>NW_006399757.1:24369013-24370255 GCF_000299155.1 Elephantulus edwardii | reverse complement strand
AACAACAACAACAACAACAACAACAAATGTTAATCTGTCTCCATGAGACTCTTCCTGTCTTTATTAAGCCTCAACCTTTCCAAGCATGATGTCCCTTTTCAAGGAATAGCCTCATCTAATAATAAACAACCTAACTCCTTGATGTTGTTGTTACGTTCCATTGAGCTGAGTATGATTCATAGTTATGTTAGGGACAACAGATCTAATCTCAGTTCTATCCTGTGTCATTCTCCTCAGCTCCAACATACACAATATCTATCATGTACAGTGAATCATGGTACACTGTGGCTGCACTTTCTACAGGACATATCTGTTTTTTGCAGTCCATGGGATATTCAATACTCTTTTCCATCACAACTCAAAGACATCGATTCTTCTGTCATTTTTATTTATTGTCCAACTCTCAGATGCATGATGAACGATTGAAAAGACTGTGACTTGACTCAGGTACACCTTTAAACTGACATAATTACTTCTCAGTTCTCTGGATAAACTTTTAACTTTTCCAATACACTCTGTCTTTGTCTTTGATTTCTTGACTTGTTCCAAGGATGTTGACTATGGATCTAAGTAAAATGAAATAATTGATAATTTAAATTTTTTTATCGAACTATCATGATGTTGCCTATGGTCCAGTGGTAAGGATTTTTGTTTCCTTGATGTTGAGATGTAATCCATATTAAAGCCTTCACTTTTAGAATGAAAGATTGATCATATTCTTTCTGTCCTGAAGCCACATTCTTCTTTGTAAAGTCCAGCTTCTTGAATGATTTGCTCAGCACACAGATGGAATACATTTGGAGACAGGATATACCTTTGAAACACACCTTACTTGATTTTAAAGCATTCACTGATCCCTTGCTCTGTTCGGGTAGCATCTTCTTGTTCTGTGTATAGCTTTTGAACACAATTAATTAAAACAATAGAACTGTTGGATAAGAAAGTAATTTTTGGGACTTGAAGTGGGACACACCCCTGAAGCTCTGACCCACGACCCCCATCTTCAGGTATCGCATTGCTCACTCCGACCTGGCTCGCGACCCCCCAGCCAGCTCTGAACTTTGGGACTGGCCAAGGTGCCGTGCGCAGACGCAGTGGATGGTGGGAGTGGACTTGAAGTGGGACACACCCCTGCAGCTCTGACCCATGACCCCCATCTTCAGGTACCGCATTGCTCCCCCTGACCCAGTTTGCAACCCCCCACCAGCTCTGAACTTTGGGGCCCTCGGGCCTTTGGCCCTC
>NW_006399757.1:24355780-24361713 GCF_000299155.1 Elephantulus edwardii | reverse complement strand
TCTATATATATAATATATAATCAATGATAATAAGGGAAGGTCAGTCAACTCTGACAGCATTGGCAAGAAATAAGGCCACTGGAATTGATTATAATGCCAACTGACACTTTTCAACAAGCAGATACAGACTTGGATCTGCTCACCAGGTAGGGCCAAGAAATCTGGAGAACAGCTACTTATCCAACTGACTGAATGAGATCCATATTTATTTCCTTTCCCAATAAATATCATCAAACAGAAGTGAAAATTTTGGACAACATGATTAATCTCACATGTAAGCAAAATTTTGCTGAAGACTGTAAAAAATGATTAGTACATCAATAAAGAACTGTCAGAAATACAAGTTGGTTTTAGAAGATGCTATGATACTAGTGATATCATTGCTAATGTCTGATGAATCCTGGCTGAAAGCAGAGTATTAGAAGGAAGTCCACTTGTGTTTTGTTGCTAAGAAAAGGCATTTCACTGTGTGGATCATAACAAATTGTGACTAATACTGAGAACAATGAGAATTCTAGAACACTATATTGTGATCACGTGAAACCTATACCTAGACCAAGCAAGCTATTGTTTGAACAGACCAAGGGAACACTGCACAGTTCATAATCAAGAAAGGAGTGCATCAGGGATGTATCCTTTCTCTATGTCTTCTCAGTTTATATGTTGAACAGATAATTTGAGAAGGTGAACTTTAAGAAAAAGAGTGTGGAAATCCAAAAATCTCTGTAAATGTTCATTGAAATGAATAAAATTTAAAAAAAAAGAGTGTGGCATCAGGATCAGCGGAGGACTCATTAACATCTGAATTATGCAGATGACACAACTTTGCTTGCTGAAAATGAGAAGAACTTAAAGGCTTGCTGGAAAAGATCAAGGACTGCAGCCTTCAGGATAGATTGCATTTCAACATCAAGGAAAAAAAATTTGCGTTATTATAAATAAAATTTTCTGTGTCTTAATAGTTAAAAAAGAAAAAAAAAAACAAAATTCCTCACCACAGGACCAACAAGCAGCCAATAGAGAAAGAATTGAACTTGTTAATGAATGATTTCTGCTTACTTGGAACCACAATCAACACTCTTAGCACTTGTTATTTATTTTTATGTATCCTGAGTTGGAACTGACTCATAATTGACCCTCCCTTCTTTCTTGTGCAAAGTAGTTGCTGGATTTGAAGCCTGTGCTTTTGGGTTGTCAGCACAACTCTTTACTACTAAGCCACCAGAGCTTTCTATCCTTAGTCCTAGAAGTGTAGAAATCAAAAGATGAGTTATGTTGGGAAAGTCTGCTGTCACACACCTCTCTAGAGCGTTAAAGAGTAATGATACCAATCTAAAGACTAAGACCAGTTGAGTCTATTCTAGCTACATGATGGCCTCATTGGTTTTACAGTAGAACTGTGCCCTGTAGGATTGTTAATGGACATTGAAGATCTTATGAGTAACCTCTAAGTAGATTTGAGTTGCCAAGCTTTTGGTTAGTAATGAAATTATTCTAATTCAGAAGTAGCCCCCCCCCATTATTGATTGTTTTTTATATGACCTTCTTGTTGTTTTTTCTGTAAATGCTTGCGGTATTTTCTGTTTGCCTCCAGAGTTCTGACAGTTCACAGAGTTTTGGTTGGTTTGAACTATTGACCTTTCAATTTGCAGCCAAGTGAGTATCCACTTCACCACAGGGCCACTTTGAGATAACAGTTGGACATCACATGGTTTCTCTTGGTCCTTTTATCCAAATCATTCAATGGAGTTCAAGTGGGCCCCTCCATAGGATTAAAGGCATTTCATTTCTGTTCTAATACCATTTTTTTATATTATTGAAAAACCTTTGTTCTGTGAAATTACAGGAAAAATGATAGAGTTTCTAGGGAAAATGAATAAGGAGAGGATCCCCCAAAACTCGAATTCTGTGATCAGTGTACCACAAACACAATGATCAATTCTAATGAAAGCAGTTGGAATCAACTTGCTGATGACTTTCTAGTAGGTTCCCAAGGGGTGTAAAATACCCAGAAGGAGATTACCCATCTTTCTTCAGTGGACCAGCAGTGGATTCAAATGGACTGTCTTTGAGTTGTTAGCACCATTCCTTACCTGTAGTGGTGAAATCTCCATGAGCACGCGTCCTGCACCACCAAGCAGCCTTGAATTCAAGTGCAAGTTCTCGAGCATTTCCTCTGACAGAGATTGGTATAAAAATTAATTTGATCTGACCCAACATATAAGGGTTTCTGAGTCAATTGGTTTTCCTTTATTTCTTTTTTAACATGGGGCCTTTGCCATTTCTGCATCTACATTCTGAGATCTAGGAATAACATAGAAAATGGAGAGGTTCTTAAGTCACTAAGCAAGTCACTACTTGGATGAAAGGATTTTGAGCATTTTATTTGTAAAAATTCTATATATTGTTATTGTCTTTTCTTTAAAAATGGGGAATTTTGCCTCTGTTAGTTTCAAAACATTGAAAAATTGTATATGAACATACATAGTTTTTGTTTTACATAGATATCATTCACATAATTAAAAATTTTATTTTAATATATTTTTATTAAAGAAGCTTGTTTTATATCATTAAAGATTGCATAACTCACTCTGTGGGCATTTCCTGCTCCCATTTCCACTCCATGTGAAAACCAAGACCAGGAGCTGTTTGGCATAAGTACCAAGAGAATACCTCATGGCTTAAAATTAAGAAAAGTGTGTGTCAAGATTTTATCCTTTCTCCATATCTATTCAATCTGTATGCTGAGAAAATAATTTGAGAAAGTAGACTCTATGAAGAAGAATATGGCATCAGGATTGGAGGAAGACATCAATAACCTTCATTATGCTGATGACACAATCCTGTTTGCTGAAAGCAAGGAGAACTTGAAGTGCTTGCTGCAGAAAATCAAAGACTACATCTTTCAATATGGATTGCATCTCATTGCCAAGAAAACAAAACTTCTCACCTCTGGATCTATAGGCAGCATCGTGATAGGTGGAGAAAAGATTGAAACCGTCAATGACTTCATCTTACTTGGATCCACAATTAATACATTTGGTGTCAGCAGTCAGGAAATCAAGAGATGTGTTGCACTGAGAAAGTCTGTAGTCAGGGACCTCTCCAAATTAATTGGGAGCAATGATGTTAGTTTGAGGACTAAGGTGTGCTTGATTCAGGCCATAGTCTTGTCAATCACTTGCTATGTATATTCTGAGAGCTGTATAAAGATGACAGAAGAATTGATGCCTTTGAACAGTGGTGTTGGAGAAGAGTACAGAATATCCCATGGATTGCCAAAAAGAAACAGATATGTCTTGGAGAAAGTGCAGTCTGGAACCTTGGAGGCAGAAATGATGAAACTTTGTCTCACATATTTTGGGCATGTTGCTAGGACAGGTGATTCCTTGGAGAGGGACATAATGTGTGGGGAGGTGAGAGGATGGCAAAAGAAAGAAGACCCTCAACTAGGTGGATTGACACCGTGTGACTGTAGCAATAGGCTCATACATTGTGAGGATGTCAGGTCTGTTGTTCGTAGGGTCATTATGAGTTTTACTCAACTTGATGGCACCTAATAACAACAACTCCACTCTTCAAGACTTATTGTCCTAATCAGAGCATTAACAAATCTTTCTGGAAATAAATAGTGAGTAGGAGCTTGGCTTCCTTCCACATCTCGGTTTGGACTACACAGATTTTGTGTGGTGCGCTTATGGACTAGCGATGTGGTCAAAGACTTATTTCATTGGTACTGTTCTTTCCTGTCAGATTGTTTTCCTTCTTGTTTATTTTCATTAAAATATCATTATTCTAACATCTTTATTGAGAAAGTTTCTAGGAAGAGTAGTGTAGGCTGCATTGTCTAGAGGAGCAAAACCAGTAAAGTCTGTATATGTTGTTAGATACTGTCATGTTGACTTTAACTCACCGTAACCCCATGTCCAACAGAATGACACCCTGCCTGATCCTGTGCCAATCTTCTGTTGTGCTTCAGTTCATTGTTGTAGTCACTGTTTCAATCCACCTCATTACCAACTTTCTTCTTTTTGCTGAGCCTCTCTTTTTCCGAGTATTACGTCTTCATCTATGAACTGATCTCTCCTGACAATGTCCAAAGTAGAGGAAATGAAGTCTCACCATCCTTGGTTTGAAGTAGCACTTTGGCTACCCTTCTAAGACAGATAAAATTTGTTCTTTCTACCACAGTCCAGGAGCTATTCAGAATTCTTCACCAACCTTATTCATTGTACAGCTTTCACATACATGTGAAGCAATTACAAATACCATGGCTTGAGTGAGCCACATTATCCTTTTAAAGTGACATCCTTGGACACACACATATTACACACATACATATCATTCACATACATCACACACACACAGTTCTTTCTTTCTGTCCTTCAAGGGAATATTTTACATAAAGGTGGAGAATGACAAAGCTCAAGTCTGTGCATCACACTCAGGCAGGAGGCTTCTCCCGTCTCACATGGATGTAAGATCCCCAATCTGTAGTTCATGCAGCCGACTGCTGACTCATGACTCTGGAACTAGAGGGTTAAGACTGCTGACTCATGACTCTAGAGCTAGAGGGTTAGTTGGATACAGAATCAAGCAAGTTTGTGTTTTCTCACAAAAGCAATATTGGAACCTTGCCATAGCCACTGGTGCCAAGCAACCTCCCCGTTTCACATTTTTAAAATCTACATCTTTAAGAAAAATGGACGATTACACAATATTCACTTGCTAGCTCAATTCATTAGCTTGATTCATAGCATGAATCATGTAAGTCATTTTAAGATGATGAACTGGAAGGTTATTTCATAACAGGACACTCTTCCATATTTCTTTTCAAGCAGGAGGATCTGTCTGTTTGGGATGTAACTTTCTAATAAACTACTTTTAAAGAAATTTTTTTTGGTTTGTTTTTGTTTTAGCAAGAGTCTTTTCATGTCTTTTGCCTATTTTATTCTTGGGTTGCTAGACTTTTTCTTATGGTGGTCCTGTAGTATTCTGTAACTTTAGTTATGAGACTCTTGTCTGAAATGTCATTGTTATATGCTTTTCCTCTCTTCCTCAGTCTATGGGCTTTCTTGTCACCCTATTCAATTTTTATTTATTTATTTATTTTTATGAACACAAGGATTTGAGTTCCTAAAGTTCCTTTTTGTGATATTTGTCTTTTCCTGGTTCTGCATTTTTTGGTGATATTTTGCAAGCCTCTTTAAAATCAGCTAAAACTTCAAGCCTTCTTCCTGTTTTGTCTTCTATGATTTTTGTGGTTTTAGGTTTTACCCATAGGCTTCTGATCCACCTTGAGGTGATTTTTGTGCATGGTGTGAAAAGCAGATTTTGTTTAACTCCTCAGCAAGTAAATGTCCAGATTTACCATCACCAGTTTGTCAAAGAGGTTGTCACTGCTATTATTATTGCAATTTCCCCATTTAATAGATTTTGTTTCCTTACTAAATGTCAATTGACTATAGGTGGATTAGTTGATTTCTTATGTCTTAACTCTATCGCCTGGTCTTTTTGTCTCTCATTATACCAATACCAGGCTTTCTTGGTTACTACAGATGTGAATTAGGTTTTGAGACCAGGGAGTACAATGCTTCTCATTTCATTTTTATTTTTCAACAGAGCTTTGCTTATTTGGGTTTCTTTCCTTTCCAAATAAAACTTCAAATTGCGTCTATCTCTTTGAAAAGAATGTTTAGAAAGGAAAACATTAGCATGATCAATGAACACATGAAGAAATGTTCAAAATCATGGACCACCAAAGAGATGCAAATCAAAGCAATAATGAGATACCATATATCTCAATAGCCATAGCAAAATTTAACAAGACAAAAGCAATAAATGTTGAAGAGAGTGCAGAAAAATTGGAACTCTCATGCACTGCTGGTAGGACTGTAAATCTTTTTTTAAAATTTAATTTTATTAATTTTAAT
>NW_006399757.1:24353483-24354858 GCF_000299155.1 Elephantulus edwardii | reverse complement strand
TTTATTCATTGCAAATACCTTTTATAAGAAACATAAACGCAGGCTATACACATGGATCTCACCTGATGACATGCATAGGAATCAAATAGATTACATTTGTGGAAAGATTCGGTGGAGAAGCTCAATGTCAGCAGGGAAAACCAGGCTGGGACAGACCACCAACTACTCATATGTAAGTTCAAGCTGAAGTTGAGGAAAATTAAATCAAGTCCATGGGAACCAATATTTGATCTTAAGTCTATCTCACTCAAATTTCAAAACCATCTCAGGAACAGGATTGAGGCCTTGAGCACCAATGAGCGTAGACCAAATAAGCTCTGGGAGGATATCAAGAAAATCGTCCATGAAGAATGCAAAAGATCATTACAAAGGCTGAAAAAGAAGAAAAGACCTAGATGGATGTCAGATGAGACTCTGAATACTGCATTAGAGTGCCAAGAAGCCAAAGCTAAAGGAAGAAACCAAGAAATCAAAGAGCTAAACAGAAATTTTCAAAAGGCAGCCCGGGATGACAAAGCAAGATGCTATAATGAAATGTGCAGAGAGATGGGGTCAGAAAATCAAAAGGGTCAAACTTGCTCAGCGTTTCTTAAGCTGAAGGAGCTGAAAAACAAATTCAAGCCACGGGTGGCAATACTTAAGGATACTTTGGGTAAAATGTTAAATGATCCAGGAAGTATCAAGAGAAGATGGAAGTAATACACAGAGTCACTGTATCAGAAAGAATTGGCTGACACAGAACAGTTTCATGAAATGACATATGAGCAAGAGCCTACGGTGATGAAGGTGAAAGTTCAAATTGCTCTGAAGGAACTGGCAAAAAACAAGGCTCCAGGAGTTGACGGCATACCAATTGACATATTTCAACAGACAGACACTGCCCTTGATGTGCTCACTGAGTTGTACCAAGAAATCTGGAGAACAGCCAGCTGGCCCACTGACTGGAAAAGATCGATATTTATTCCCATTCCAAAGAAAGGTGACCCAACAGAGTGTGGAAATTATTGAACAATATCATTAATATCACATGTAAGCAAGATTCTGCTGAAAATTATCCAAAAACGTTTGGAGCAATATGTCAACAGAGAACTTCCAGATGTTCAGGCTGGATTTAGAAGAGGTCGTGGTACTAGGGATATTATAGCTAATGTTACATGGATGTTGGCAGAAAGCAAAGAATATCAGAAGAATGTCTATCTGTGTGGATCACAACAAGCTGTGGCTGGCTCTGAGAAGAATGGGAATCCCAGAACATTTGATTGTGCTAATGCGAAACGTATACTTGGACCAAGAGGCAGTCATCAGAACAGAGCAAGGAGACACTACATGGTTCAAAATCAAGAAGGGGGTTTGTCAGGGATGTATTCTGTCTCCA
>NW_006399757.1:24350218-24352043 GCF_000299155.1 Elephantulus edwardii | reverse complement strand
TGAATGTCTTCTTTGGTAAAGTGCCTGTTCATATCCTGTGCCATTTTTTGATTGGATTATTTACCTTTATCTTTTTGTGGTTCTCAAGTATTTTATAAATTCTAGATATAAGTCCCTTATCTGACATGTCATTACCAAACACTTTTTCCCAGTCTGTGGCTTCCCTTTTTACCCTGTTGGAGAAATTTTTGGATGCGCATAGGGATTTGATTCTTAGAAGGTCCCATTCATCTATTTTGTCTTCTCCTGGTTGTAGATTTTTCAGGATGGTCTGTAAAATCTTATAGTCATTATGGGAAGCAGTTTGCTGTTTCTTAAAAAAAAATGGGACATAATGTTTCCATTATGATCCAGGCATTCTACTGCTGAGAATATCTCCAAGGAAGTCAGAACTGAGACACAAACTGAGAAAATCACTCCTATAATCCTATCAGCATTGTTCACAATAGCAATGAAACGTCTAACCCAGATATCCATCATCAAATGAATGTGTAAAAAACCCAGTGGTATCTTGATACAATAGGATGCTTTGCAGCACTAAAGAACAATGGAGTATTTATTTACAAAGTACAACACCTCATGGCAAAATCTAGAAAGAATTCTTCTGAGTGAAAGAACTTAGTTCTCAAAGGACAAATACTACACAAGACTGCATGACAACTGGAGGGTAACTGAAGGGTGAGGCGGGAGAAGAATAGAAATAGAGTAGGTAGACAAAGAGGGACCAAGACAGAGGATCAACCTGGGAAGAACTGTGATAAAGACAATAGGGACTTTGTAATTAGCAATCGTGGTTGTTAGTAAGTGCTGTTGGGTCGAGTACAACATAAGTGACCTTGTGAATGACAGCTCTGAATCCTGAACCATCGATTCTTCTTCTGTCTATTCTTATTCACTGTCCAGCTCTCAGAAACATAATAAGTAATAGAAAATAATATGGCCTGAATCAGGCACACCTTAACCTTTGGGTTGGCAGGACAACTCTTTACCCATTAGACCACCAGCAGTTCCATTCAATTAGTAAACATGAATAAGATCTATCTAACTGTTTAAAGGAGGAGTGGAAGATGGAAGAGGGGATCACAAAGACAGCAAGGATTAGTGGAGAGGGGGGATGTAAAGAAATAGGTCAGGTGCAATGGGGACTTTAGGAAGAAAATGTAACAGATCAATAGTAATTAATTTTATAAAACACAATGTACAGAAAAGATTGTATAAAACAAAATGTACAATAATACAATGTATGTCAATGTATATGTATGTATGTATGTATATGTGTAATGTATGTATATGTATATGAATGTGTGTATAAAAGTAAATGATATATAAACAAATAGTAAATGAAAAACAAAACTACTTGAGAATCTTTCTTTGTACCTGTAGAAGAATCATTTCTGTGGACTTCTATGGAAAAAGACTCTGTGAGGATGGAGTTAGGGAAAGAAGAAAGAGAATGAAGGGAGCAATTGGAGGAAAAATTTGACTAGTAATTTAAGAGTCTGTAAAGATCTGTTAGAATATTCTCTCATTCTCGATCTTTTGAGTCAAAAGTTCAGCTTAGAACATGGATAAAATGAAAACCAAAACCAGAGTGCTCCGTACTAGGAGGCTAGAAATGTTGGATTGGATCTAAAGGAAAAAGAAAGCTAGAGTATTACTGAGATGTGGCCATGTACCTAGAAAGGTACGTCCTTGGAGCTCTATTTCTACACCTGCTGCATTTTTTATATTTGTAAAAATTCTGCAACATCATGTACACTGGCCCACATAGTGTTTAATTAAAGGTAGTTATCCTCCCATAAAAATTGACACTTTCAGAAACCCA
>NW_006399757.1:24340275-24346719 GCF_000299155.1 Elephantulus edwardii | reverse complement strand
GCTTTTTTGGGGTGCATTAGTCTATAGATATCTATGAGGTCAAGTTGGTTTATTGTGTGATTTAAGATTCTTAACATTTATTTCTGCCTTTTTTTTCTGAGTATAGTGCTTGACTCTTTCTATGTAATTGGCAATTTTATTTTTTCGTTTAATTTTATACTAGTTTATTTATAAAATTTGAATACGTTGTTTTCAGAATCAGATCAATTTTATTTGTGACCCTTTTCAATATATCATTTTCCCCCCTAAAATCTCAACGGTTTTGCCGTGATGGAATCACCCTTACTAGTCTATAGAATTTCATAGATATTATTGTACTGAAATAAAAAACTACATGAACAATTTAATAATTTATGGATATGTTAAGTTTATTTATCAAATTTACTGAGTCTATCAACTCAACTAGGAAACCAAATTTCATTATTTTAATATTTCTGGTCATTTGGCAATACTTATTATTTTATTTCTTCTGTAGTAAGCATGCATCTTACCTCTAGAACAGAGACGTTTTATATTTTTTAAAAAACCCAAAAGCACTGACTTTGATTTGACACCAACTCCTACTGACTCTGGTGGCTGTGTGGTAAGAAACTGTGCTGCCGATGTGAAGGTCCACACTTCAAATCCACCAGCTGCTCTGCAAAAGAAAGATGGGTTATCAGCTGGCCTGTGATTGACTGCCTCTGAAGACCCACTGGAGGGTCAGCTATGGGTCCGTCTGACACAATAACAGCAACAACTGACTCCATAGAACAGAGTTCAACTGCCTCATAAGATTTTCAAGGTTGTAAAGCTTTAAGAGTGAAGAGGGTCACATCTTTATTCTGTGGAGTGACTGTTACATTTCAACCACTGACCTTTTAGTCAGCTGCTTAATTTTCAATCTACTGAGGTCTCTTTATAGGTACTAAAGGCATACATATTTCTTAATTTATAATTGAACATCTTTTCTCTATCAAGCTCCTGTTTGGCAGACTTTTACCATGAGTGATATTAGGATTTCTTGTAAATCCTGACTCTTGCCCTCCCCACTCCTTGCATCTTCTGAATGGCACCCACCCATACACAGAGGGTTAGGCTGTCCCTGGTGGGTAAGGGAAGGAGTGGAGAGGACCACCTTGTCCTCAAATAGTTGTGATCTCTTTCTGTGGTATTGTAAATAAATTTCATATCTGTTCAGCAATGCTAGCTGTTTTGGATGCTTTTTCCTGTTGTTGTTGAGTACCTGCTAGTTGAAACAAACCCATAGCTTCCCCCTACTAAAGTAATCTGTGTCTCCTCTACGGTAAAAAGAACTGGATTTTATTTTCTCATACAGTCTCTTAATTTGATATTATACTCTCACTCTTTGCAATGCACACAGAAGGTGAGGTTATCACAATGGAAAACCAATCTGCTTCTTCTGGAGAAGTATCTGTCTTTGAGGTATTATATATTTTAGTATTATGTTTAAAGAGGGAAGAGTATTAAAGCAAAAAGTAAATAAGCAGAAGTGGAAAAAATCAGTCTAATATAAAAATGTTATTACTTATAAAAAAGTATCAGAATGTGGAAGATACAATTGTTGTGGTTATTGTTAAGTCAGAGTGACCTTACACGTAACAGAAGAATATGACCTTAACACTGAACAGAAGAACACACGGCCCAGTTCTGTGCCATCTTCAGGACTGCCTTTTGCTGTGGCTGTTTATGGAAACTTCCAACCTACAGGGTCATCTTCAATCACTGTTTTGGCCTCGGTTCTGTTGTTATCCATAAGGTTTTTATTGACTTATTTTCAGAATTATATTACAAGGCCTTCCCCCCCCACCCCCCCACCCCAGTATGACTCAGTTTGGGCATTATACTGAAACTCGTCCACCATGGGTGACTCTGCTGATTTGGGAAATTTCTTTCTTTCCCCACAAATGATTGCATCCTTTGGACCTCTGATTTCATATCAAAGGATGCAATCATTTGTGGGGAAAGAAAGATATTAAGGCTACTGAAGAATGCACGCTGGCCCTTCCATTATTACACTGCTAGATATCAAAGAGAAGTTTCTGAGTGGGGCCAAAGGAAATGTTAAAAGACATTTTAGTGCTAGACCCCAAACATTTTTGTACCCAGTCTAGTTGCCAAAGGATCTCTGTCCTACTCCTATTGCATGAGCTAGCAACTCCCATGTTGGAAATGGAAAAATCTTTGAAATATTCATTCTTATCTCTTGTTCTATGCCAACATATGAGAGTTAACACTGACCATCATCCTTAGCTGTGTTCATGATGAGTTTTATTATAGTTCATGATATGAAGCTGTCCTACACTGTCCAGGTTTAGGGGAGAGGGGTGCAGGCCATGTCAGTTCAGGGGAGTCTTGGCTTCCACACCTGAGTGTTTGCTCAATTCCATCTTTAGGGTCTCAGATAAGCCACTCACTGACAGCCATGCTGTCCTTATCACTCTGGCTCTCACTCTTATTACCAAACAACTCTCAGGTCTTCAAGCCCAGGAAGCTTTTTGAACCAGGAAATGAGCCAACAGTTATAAGGATGCTTGTAGAGGGCTCTCCCTTGGCATTTTCCACCAGATGCTGAATGGGACTGGTTGGCAATTTGGGGATTCCTCCAGGGTAGAAATCTCACTGCTGTTGAGTCCTGGTTGATGCCCTGAGTGCTGCCAGGTTGAGGGTTCTTATAGACCCCTTGTGGCTGTATGTCTCTTCACTGGGTCTTGCTGCAGAATCTCAACAACCATCATGGCAGCAGTCAAACTTTTTCTCTGCTGTTTTCAGCTGCTTCTGTTTTTTCTTCAAGTTTTTTTTCAGAAGGCCATCTTTCGCCAACCTATGATATAAATCTAAGATCTCCAGTTCAAACTCTTGTGCAATTCTCTCCTGACCTTCATACCACTCTCTGAAGCCTTCAGCTGGTCTCGACTGGAGTTTGACATCTTCTAAGTATTTCTTCTGTTCCAAAAGAAGGTGATCTTTCTTTGCCAAATGAGATTCCAGGTCCAAAATTGATTTTTGAGAGGTATCAAGTCTCTGATTCGGTGGGAGAACGTGGCTTCTGGGATCCCTGCCCGCTAGTTCTTTCCGGTAAGCAGCTTTCATAATTTCCGCTTCCTCTATGGCATCTGCATGCTTGTTCTGCACTTGTTCTGGCTATGGCGCTGAGTAACCAGAGTGTCACACTGCTCTTGAAGCTGACTGCATCTGGCTTGTTCTGGATATCCTTTCTTTGTAACTTAACTGATCTTGTTTTTAATAAAAAAATATTTTATACTGGTTTACTTACAAAGTTTGTATACATTGTTTTTCACACAGAATCTTTCCCCTTTCCTTTACTCATGCATCAAATTGTGTGACCCTATCTGTGTTTCATTGACTCTGCAAAGGCATTTGACTGTGTGGATCACAACAAATTGTGGTTAACCCTGAAGAGAATGGGAATCCCAGAACACTTGACTATGCTTATGGAAAACCTATACTTGGATGAGAAAGAAGTGCTCAGAAAAGAGGAGGGAAGCAGTGCCCAGAATAGAGGAGGGAAACAACGCATGGTTCAAAAACAGGAAGGGAGTGTGTCAGGGATATGTCCAGTCTCCATAGCTTTTCAATCTATATTCAGGACAGATCTTTTGGGAGGCTGGGCTTTATGAGGAGGAATGTGGCATCAGGACTGGAGGAAGACTCATCAACAACCTGCATTATACAGATGATACAACTGTACTTGCTGAAAGTGAGGAGGACCTGAAGCAGTTGCTGTAGAAGGCCAAGGACTGTAGTCTTCAATATAGATTGAAGTTCAACATCAAGAAAACAAAGATTCTCACCTCTGGGCCAATTGGCTGCACCATGATGGTTGGAGAAGAGAGGTTGTAAACAATTACAGCTTACTTGGCTCCACAATCAACACTCTTGGGACCAGCAGTCAGGAAATCAAAAGATGAATTGCATTAGGTAAATCTGCTGTTGGTATCTTTTCAGAGTATTGAGAAGCAATGATGTCCATCTAGAGACTAAGGTGTGCCTGATCTAGTGCATGGCCTTCTCAATTACTTAGTATGCATCAGAGAGTTGGATAATGACTAAGAACGACAGAAGAATTGGTACCTTTGAATTGTGGTTTTGGAGAAGAGTCCTGAACATACCACAGACTGCCAAGAAAACAAATAGGTCTATTTTGGAGAGGTTAAAATAAAGTTTCTCCTTAGAGGCTAGGATTTTGAAGCCTTGTCTCACATACTTTGGGCATGTGGCCAGGAGGGATTGATCCTTGGAGAAGGACTTTATGCTCAGAAGGGTGTAGGGATAGCACAGTAGAGGAAAACCCTGGATGAGATGAACTGATATAGTAATTAGGGCAATGTGAGTGTGTCTGAGTCAGTGAGACTGGCTCAGGAAAAGACAGGCTTCAGAGCTATTATACATAGGATCTCTGTGAGTTGCAGGTGACTCAATAGCACATAACAACAATGCGATTAAACAACTACCCCCCTCCATCTTCAGCCCTTTGCTCCTCCCTCCTCTTGAATCTTCATATTCATTCTACAATAATGGACTTACACAGTATTTGTCATTATGGGACTGAGTAGTTCACTTAGCATAATGCTCTCCAGTCCCTCCCAAGTTAGGTACTGACTTTCAAAATCATTGCTCCTGCATGCTATGTGTTATTCCATCATACCTTAATTTCCCAATCCATTCGATTGTGATTGGACGTCTGGGCTATTTCCCTGTTCTTGTTATGCTGAACAATGTTGCTATTAACATTGGTGTACAAGTCTCCATTTATGCCTCAGTTCTCATTCTCTCAGGGTATATATATTCTAAGCAGTGCAATAGCTGCGCCATATGGAATTTCTGTTCAGCTTTTTGAGGAAATGACAAACTGCCTCCCAGAGTTGTTGTACCATTTTACAATCCCACCAACAGTGTATAAGAATCCCTCTCTCTGCACATCCTCTCCAACATTTATTACTTGCTGTCATGTTTAACTTTGACACTGCTACTGGTTCACTGATTTTTTTGTAGCAGCGTGGTGTTAGTCCAGAGCTGTTGTGCAGATCACCTTTCGGACAAACTGCCTGTTACGGAGAGTATGCAGCTACCTCTTAAAACACTCATAGAGTAACTGGTTGTGCAGTAAAAACAGCTGCTTAGGGAGGGTGTGGATCTCATCTGAGGGAGGAGAGCCTCCAAAGTGGGTCCAGTCCACAGACTTGCTGGGTAAAGACAACTTGTTAAGCTTCTTGGTCTGTGCATCTGCTCTGTGCAAAATCAGTCTATCGAGTACTTCCACTGGGGAGAAGGAGGACACATAATCTTCCTCTGTGTTTCCTTTTGCTTTTTTAAATAGTTCTCTGGTCTTTTTGCTGACAGAATGATAGGCAGTCTTTGGCAGTGCCCCCTCAAGAAGATTGTATGGGGGAGACTGCCCAATTCCAAACTCTAGTCCCCTCTGAGGTGGAGTTTTACAAGGGGGTGATGATGTTCGAATCCAGAGAAGTCAGGCATTCCTTGGTTCTAACAGGTTTTCATCAGCACCTCTGTAGGACAGGTCTGTTAGAGTAAAGGCTTACTCTGGTGTGTCAGGTCCAAGCTTGTCCAGGAGGAGCTTAAAGGCTCAGGGTTCACATTAGTGCTTTGCCCACCAGAAGCTGCTGAATGTGTCCATCCTGGAGAACCTGGGAGACTGTCTCAGTAGAAAAGAGGGTCAAGCCTACTTCAAGGACTCACAGGCTCAGAATCTGTTGTAGTGATCTCAGAAAGTTCTTTAGATATTACAGTTACTTCTTTATATTTTTTAGTACTATCTTCTTCAGACCCAGACCACACTAAAATCTTGGAAGATCACCTAAGGGTGATAGAACTTCTGTTGCCAGGCATTTCTTCTACTCCTCTGTCACTGGGATGATAGAGTGTCTGGGCAGACATGGCTATGAAGTATCTGTTCTTTCTTCCCTCTTGAGGGGTGTGGCTGTGGCCCGTGGCAGAGAACTGTGCACATGGGCATTGGAGTGGCAGAGCAGGGCTGGAGGAGAGGTCACTGGGCTTTGCAGACGAGTTCCTCTTCCATCTGCAGTTGTACTTTACTGTAAGGATGTGACAACATAGGTGGGGCATTTTCAGAATTTGGAGGAGTGGTCATATCATGAGTCATAGACAAGCTCTAAAGGGGAGCTTTTGGAGGTTTGGATAACAGCTGTGTTGGTGGGGAACTCAGCTGAGTTAATGTTGGATGAGAAGTGGAGTAAGGGGTACAACAAGAAACTCTCCCATAGCCCTTCTGTGTGTCATTGAAGGGCTGGTGGTGACATCAGCTGAACCATGAGCAAAATGTGCAGAGATCTGATGAGACACAGAATAGCCATCTTCATATGAGCCTTCTGAAGGGTCCAGAGAGGTTTTTTTCTATAATTATATTTTATTAATTTTCATAAACATTTACAAAGATTTTGG
>NW_006399757.1:24328806-24338695 GCF_000299155.1 Elephantulus edwardii | reverse complement strand
TCATGATAGATGGTGAAGAGATTGATATTGTTAACAGCTTTAGTTTGCTTGGCTCCACAGTCAACACTCTTGGCACCAGCAGCCAGAAAATTAAAAGACATAATGCAATGGGAAAGTCTGCTGTTAGAGGCCTCTCAAAAGTACTGAAGAGCAATGATGTCACTCTGGAGACTAAGATGCTGAATCCAGATCCAAACTATGGCAATTTCAATTGCTTCATATGCTTGTGAAGAGAAAAGGTAATGACATAGTGAAGACTGAAAGATTTGGTGCCTTTGAGTTGTGTTCTTGGCAGAGTATTAATAATCCCACAGACTGTCACAAGAATGAACATATCTCTCTTGGAAGCAGTAACAAAATCTTCTTTTGGGACTGATCTCTCTTGATAGCATGTCCAAAGTAGATGAGATAAAGTCTCATCCTCCTTGCTTTTTTTAAAGTAGCATTGTGGCTGCCCTTCTTCTATGACAGAAATGTTTGCTTTGACAGTTTGTAGGAGATTCAGGATTCTTCTTTACCATACCACAAATCTAAGGCATTCATTCTCTTTCAATATTCCTTACTCATTGTCCAATTTTCATACGAAACAATAGCAAATACCATGTCCTGGGTCAGCCACACCTTAGTCATTAAAGTGACACCCGTGCACACACATATATGCACATGCACATAACACTTCTTTCTGTCCTTCACGGGAATGCTTTGCACGGTTGTGGAAGCTGACAAGGCCAAAACTTGTGAGTCATACATCAGGCTGGAGGCTTCTCCTGACTCATGTGGATTGAAAATTCTCAGTTGGTGTGGATCATGTATCATTCTGCTGGCTCATCACTTCAAGATCTGGACAGTGAATTTGATTCAAGATGAAGAAAGTTGAGATTTGACACAAAAGCAATTTATATTGGATTCATGTCACAGTCACCAGAGCCCCATTTCAACATTTTGATTACTTATGCCCAAACACAAAACAGAGGATGATGCATAATGTTTTCTAGGCTTCTGTGAATCATGGGCTAGCTATATTGACTATAGCATTAGCAATTGTGCTAACAGTCAAACAGTTTTTAATGCACACAGAAATTTGATTTTTAGGAGGTCCCATTCATAGATTTTATCTTCTACTGGTTCTGCATATTTGGCTATACTTGCAAGCCTTCTTATATCATAGGCCAGATCTTCCAAGTTTATTTCTATTTTGTCTCTTGTGATCCTTTATGGTTTTGAGTTTTACCCCAATTACTCAGAACTACCTTGAGTTGGTTTTTGTGTAAGGTTTAGATGTGGATCCTGTTTCAGTTATCTGCAGGTAGATGTCCAGATTTTCAGCACCATTTACTGAAGACCTTTTTTCCTCATTGAATAGCTTTTATTTGCTTGTCAAATATTGACTGTAGGTAGATGGGTTGATTTCTGGGTTTTGATTCTGTTCCTTTGGTCTATTTGTCTGTCATTCCACCAAGACCTTGCTGTTTTGGTTATTTAGGCTGTGTAATAGGTTTTGAGATCAGGAAGTGGGACACCTACCACTTAATTTTTACTTTTCCAAATAGCTTTCCTTATTTGGGGTCTCTTTCCTTGCTAAATAAAACTACAAATTACCTTTTCACTTGCTGCCACTAATCCACCAGATGTCCCTATCTCCTTGGAAAAACTTTATAAAAGAAGACATTCAGATGGCCAACAAACATGGAAAGAAATGTTCTGAGCCACTGGCAATCATAAATGACTTTAATCATGACAAGTAACTCAGAACTTGAGGGGGGCAGGTGGAAGGCAGAGTGCTCAGTTTCCAGGACACTAGAAATGTTAGATTGGAGAGAAAAGGGGAAGAAGCTGGTAGATAACTGTTACATGACAGTGTAAAGGTGCATCCTTGTGGCTCCATATTGTTATCTGTGGGATTTCTTATATTTGTAAAAATTTCTAGCTAATTAAAGGTAGACATCCTCCTGTAAATATGAACAGTTTCAGAAACCTACTGGATGGTTGATATAAGTTAGAATCTACTCAAAGGCAATGAGTAAGCATAGAAATGGGTTCTGTCATGAACCCTTGAAATTTGTTACTGCCTTTTTTGTAAGTATGGTATTTGACTTTTTCTATGAAACTCCCAATTTTTGTTTTCTTTAGTGGCTCTTTTTTTATTTTTTAAAATAAATTTTAATGAACATTTACAGAGACTTTGGATTTCCATTCATTCATTGTTGTACTTTTCTCCCTGCCCAACCTCCTCTACAGTTTACTTTTCTCTTTGAAAAGTAAAAGAAAAATTCTTGCATTGTTATACAATCACCCCCCCCCCAAGTCCACTCCACTATGCAGTAGTGGCTCTTTTTCAAAGCACAACTTTTATCTAAAACCTCAACTGTCCTGTCATGCACAGAACCACCTGCTACAGTTTTCAGTGTCTGGAATTTCATAGTTATTATTGTATTGAAGTAAAACTTCATGAACAATTTAAAAGTTTGTGGCTATGGAAAGAAATGTTTAAAAAATAATGTTTTATTCATTTATCAAAATGTGCTTAGCCTATCAACTGAACAAGAAAACTCAGCTTCTTATTTGAATATTTCTGGTTATCTGGTAGTATGTTTGTTCCCATTCCAAAGAAAGATGACCCAAGAGAGTGTGGAAATTATAGAACAATATCATTAATATCACATGCAAGCAAGATTCTCCTGAAGAGTATCCAAAAATGACTAGACAGCACATCAGCAGAGAACTGCCAGAAGTGCAGGCTGGGTTTGGATGGGGTTGTGGTAGTGGGATATTCTTGCTGATGTTAGATGGATCTTGGCTGAAAGCAGAGAGTACCAGAGGAGTGTCTACCTGTGTTTCATTGATTATGCAAAGGTGTGTGACTGTGTGGATCACAACAAACTGTGGCTGACTCTGAGAAGAATGGGAATCCCAGAGGCAGTCGTCAGAACAGAGCAAGGAAACACTGCATGGTTCAAAATTAGGAAGGGTGTACGCCGGGGCTGTGTCCTAGCTCTACACCTTTCAACCTATATGCAGAACAGATTATCTGGGAGGCTGGGCTCTATGAGGAGAAGTGTGTCATCAGGATTAGTGGAAGATCCATCAACAATCTGTATTATGCAGATCACACAACCCTGCTTGCTGAAACGGAGGAGGGCTTGAAGTGCTTGCTGCAGAGGGTCAAGGACCACAGTCTTCAATATGGACCAAGGCTCAATTTTAAGAAGACAGAGATTCTCACCACTGGAACAATTGGCAGCATCAGGATGGATGCTGAAGAGATTGGGATTGTTCATAGCTTTAGTTTGCTTGGCTCCACAGTCAACACTGTTGGCACCAGCAGCCAGGAAATTAAAAGACGTATTGCAATGGGAAAGTCTGCACTTAGAGACCTCTCCAAGGTACTAAAGAGCAATAGTGTCATTTTGGAGACTAAGGTGCGCCTGATACAGGCCATGGTCTTTGCAATCACTTTTTGTGCATCAGAGAGCTAGACAATGACTGGGGAGAATAAGAAGGAGAATTGATGCCTTTGAGCTTTGGTGCTGGAGAAGAGTATTGAATGTACCATGGACTGCCAAGAAAACAAACAGGCTCATCCTGGAGAGGGTTAAACCAGGCTGGCTGTTCCTTGGAGGCAAGGATTCTGAAGCTTCGTCTGACATACTTTGGACATGTTGCAAGGAGGGACTAGTCCTTGGAGAAGGACGTCATGCTTGGGAGGGTGGAGGGACAGCGCAGGAGGGGAAGACCCTTTATGAGGTGGATTGGTTCAGTGACTGGGGTAATCAGGATGGGTGTATCAGAGATAGTGAGATTGCACAGGACAGAGCAGGGTTTAGGGCTTTTGTCGCTATGAGTTGCAAACGACTAGATACCATATAACAAAAACAACAAGAAGAAGCATGAATTTTCCTCTTAGAATAGTAATGTTTAAGAAAACAGAAACATTGCTTTTGAAGATGATTCCAACTCCTACAGACTCTGTAAAGCAGAGTGGAATCTCCTCATAACATTTCGAAGGCTGTAAATCTTTATGGGAGCAGACTGCATCATTGTTTTCCTGTGGAGTGACTGGTTGACTTGAACCACTGACCTTTAGGTTAGCAGCTCAAACTATGTGACATGGTGCTACAAAATCCATGTGAGATGGTGCTTCAAAATCCTTGCCTCCAAGGAGAAACTTGGTTTCACCCTCTCTAGGTTAAACCTGTTTGTTCTCTTGGCAGTCAATGGTATGTTCAATACTCTTCTCCAGCACCACAACTCAAAAGCATTGATTCTTCTTCTATCATCCTTAGTCATTGTCCAGCTTTCTGATGCATAACAATTAATTGTGAAGACCATGATTTGGATCAGGCTCATCTTAGTCTCCAGACTAAGGGTAGGGTGGGATATAACACCCTTAATCTGGTCATAGCCCTAAACTGATGTAGGGGATTCTCCTCAAGGTGTAGTGTACCCTGAAAAAAAAGTTTGTAGTCTTACCATTCTTATTTCTAAAGGGAATTCTGCTTGCATTTCTTCTAAAACTGATTTGCTTGTTCTTTTGGAAGTCCAGGATATGTTTGCTATTATGTGCTAACACCACATTTGGATTATAACAAATGTCTTCCTTCTTTGTGGTCCAGCTTTTTTATGAGTCAGTTAAAAAGGGCTTGAGTCAGGCACACTTTAAACCAACACTTAAAAGTGGTTTGATGATGCCACCAGAAAAAAAATGATAAAAATGACTTAATATTTAAAAAGAAAAAAGGAAACAAAAAATAAAAAGGAGCATTATAAAGCAAAAGAAAGCAAGCCAGCAAACAAAGACAAATTAATAAAAATACTCATTCCAGAAATGTGGCTCTTTATATTTTTTAAATGCAGATTCCACTCCCTCCCCCTTTTCTTCATTGACATGTTTTATACAACCATTCCCACACATTGTTTTTTACAAAATTAATCATTATTGGTCTATGCCCACCATTACTCTTCATTTTCAGGTTTCCACCAGATCTTTTAAATTTTCTTTATCCTCTCCCTCCATGCATCAAATGTGTGACTCTGTGATTTCAAACCCCTACCTACTCTTACCCTTCTGCTCACTTTCACCCTTGGGCACCTACACACACTTAACTGGTTATCCTTCTATTTTTACAATAATGGTCTTAAGCAGTATTTGTTCTTATAGGATTGAGTTGGTTCACTCAGCATAATACTCTCCAGTCTCTCCCAAGTTACTAGTATTTTTCAAAATCATTGCTCCTGAGTACTGCATAGTATTCCATTGTGTGAATGTACCACGATTTCTAAATCCATTCTATTGTGGTTGGACATTTGGGCTGTTTCAATGTTATTGCAATGGTGAATAACACTGCTACAAACATTGCTGTACAAAGCTCCATTATTGTTTCAGTTCTAATTTACTTGGAGTATATTCCTAGTAGTGAAATAGGTGGGTCATATGAGTTTCTAAGTTCAGCTTTTTGAGGAAACACCTGCTACAAACATTGCTGTACAAAGCTCCATTATTGTTTCAGTTCTAATTTACTTGGAGTATATTCCTAGTAGTGAAATAGGTGGGTCATATGATTTTCTAAGTTCAGCTTTTTGAGGAAACACCAAACTGCCTTCCAGAGTGATTTGTACCATTTTACAATCCCAACAACAGTGTATGAGAGTTCCTTTCTTGCCACATCTTCTCCATCATTTATTACTTGCTGTCCTATTAAACTTTGCCACTGCCACTGGAGTAAGATGGTATCTCATTGTGGTTTTGATTTGCGTCTCTCTTATTGCTGGTAATTTTGAGCATTTCTTCATGTATCTGTTGGCCATCTGAATGTCTTCCCCTGTGAAGTCTTCTCATGATTTTCCCCTATTTTGTATTTGTGTGATCTTTTTCTTGTGGAGGCCCTGTAGTATTCTGTAAACTCTTGTTATGTGACTCCTGTCTGGGATGGTATTGCCAAATGTTTCTTGCCAGTAGATAGGTTTTCTATTGGAAAAAAAGTCTTTGATGTACACAGGAATTTACTCTTTAGAAGGTCCCATTCATCAATTTTATCCTCTTCAGATTCAGAATTTCTAGTTGTATTTGGAGGTCTCTTTAGACCTTGGACCAATGCTTCAAAGCTTGATCTCAATTTGTCTCTTATGAACTTTATCGTTTTAGGCTTTACTTCCAGGTCTCTGATCCACCTTGAATTGATTTTTGTGTATGGGGTGAGATGTGAATCCTGTTTCAGCTTTCTGCAGGTAGCAGTCCAGTTCTACCAGCATCATTTGTTGAAGAGCTTGTCATTTCCCCATTTGATAGGTTTTATTTCCTTGTTGAATATCCATTGACCATAGATGTTGTTATGATGTTGTTATTATTGTTACATGCCATTAAGTTGTCTGTGGCTCATAGCAACCCTATGCACAACAGCTTTGAAGCCTGCCCTATCCTGAGTCAGTCTCACTAACTCTAACACACCTACCTCCATTGCCCCAATTACTGTATCAAACTATCTCATCCGAGGTCTTCTCCTGTGCTGTCCCTCCACCCTTCAAAGCATGATATCCTTCTGCAAGGACTGTTCCTTCCTAGCCACATGCCCAAAGTATGTGAGATGGAGCTTCAAAATCCTTGATTTCAAAAAAACTTGATTTCAACCTCTCCAAGACAGATTTATTTGTTTTCTTGGTGGTCCATGGTATGTTCAAGACTCTTCTTCAGCACTACAATTTGAAGGCATTGATTCTTCTTCTATCATCCTTATTCATTTTCCAGCTCTCTGATGCATAGCAAGTAGTTGCTAAAACCATGGTCTAGATTAGACAAACCTTATCATTGGTTCTCAGTACTCTGGAGAGGTCCCTGATTTTCCCAGTGCAATTCATCTTTTGAGTTCCTGACTGCTGGTCTCAAGAGTATTAACTGTGGAGTCAAACAATCAGAAATTATTAACAATCTCAATCTCTTATCCATCTATCGTGGTGCTGCCAATTGGCCCAGAGGTAAAAATCTTTGTTTTCTTGATGCTGAGCTTCAATCTGTATGGAAGATTACAGTCTTTGGCTTTCTGCCACAAGTACTCCAGGTCCTTCTCAGTTTCAGCAAGGAAGGTTGTGTCATCTGCATAATGCTGGTTGTTGATAAGTCTACCTCCATTCCTGATATCACATTCCTCCTTATAAAGCCCAGATTTCGGCATGATCTGTTCTGCATATAGATTGAAAAAGCATGGAGACAGAACACATCCCTGACACATTCCTTTCCTGATTTTACCATGCAGTGTTTCCTTGCTCTGTTCTGATGACTGTTTCCTGGTGCAAGTGCAGGTTTTGCATAAGCACAGTCAAGTGTTTTGGGATTCTCATTCTCCTCAAGATTAGCCACAATTTGTTGTGATCCACATAGTCAAATGCCTTTTCATAGTCAGTGTAACACAGATAGACATTCTTCTGCTACTCTTTGCTTTCTGTCATGATCCATTAGTGATAATGTCTCTAGCTATACTGTTCCAATAATTTCTGGATAATCTTCAGCAAGATTTTACTTATATGTGATATTAGTGATATTGTTTGATAATTTCTACATTCTGCTGGGTCACCTTTTTTGTTTTTTTTTTTGAATGGGAATAAATGTGGATCTCTTCCAGTCAGTTGGTTAGGTAGCTGTCTTCTAGATTTCTTGGCACAACCTGGTGAGCACATTCAGGGCAGCATCTGTTTGTTGAACTGTGTCAACTGGCATATCAATTCCTGGGGCTTTATTTTTTTGCCAAGTCATTCAGAGCAGCCTGAACTTCCTCCTTCATCACCATTGCTTCTTGATCTTATTTAATGAAATTCTTCTGTGTCAACCAATTCTTTTCGGTAATACTCCTTCCATCATCTTTTAATGCTTCCTGAATCATTCAACGTTCTGCCCATAGTATCCTTAAGTATTGTAACTTGTGGCTTGAATTTGTTCTTCAGTTCCTTCAGCTTAAGAAATACCAAGTGAACCTACAACCAGAAAAGAATAAAATAGATGAATAAGAATCAAATCCCTATGCACATCCAAAAACTTTTCCAACAGGGTAAAAAAGAAAGCCACAAAGTGGGAAAAAATATTTGGTAATGAGATATCTGATAAGGGACTTATATCTAAAATGTATAGAATACTTCAGCACCTCAATAAGATAAAGGAAGGTAAACAACCCAATTGAAAAATGGACACAGGATACGACTTCACTAAAGAAGCCACTCAGATGATGAACAAACACATGAAAAAAAATGTTCAAATTCCCTAGTTCGAAGAGAGAGGCAAATCAAAACAACTATGAGATATTATCTTCCCCAGTAACAACAGCAAAGTTCAACAGAGCAGCAAACAAATGCTGGTGAGGTTGTGGAGAAATTGGAACCCTTATTCACTGTTGATGGGAGTGTAAAATGGTGCAACCAATCTGGAAGGCAGTATGAAGCTTTTTTAAAAAGTTGGAAATAGAAATACCATTTGACGCAGCAATTGTACTACTGGGAATATACCCTAAAGAAGCCAGAACTGCCACCCAAACAGATATATGCACACCCAGGTTTACTGCGGCTTTGTTCACAATAGCAAGGAGTTGGAAACAACCTAAGTGCCCATCAACAAATGAATGGATAGACAAGCTGTGGTATAGTCACACAATGGAATACTACGCTGCATTGAGCTGTGGTGCTGGGGAAGAGTATTGAATACACTATGGACTGCTAGAAGAACAAACAGGTTTGCCTGAGAGAGGGTGAAACAAGGATACTCCTTGGAGGCAAGGATTCTGAAGCTTCATCTGACATACTTTGAGCATGTTGCAAGGAGGGCCCAGTCCTTGGAGAAATACGTCATGCTTGGAAGGGTGGAAGGACGGCAAAAGAGAGAGAGATCATCAATGAGATGGATTGCTGTAGTGACTGGGGTGATAAGGGTAGGTGTGTCAGAGACAGTAAAGTTGGCACAGGATAGATTAGGTTTTAGGGCTGTTGTACATAGGGTCACTATGAGTCACAGTGACTTGATGGCACCACCACCACCACCACCACCAATTATTTTTTGGCCACTAATCAAAAGGTTGATGGTTAAAACTCCTTGTGGGGATGGCTGCTGCTTGGGTAAAGATTTACAGCCCCAGTAACCCTATGTGCAACCCTACAGTGCTCAAGTTGGCAGTGGGTTTGATTTTTGTGGTCATCAAGACTGTTGGATGGCCTTTTCTTAGAAGTAGTCCCCACAGCCCAGCCCTTTCTGGGCAGCACAAAGGCTAAGTGCTGCGTCTGGAGTCACATTTCAAGTGTAATGGAGAGTCCCATTTCAGTTCCTTGGTATCCTGTTTCAGTTCCTTGCACAAAGACTGCTCAGCCATTGAGTCCTGATTGCTATCTAGCCTTTCACTTGCTCAAAGCCTATCAAAGATCATTACGTGTGTCAGAGGAAAGTGAGCTACCTGCAGGCCCCAGTGGGTTTGATTTTCCTCTACCCTCCCTCTTTATCTTGCTATAGGGCCTGTGGAAGGCAGCAGAGCAAACATTATTCATGTAGCTAGAGGCCCCTTTTGGGTTGGTTTTTTAAAAATATTTTATTATTAATATCAATGAAAATTTACAGGGACTTTGGATTTCCATTCATTCATTGTTGCACTTTTCTCCCCGCCCACTCCTCCCCTACCAGTACACTCCCTTCTTTGAAAAGTAAAAGAAAAATTCTTTCATTGTTTTACAATCCCTCCCCCCTAGGTCCACTCAACTATGCAGCCTTCGCTCTGGACTCCCATCATGACAAAATACCTAATCACATACACTTTTCTCCCTCATCTGTTTCAATGCAGTATACATTATTTATCCCATTTTTCTCAGTCTTCCCCCCAACATCCGTGTCAGTCCTGTTTTACAACAGTAGCACCATGCAATATTT
>NW_006399757.1:24268929-24328126 GCF_000299155.1 Elephantulus edwardii | reverse complement strand
GATTTGATTCTTAGAAGATCCCATTCATCTATTTTATCTTCTCCTGGTTATAGGTTGTGTTTATATTTCTTATAAAAGGTATTTGCATAAGAAAAATGCAATTAAAAACCTCAGTGAGATATCATCTCACCCCAGTAACAGTGGCAAAGTTTAGCAGGGCAGCAAGTAATAAATGTTGGAGAGGCTGTGGAGAGATAGGAACTCTTATACATTGTTGGTGGGATTATAAAATCAAACAACCACTCTGGAAGGCAGTTTGACATTTCCTCAAAAAGCTGAACGTAGAAATTCCATATGATCATTGCTTTGAATATACTAGAGAGAATGAGAATTGGGGTACAAATGTAGACTTGTACACCAAAGTTCAAAGAAGCATTAGGCACCATTGCAAGAACATGGAAACAGCCCAAATGTCCAACCACAAGTGAATGGACTGAGAAATTATTTTACATTCACACGATGAAATAGTATGTAGCACATACAAGCAATGATTCTGAAAATCACTACCTAACTTAGGAGGGATTGGGGAGCATTATGCTACGTGAACTAACTCAGCACCATAAGGACAAATATTGTATAAGGTAGTTATTATGAAATGTGTATAAGGATCCCAGGTGGGAAGGTGAAAGCAGAGGGATGAGGATGGGCTGGGGTGAGGTTGGGTGGGAGGGGTGATTAATTATAGTGTCACACAATCAGATGGATGGAGGGAGGCGAGTAAAGGAAATGGGAAAGATCAGGTATGAAAACCAATGTATATGAACTTTGTAAATAAATCATTATAAAAGAAAAATTTTATTTAAAATAAAATTTGCAATGAGTAAATCATTGATTGTGCAGAATTCTTTCATTCTATCTCCGGCCTCATTTCTGTCACCAAGTCCATCTTTTCCAACTACTGATATTTCTTCTTGGTTTCCAACTTTTGCAATCCAGTCTCCCATTATTATCAATGTATCTTGGTTGCATGTTTGATTGATTTCTGACTGCAGAAGTTGGTAGAAAGAATCTATTTCTTAGTCTTTGGTGGTGCATAAATTTGAATGATGGTGGTATTAACAGGTCTTCATTGTATGTGTATGGATATTATCCCCTTACTCACAGCATTGTATTCCAAGATGGATCTACATAGAGGTCCATTTCTGGATTCACGATTCTGTTCCATTGATCTATGTGCCTGTCATTGTATCAGTACCAGGCTGTTTTGGTTACTACCACTGTGTAGTAGGTTTTGAGGTCAGGGAGTGCTATGCCTCCCACTTCATTTTTGTTTTCAGAAGTGCTTTGCTTATTCAGGTTCTCCCTGTCCTCTCCAAATAAACTTGACAGTTTGCCTTCTGATCTCGTTGAAAAAGGAATTTGGCATCTGTATTGGGATTGTGTTGAACATGTAGATTGCTTTTGATAGGATTGTCATTTTCAATATATTGAGTTTCTTGTCCATGAACAAGGAATATTTCCCCGTATATTTAGGTCTTACCTTGGGTCTTACAAAATATTCAGTAGGGTTTTTTTTTTTTTTTTATGGATCTTCTGTGTCTCTAGTTAGGTTCACTTCCAAGTATCTCGCTTTGTAGATGGCTATTGTAAATGGTATTGCTTTCTTGGTTTCCTTCTCTGTGTTTTCTTTGTTACAGTAGAGGACTCTCACTGACTTTTATATAGTGATCTTACGTCTATCTTGCCACCCTACTAAATTGGTCCACTAGCTCTAATTTTGTGTGTGTGTGTGTTGTTGAGTTCTTGGGGTTTTCTGTGTACCCTATTATATCATCTGCATATAGTGACAGTTTAATTGCATCTTTGCTGATCTGGATGGCTTTTGTTTCCTTATCTTGTCATAGTGCCCTAGCATGTACTTCCAATAAAATAATTGAATAGAAATAGTGAAAGTGGGTATCCTTGTCTGGTCCCTGTTCTCAAGGAAAATGCTTTTAGTCTTTCTCCATTGAGAATGATATTGGCGCTTGCATACATACTTTTCACTATGTTGAGGAAATGCCCTTCTATTCCTATTTTGCTAAGTGTCTTGATTAGGAAGGGGTTTTCAATTTTGTCAGTTGCCTTTTCTGCATCGATTGCTAGAATCATATGGTTCTATGGTTCTTGTTATTTGCTTTGTTAATATGGTTGATTACATTGATTGTTTTTATTATGTTGAACCCTCCTTGCATACTTATTAAGAATCATCCTTGGCACTTTATCTTTTAAAGATTTTATTTAATCCATTCTCTATGTACTCTTTTAAATTGGGCCTTACATATTCAGCCTCAAGGCTACTACACTCCTTTTGTGCACCAGTCTTCAGGATTCCATCATCTCCTCCAGTATGGCCTTTTTTGCCTCTTTGGTTTTGTGTGTACTATGTTCACCATTTGGAACATTTCCCCTACATTGTTTCTGGCAAAATTCTTTAGATATAAACTTTTATGTAACTTATTCTCAAAAGCCTTTCCTGAACCATGGTCTAGATTAGATGTATCTACATACTCAGTATATAACATGGTAATTATTAAAGTTTTTGCCTCTAGATTGTAAGTCTTAGAGTCCAGTAGAGAATCTTGTCTGTTATAGATGTTTGGAAAATACTTGAATAGATGTATTAATGAATACCCTCCAATTCAAAACTCTCTGTGCTTTTATTCTATCTTCCAACCTCTGAGTTGTTTTATTATTATTAGTTTAAAATTTCCATCACTCAGAGCCTTCAGATGACACAACTTTGCCTGCCAAAAGCAAGGAGGACCCGAGATGCTTATTGCAGAAGGCCCAAACTAGAGCATTTGATATGTATCTCAACATCAAGAAAGAAAAATCCTCATCACTGAGCCTAGATGCATCATCATGACAAATGGAGAGAAGACTGAAGTGGTTAATAATGTCATCTTGCTAACATCCACAATATATACCCTTGGCCACAGCAGTGAAGAAATTAAAACATGTACTGTGTTGGAGAAGTGTGGGTTCTGGAACTTCTTAAAGGTATGAGAAGCCGTGATGTCAGTTTGAGGACTGAGGGGTACCAGATCCAAGCCATGGTCTTTCCAATTGTTTCCCATGCATCAGAAAGCTGAATATTGATTGAAGATGACAGTAGAAGGATCTGTGCCTTTGAGTTATCATGTTAGAGAAGAGTGCAGAATATCCCATGGACTGTAAAAAACCCCTAAATATGCCTTGGAGAGGTATAGCCAGGGAGCTTCTTAGACAGAATGATGAAACTTAGTCTCATGTACTTTGGGTATGTGGTCAGAAGAGGCCAAGCCTTGGAAACGGACATCATGGTTTGAAAGGTAGAGGGTCAGCAAAAGAGAAGAAGAACTTTAATGACATCGATTGACATAGTGACTGGAGCAAAGGTCTCTAGTACAGCAGGGATGGTGAAGATGGCACAGGATAGGGCAAGGTTAGTCACTGGGTCACTAGAGGTCATGATAAACTTGACAGTACCTTACAAAAAGAGAGCCTCAATTACGTATGCTTTCTGGAATTCTTGAATGCTAATGTCTGATCATCCAGTTCCACTGAATGAATCTGGCTTTTAACTATCTTCCATTGATAGTTGTCACTGCCTTCATTTGTCATTGCCTCCATCATAGTACCCTCTTCTGTCATCTCTACTCTGGCCTACAGTGATGCCTCTGGAATGTCTCGTCAACACTCTCTTCCTGCCTTTGTCTTATCCATTCTTCATGCTCCAGTTTGAGAAGACATATTAAACTGTAAATCTACTTCACTACTTAAAATCACAATGGAATACTACACAGCACACAGGAGCAATGATTTTGTAAATTGATACCTAACTTGGGAGGGACTGGAGAGCATTATGCTGAATGAAATAATTCAGTCCCACAAGGACAAATATTGTATAAGACCATTATTGCAGAATGAGTATAAGGATCCAGGGAGGTGAAGGAGGGTGGAAGCAGAGGAATAAGGATGTGCAGTGTGTGTGTGTGTGTGTGTGTGTGTGTGTGTGTGTGTGTGTGAAATTAATCATGAGGTTGTACAATTTGATGAGTGGGGAGGTGAGGGAAATTGGGAGAATCTGTCCTGGAAAACAATGTATTAGAATTTTATAAATAAACTAGAATAATAATAACAGTAACAATAACAATAATAAAGGCCATAGTTAAAGGTGTTTGCTATTCTTAATGGATGCTTAAAGGAGAAGCTGACTTATAACTGCTCTGAAGCAAACCTTGCTAGATTATATGGATTTGACTGCTAAACTGAAACCAGAGCCTGGACTATTTGAGGAATTGTGCCTTGGAACTTGGTCTAAAACCTGGACTTGTATTGGGTGATGTTCTTTGCCTCCCCTATTCTCCAACTTACTTCCCTAGTAAACCTCATTCTAGTATCACAAGAAAAAAAAAAGAGAGAAAAAAAATCTTCTGACACCTTCTCTCCACATGTAGGGATATAATCTAAAAATCTGAATGTGACTTCTGATATTGTCAATGATCTCATTCCAGTGTCTCTCTACTCCATTTTTACTATCCTCCTTCTCACTTTAATGCACTGGACATACTGTAAAGATTTCTTTTTTTTTTTTAAACAGTCCCTCGGTAAGGACTATCCACTTAGCTTTGTATCCAAAGACGAAATTTGTAGGTGAAAGGAGTTAGGAGTTAGCCTTCGTTACAGACTGGTTCATTTCAGGGTCAAAAATATGGAACGCTTCACGAATTTACGTGTCATCCTTGCGCAGGGGCCATGCTAATCTTCTCTGTATCGTTCCAATTTTAGTATATGTGCTGCCGAAGCGAGCACATACTGTAAAGATTTCAATTCCTCTACCATAGTATATTCCTCAGTTCTTCAACCATACTGTATTTGTTAATTTGATCCCTATGCTTTCTGGCCCTTCTGCCTGGAATGCTCTTCCTACCCATCTTGGCCTAGTCAATGCCAGCCTACATGTGTTTCACATCCCAGCTTAAACCTTCCCTCCTCAAGAAAGCCTACACTGCTGCCTTCCCCAGACCTCCTGAGGCCATCTGCTGGACACATCCCCATAAGATCCCTAGTATACTTTGTAGTTTTCTTTATTGAACATCATCATGCTTATATTTCCCCCTCATGGTTTGTTTTCTCCTCTACAGTATAAACTGTCTGAGGGCAGGAGATATGTCTATCTTTTTCGTTTCTCTCTGCCTAGAATTTCTTGAGTTGTATTTGGTACATTTTGTTTGAAGAATGGACACATCTTCTAATTGCCATTTCGCTTATGATTTGCTTGTGGTTTTGGAAAGCCCATTTGTGACGTATGTTCTCTAAAAGTCACAGTGCATGCTCGACCTTCTTGCTAGCAAGCCCCTCTCGTTTCTTGGCCTCTGTGGATTTTTTTCCTGGGGAAAGAATTTGATGGTGGTTAGAGTGAGGGGGAAGCTCTGTTAGAAGGAAACACTTTCTACGTCTGGGGTTGAATAGGGGAATCTTTATCAAATCCCCACATTGTGTTGATGTGGGACAGAGGAGTCATGTGCATTTGTCTAGATTACCTCTCCCTGGTCTAGGGGAGGGGAGGCTGTGAGGAAAGGCAGTTGAGGAATATTGCAAACTGGTAAGAAAATTCCAGCGAAAGAAATAGAGCCAAATGTACAACCACTGATTACTCACTGCCTTGCCGTCTCTAGAAGACCATAGAATGTTTCTTAATTGTTTTTTGCTATTTTCCCTTAAAACGAAGATACATAAGTGTACAGTACTGGCAATTTCTCCACCTAATGGCTAGAAATACATGTGCCATCATCTTTCAACAAATGCTCATTAAGGCCTCTGGTATTCAGGCTTAAGGAGCTCTGGTGGCACAATGGTTTGATGCTTGGCTACTGATCAAAAGGTCAGTGATTTGGGTTCACCAGTTGCTCCTTTGGATAGATATGTGGCAAAGATTTTGGCCTTGTAAACCCTGTGGGACAATTAAACTCTGTCCTACAAGGTTGCTGAATCCGAAGTGACTTGAGGACAATGAGTTTATTTTCAGGCTTTGGGACCAAGAAGTCAAGATGAATATAGTCAGCCTTCCTCAGGTAACTTAAACACTGGATGGAAAGAAAAGTCAATGCATTTTGAGAGGTGATATAATGTGGTAGGTGCTGTGACAGACAAAAATATCTGCAGTCTGAATTGCACAGAAGAGTCAGAACTTCTAGTTCTTTTTGGGAGCTTGTGCATTGCTATGTCTCTTCACAGTGTTTGCATGACCTGAAGGCAATTGGTTACTCCAAAAATATTCCCTGTACCAACATGGCTGTGGTTATCTGTGTAATGGAGGTCATAGAGCCTAAATTTTAAGAATAGAAGACATACATACAGGTATTTTCAAATCTAGCTTTGTCTTTATTTTCAAGTTGGGTGACTTAGATACATTATTTCCACTCTTACATTTATAAGCATGTGCTGTTGTTGTTGATTGCCTTCAAGTCCAACATGACTCATAGCGACTCTATGAACAAAAGGCCTAAAGCCCCTCCACAACTATAGACATTTATCAAAGCTCATATAGCTTCCGGAGGCATGTTCTTTAGGAAGTGGATGCCACTCCGATGATATGATGGATGCAACACACTTGGCATTGTGCCTGGTACCCTGAAACCAAACTCACCCTCCTGGAGGTGATTCTAACTCATAATGACCATCTGTTGAATTTCTGAGGTTATAAATCTTTCTAAGAGAAGTTTACCCATCTTCTTCCCTTAGAAGGAATTAAAATTTATTCAAAGGAATTCCCTTAGAAGGATTCAAACTTTTGGTTAGCAGCCTGGAATGTCACTGTATCGTGCCTACATAATAAATGTTTAATTATCATTTTCTGCTAGTGATTTTATACATATGATATGTTTGTTGGTGTGTGGTGGTTATAGAAATAGGATCAAACTGCACACAACAGGATACACACAGGCTTATCTACAGATTTTTAAAAAAGGCAATTTATTGGTAAAAAAAACAATTTAAACATTTTATAAATACAATATAAATATCTCTTTAAAAATATGTATAAGTTAGCAATTTATCTGAGGTAAGCCGACATATTCCACAAAACGATCTGGCTCTGAAATGACGAGGATATCCAAACTGCGTAGCTATTTTGTGCTATTACTGGAAAATGAGTACATAAAATGTTTCAAGTGGCACTTCATAAAAGTATAAATATATTACTTACATAAATTAACTCGGCTTTACATATTTAAATATAAATAAATTAAAAAATAATAAAATAGTGTCCTAGTACTCGTACTTTTTAGTTCTTCATAGAGAACAACATAAGTTATGTGCCCACTGGACAGGTTTCTGACCAAGTGAAGGAAGGAATGCCCATGAACTACAACGAACTTGAATCTCCAGATTTCATGTTGCGAATAGCCCTCAGGCTGAACTGCATGAAGATGTCCAGGTTCTGCAGGATGAGGTTAATCCTTGTGTTCCTCAGCCACTCACTCTGTGGCTGCAACTTGGAGAGCAGGCTGGCATTTGTGGTTGGGTTGGGGGTGGTCACTGGATTCTTCACCTGAAGGGAAAACAAAACAAAACAAAACAAAACAAAACAAAACAAATGGATTATTTAAACATTGAAGAACTTCATAGCAGAGGAAGCATGCTTTCAGTTGTGGGAAGATATGTAAGTAAGGTTGAGGTGGTTGAGACTAATTGAGGTCACTTGCTCATTAAGCCCACTCAAGTGATGGATGGACTGACGCACTTCTTCTACGAGCCAAGGCTGCTTAGGCCTCTTTCAGAGGAACTGAATTATAACCATCCTTATGTGACACTATCTCCCATGCAACTATTTGATACTATTACTTAAAAATAGATCTTTCATTAGTCATCTGAGGACCACCACAGAATCTTACTTGTTTTCTAGTCTGCTATCTGAAATAGTATTAGTCAGCTTGCTGGGCTTTCAGAGATTATTTGTTGGCTGAATGAGTAAGTGGTTCCAAGGACCCATAATTAAAAGCTATGTAGAGGTTTCTTTAGTTGTCTCTAACTCCAGTGGTCCTGGAGCTGGATCCACATCACCTGAGTTTGTGAAACACAAACCCTACATCCCAATCCAGACCTGCAGAATCAGGCTCTGTGCTGTCAAATGATGCCCAGGGGACTCTCATGCACATTAAAGACTGAGATGTAGCTTAAAGATTAAGAAGTCACAGGCCAGAGCGGTCAACTCCCCATGGGTTGGCATTGGCTAGGTAGCTAATGAGTGACTAGAGCCCTTTAATACCTCTACTTTTATCCTTTAGCCTTTGTCCATTTCTCTACATTAAGTCATTTGGTAAAAGGTAGAGAAAAGGAGTTGGAACTACCATCACAACAAAAATCTCATTTGGCAAGAATGAAAACAATTTTTGCACTCTTTGTTCTTCGTTGCTGTAGATCACTAGGCATGTTTGGATGTACTTCCTTCTGCCTTGACAGGTATTACGAATTTCTTAAACTATTAGACTTTGCTCTTAAAATCTACCTCATTTAGTGAAGTTTTAAATATAGCTTCCAACACCATTTGCAGAAGGCATTCTACCAAAAAATGCTAAAAGGGGGAAAATTGTTTTGTTATTGTTGTTAGGTGGTGCCAAGTTCACTGTGACTTCTAGCAACCCTATGAACAATAATCAACTTGAACCCTACCCTGTCCTGTACTATCGTTACCATCTCTGATATGCTTGAGCCCAGTCATTGTGTCAGTCCACCTTGTGGAGGGTCTTCCTCCCTTTTTCCAACTCTCCACATTTCCCAGTATGATGTCTTTTTTCAAGGACTAGTCACTCCTGATAACAAGCCCAAAGTAAATGAGATGAGCTATCAGGAGATAGTTCTCAAAACCTTCCTTTACTTTTTGCCATCTTTTAAAAACTGGCCTATTTCTAAACTCTCTAGAGAGCTTTCTCTGAGCTTCTCTTTTTACATCAAGTGTGGGCTGCACTCACTTGCTTCAGGATCAGGACCAGGGCTTTGATGCTCCTCTGTACAACTCTGACTTTCTCCTTGTCTCCTTCAAAGTTGTCTTCCACATAATCCAGGTATATTTGAAACTCCAGAAGACCAGTGACGACTCTTGTCAGGCAGGTCTCCTAAGAGGGAAGACAGTGGAAAAAAATGGTTATTGCTATTTCTTTGGGAAGGACATCATGCTTGAAAAGGTGAGGGCATGGTGAAAGAGAAGAAGACCTTCAGCCAGGTGGACTGACACATGACTGCAGCAATGGGCTTGAGTGTGTCAGAGATTGTGAGGCTGGCACAGGAGAGGACAGGGTTCAGATCTGTTGGCCATAGGGTCACTATGAGTCATACCCAATGCAATGGTACCTAACAACAACAACAACAAGGTATAAAAATTTAACAAGATGAAAAAGGGTTTAATTTAGCTACTTTTTCTCTTTCCCCTCCAAGGAAAGTTGGTGCCTTTTTGCATCATGTTTTGGGATGTCAGACATCAGCTGCCCTTCTTTACATATCTAGACAATCAGGTGTACCATGTAAACAATTTCACTGGAAGCCTAAGAGATGTTAGAATGTGGCAATGGGGAACTTCTCTAATTCTTCCCTTGATGACTGTCCCTCTGACATTCCTTTTTCCCTTGCCAGTGTTGGGCCGAGACCTGTTTTTATGAACTCTCAGAAATCAGAGCAGGTTATCTCACTGTTAGGAATAAGAAGGGTAGATGGAGCATGAGCTCATCAGAGAGGTGAGCCTATCTTTTTGGCCTTGCATGCATCTATATGTATGGGCACTGCGTGCCAGCGGGAGAGCTTTGGCCTGAGCCAAGAACTAAAGTGTCACTGTGTAAGTTCATACCCAATTGCATTCAGAAGAGAAGCATCCATCATTCGTCCTTATCTTTGGAAGGTTCATGTTGTTTCCTGCCAGTGCCTCACTAATGCTTTCGCACTTGTCAAATTTTTCACACACCTGAAAAGGAAAGTCACAATCTTTATCATATGATCCAAACTCAGTGCTGTCGAGTCAGTTCTGACCGTAGCAACCTTATAGGAGAGGGTAGAACTGTCCCATAGCATTTTAAAGACTATGAATCTTTAAACAAACAGACTACCACATCTTTCTCCTGAGAAACAGCTGGTGAGCTTGAACCACCGACCTTTGGGTCATCAATGGAGCACTTTAACCACTGTGCTGCCAGGGTTCCTCTTTATCATATTTAAGACAAAACAAAATACACCACTGCCGTTGAGTAGATTCCAACTCACGGCCACCCGCCAGTAGGTTTCCACAGGTGTAACTCTATGGGAAGAAATGCCCACTTTTCTCCCTGGAAGAAACTGGTGGATTTGAACTGCCCACCTTACCATTAGCAGCACCAGATAAATAGCACATCACTAGAGCTCCTTTCTTTATAAGTGCCTTTAAAGCAAGCACCACTAGAGGGCCAGGTGATGTTCTGTCATAGGCAGGAAGTTCTTTAAGAATGTGATACATCTATTAACATTCTAGCAAGCAAAGCAGAGGACAAATGGGGACATCTGCTTCCATCTGGCTGCATTTCTTATTTGCCCTGAGTCTAAGTTTCCTTAGCTCCACATTAGGGCTAATTAAGTATTGTCCATATAAATTTTTTGGGAGGAAAGACAAATTAATGCAAAATACATGGCGCTTAATAGTAGTTTGTGAGTGATAATTTTGATGATAATGTGACGACTATAATTTGAGCCATAGAAGGTTCCAGCAGGAAGGACCTGTGAGCTTGTGAGATCAGCTCATCCAAATGGTAATTTTTACCGGCAGGACCCAGAAATTCCACCAAGATGGCAAAGCTGGGTTTAGTAGTGTGGGAACTAGAACCTGACTTCCAGTCCTCTCTGTTCTTTCCTTGCTATCAAGCCAGCACATGCCAGACACCTTGCATTGAAAGATTGAGGACTCCTGGAGTAACCAGAACTCAAAGAGAATGCAGGATTATTGTGGAAAGTGTATCTAATGTCACCACACACTTTGTATAGAAATTGCCAAGTGAGAAGCTAATTTCCTGTGTAAAGTTGCACCACAACCAGTAAAGTATTATCTTTTTAAAAAAGAATTCCTGCTCTGCCCTGCTTGGGGCACTTTCATCTTTGTGGCATACATCTTAGCTTAGGTACGTTTCAGTAGTCTGACCACTGAGTTTGTCTCACTGAAAGTTCCTGCGGCTGCCCCGGTAAGTTGAACATTTGTTTCAGATGGTATTGGTCTAATCCTCTCAAAGTCCAAATAAGAAGGCTGACACATCTTATTTTTAGTTAGAAGGGAATCCTGAGAAGCAACGTCCCTCAGCTCATAACAAGTGTTCTGGGAATGGGCCTGGGGCCATGGACTCCAGTTTCATTTTCTGTTTTCCAGAAAGTATAGCAACTTCCAAGACCAGGAGCAGAGAAGAAATACATAATGAGGTTGTCGCTCCACTTTGACCTCAAATCTTTGAGCTCAGCAAAAGCCTCTTGCCTTCTACCACCCTTTTCCACATCCAGACACAAGAAGAATGAATGAATGTTCCATACTAGAACTTTCTTACCACCAGAGTCAAGTCTACTCACCTCCTTTTTCAGAGCAGAGATCTGCTCAATGATGAACTTCATGAGTTCTATAGTGTTGTCTGAAATGGTGACCGGTGGTGTGTTGGAGGTGGCATCATCTTTGGAATCTTCTCCCGCAGGAGTCCGGCAAGGGAAAGCAGAAGCCATGACCAGCAGCAACCCCAGGGAGAAGGCAACTGGACCGAAGGCGCCTGTGCAGGAAGGAAGCAAGGACAGAGTGAGGGGTGAGCTGCTTGCACAGCTGAGAGAGCTTGACTGCTGGCTGGCAGCCAGCCGTGCTGTATGCTCCCTCCCTCCCACAGCACTGGGCAGCCACAGCCAATCTCTGGGCTTGGGACTTCCTTCACTTACTTGTGGAGAGAGAGTTCATGGTTGGGCTCCTGGAGGGCAGTTGGAGGTCCCTTTTGTTCCTGGTGGGCTCAGGGCAGAATGAACCTCAGACATCTCCAGTCTCCTATTTATTGAGCCTTGAGATTCTAATATTGAGACTCATGGGAAAATCCCACATTTGACAAATCTTTGTTGGGGGGTAGGTGTGGGGCCAGGGTGGGTGGAGCTGATTGGAAACCTTATTAAGATTGTGCAATGTGACGTTCTTTAGCATCATGACCAGGGAAGGGAGGAAAGAGCTGCTGAGGTCATCACTGAGGCCAGCCCTAAAAGTAAAATCACTCTTCCTTTACTTTCTTCTTTTTTTTTTAAGTGACTCAGCATTTCAGTCTCTCTTGAGAAAGTAAAGCTTAAGTCATGCTTGAAGTTTAAAAAGCTAAATTGACTATGCTTTAAAAACACACACACACACACACACACACACACACACACACTCAAACAAACTTCAATTATCAGATTAGCAGAGTAGGATATAGTATTCCGGCTGGTTTGTGTCTGAAAACACCTAAGATGTTCTGACTTGAGTTTCCTCAGCCTGGGGTAACAAACAAAGTAATTGCCACAAGTCATCTACTGTACTTTCCTTTCCTGGCTGTTACTGTCAACTGTTGCGGAACAGCCCGCCACCCCCAGATTGCAGTTCTTTCTAGGAGTCTCCAGATGGAGCATTCAGTTCATTCTTGAATGCTTGCTTTTTCGCATCCACTTGATACCTGCCAGTTTCCTCCTGACCTGCTTCAGCCCACTTGATTAAAGTTCCTCACTGCCCTTCTCTTTCCCTACCCCCTGGCCCCTAAGAGCTCTCCCCTGAAGACTTTGATCTCTTCACCAAAGATGTGGCCTTGGGCTCTGGTACTGTTAACAGCTCCACCTGGGTGTTTCCCCCACTGGCAATTCTGTCACCCTTCTGTGTTCCTCCTGGGGAGTTCCAAAGTGCCTGGTGGATGAGACGTGGTTGGGGTTGAAGTGGGAAGAACATCACTTACCTCTTTAATAGGGACATCAAGTAGAGGCTATGGCATCTTCTGGATCTTGTGCTCACAGCTCCCTTTCCCTATGTACAAGTTGAGTCCCAAGGTGGCTAGGATGAGATCTACTGGGTAGATCTACAGGGTAACTAGGCTGTGAATCATTTCTCCCCTCCAGTACTTCCTATTGGCTCAAACTTGTCCAGACTTAATGCTCTTGAATGATGCTTCCTGCCCGTGGGACTTTGTTCTCATGCAAATGGACTCTGGCCTAGTCTGCCCCAGCAACCTCTCAGATACCTAGACAGCTCTGGGGATTGCCTCCAGCCCCAAATGAAAACTCTTGACTGCTACCATCTTAGACATTTAGCTTGCAAAGGAGATCTCTTCAGATTGCTACAACAATGACCCCGCTAGTTAATTTACACAGGAATCAATTCAGTGACATTTGTTTTTCTTATGGCATTTTAGGACTTACATGTTGGAAGTGAGGCCACCCATTCTCCTACTGACCACATTTTTCTTTATTTTTCACACTTGACAATGAATGTGTCAATAAAAAACAACCCAGAGAAAGAAATAAAAAAAATAGAGAAACAGTAGCCCTGTGGCCATAGCTGGACTTTTAGTTTGAAAATGAAAAAGGCAGAGGATTGCGGGATGGTTTTGTTTTTAGTGCTCTTTCCTCTTGAGCAACTCACATAGTCTCAGGCAGAGTTCTCACTCTTGTATTGAATAGTGTCACTCCTCCCAGCAACCTGGTTTTAGGCCCCTGGGGCATGGAATTGCTTTTTCTCAAATTCTTACACAGAATGACTGGGTTGATCTTCCCAACTGCAAGGGCTTTTTGATGGCAAGTAAGTATGCAGGATTAAAAACAGAACATCAGGGTCTACAGGGAGGGATCTCTCCTTTCTCAGCTTCCTAGCCCCCAGAAGTAGCACCTAAGTAGAAGTATTTTCAACAAAGTTCTCTGCGGCTTTCTCAATTGCTTTTCTCCCAAAGAAATGAAGGTCAGTTTTTTGTTGAAAATACCTTATGATAGAGCATGGAAAATAGGGAAAAAAAATCCCCATTCCTTATTTCCCCCCCTTTTTGAGATCTCTGAAGAGGAAGCTCGGGTGGCATGGTGGCAAGAAGCTGCACTGCAATCCAGAAGGCACACAGTTTGAGGCCACTAGCTGCTCTGTCGGAGAAGGATGGGTAATCTCCTCCAGCACAATTAACTGCCGGAGGGTCAGCTATGGGGTGGTTCCAACTCTGTAGTACAACAACAAGATCCCTGAACCAGAATTTTCCATTTAGATGGCTAACCCAAATTGTGTCTTGTTTCTAGAACATCCTAAGGCCTTCTGCTAACTCAGTGTGTCCATGCCAACCTTCTCTATACCCGGCCATTGTCATTCTTCAAATTTCTGACAGTAACTTTTAGGGCCAGGCGGCTGGCTTACCTTTGACCTTGTGTCTGGCAGGCAGGAGAGGTTGTATGTTTATGCGTTGAGCTGGTGGATCTTGGAGGTGATGGTGTGTCTGCCTGGGCTTTTCTTTTTTAAGTATCAATACCTTGGGAATCCTGAAAGTCCACTATGACTTTTTCCCATTTGCAGAGCTCTTTCCTCAGACTTCACATCTGTTGTTGCCTTGTGTACTGTGGGGTCCCAACTGACTCGCAACTGACCTTTCACAGGTTTTCAGAGGCACTCAAACACGTGGGACATTATCCATACCCTTAGAGTAGCTGGTGGATTTGAACTAATGACCAGGAAAGACTTTGTGGCTAGCTTTCATGAACTAATAATGATTACACTATCACTGATTAGAAGTAACTGCCCCCTGAGACCAAGTGGGACAGAAAATGGGGGAATATGGGGAGCAAGGAAACAAAATCAGTATTTTTCCAGTGTAACTTTCTCTAGGGCTGACAAGTGGTGTTGCCAGAGAGCATTGGCGTCCTAGTGGTAAGAAGCTGTGCAGCAACCCTCAAAGGCCTGCAGTTCAAATCTACTAGCTGTTCTGTGGGAGGAAGATGGGAATCTCCTCCCCTGCAATTTATTGCCTGTGAAAACCACTTGGAGGATCCGCTATGCATTGGTTCCAACTCAGCAACATACAACAACAACAACAGTAGAGTTACCAGGGGCTCCGGTGGCCTTGTGGTAAGGAGCTGTGCTGGGCAACCTCCCCCTCGGGCAACTTACTGCCTCTCAAAACCTACTGAGTTCTGACTCACGGTGCATAACAACAACAGTAGTGCTGCCTGTGACTGTTTTCCTGCAAGGTAAGGAAGCGCTGGGGGTGTAATCAGTGGCGAGTTGCCCTGCTAACTCAAAGGCTGGGCATCTCCACTTGTTTGAACGTCCGATCTCCTCTTGTAGCCATTTACAGCTTCATTTACAAAGGAACCTAATAGAGGGTTGCTGTCTATGAGGTGGAACTGACTTGATAGCAGTGAGTTTGAGTTTTTATTAATGCATTTAGTGTAAAGGGTAAAACTTAACTTTCCTTTATGATTTAAATTCCTAGGAGGAAAGATGTTCTCCGCATCTCACAAATGAAGGTGTGTATTACAGGGACTGGGGATGGGTGGGGTCTGTGAGTTAACAGGAGAAACACCAAGGGGGAAAAAGAGAAGTCACTATGTACTAAGGAACTTGCAGTTGCTGTCAGAGTATAGTTTCATTTGTCACATGTCATAAAGAGTTTGCAAACCGAAACAGCGGGATGATTCAATAGCTCCTTCTGGGACCAAATCCCACTGTGCAGACATCATGCATGCAAATTTTTAGGAAAATGTCCCTACACTGAGAAAAAGACTGGTGTTCCTTGGAAAGAGACTGTTAGGGACATTTGGCTTCTCTATTGCAAAGGATCAGCTGATCTCATAGAGCAGTTAGGTTTGGAGACCAAAGCTCTTGGCCAATTCCTAGTTCCCCGTCAGTATCTCAGCCCTGATGTCTTCACTGGTGACATCTTGGTCTGGTCTCAACATTTCTGAGAGGTTGGATGTTCTGGGATTGGGCCCAATTCCTCCAAGAACAGGGAGGGGGCACACCTTATTGTGTTTCTCCTTCAAGACAATGTGGGGAGGGCATTTGTTCCAATATGTGCTCAGTTACCTTCCCTTGTTGAAGTGGAAAATCCCAGACATTTTAGGAGGGAAGTGGCCTCTCCTGGGACAACACTGTAGACTCCCCTTGTCTTGGGACCCTCCCTCTTAGTCCCCATCATGTCTCTGGCCAATAGAGTGCCAAGATCTCAAGTTGTTAGTAAGCCTGCTGCTCTGAAACTCATTTGTTGACAAATGACCTTTTGGTTCCTTAGAGAACTCACCGGGCCTCCCTCCTCCCAGCTGGGAAGGGCTGGAGGTTGAGTTTGGGAGTTCGGTATTGTTTCCATTCACAAGGCAGGCCTTCTTTGTTGGTTCTTCTTTACAACTAAGAAACTTCAACTTGACTAGAAGCAATGAGTTTGTTGTTCTCATGAGAGTCCTTTGAACCATTTTTGTTTTCTCCAAAGGTCTCAGTTCTCTGGTTTACTGTCAGAGACAGAAACAAGCAGGCAAATGCATTGGTTGGTTCCTCCACCCTTCCCCTCAAAATTAAGGTACAAAAACCCATTTAAAAGCATCACATGCAATGGCAAGACCAGGGGATTCTGCTGGCCTGGTTATGACGTGAATATATTTTATCTCCCTTCCTCTGCCCTTTTGACCAATTTTTTTTTTAAAGAAAAAAAAAGCAGTGCCTTAATTCTCTGGGCACAATCTCAGATGCATTCTCCTTAGGAAGCTGAATCCAGGAAGGGAGGGAATGATTTCCATGAACTCTGCAATTCAGAGTTATTCAAGCATATTATTCCTAAAGAAGGGCCCATCTTAATTGATTTAAAAGGTTTTACAGATGAATTCAGATCCAGGTAAGAAGATCATCTCTCTTACATACCCCAACTTTATTCCCCCACTTTACTTTTTACCCCCTTCTCAGGATCAAGTGGTTTATTCAAACTATTGAATTCTATGGGGTGTGTGTGTGTGTGTGTGTGTGTGTGTGTGTGTGTGTAGGCGCACTAGTACAGATAGAGTCCTAGACCTGCAAAGTTGCCTGAGGAGTGGGGTGTTGTCCCCTTTGTACAAGGGCTGGGTATCTAGGGAGCCTGCACTAACTATTGGCTGGAGCTTTGATCTGCCAAGCCCGTGCTGCTGGGTCCCTCAAGGAGATTGTACCTGGACAGCACTATTTGTCCCCTAGGAGTTTTGTGGATGACAGCCCTCTATTCCTATCCTGTAGGCCACACTTCTGTGTGCTACTTTCTTGTGGGTGTGATGGCCAAGAGGAAGAGGTGATGGGAGAGAAGACACAACACTTATTGCACCAGGTACCTGAATAGGTGACCTGGACACATGTAAATTCTTTCCTCCACCCTGGGATTTCAAGTTATCCTCTGAGGTGCACAGCGAGGCTTTTCCTGTTGGGAGTGGTGCTGAGGGGTTAGGGGTGATGAACTTTCGGAAGGGGAACTATATTCCCAAAGTTTGTTTAGGAACTTGATGCTTAAAGCTAGTGATATGAAATGTTTATGTTCTTTTGCCTCGCTAACCAAGCAATCATCAAACTAGTTGCTTTTAAGTGAGTTCCTGCTGATGGTGACTCTAAGCGTTTCAGAGTAGAGGGATGCTTTTCAAGGACAAGACTGACACTAGCTGATTTCTTTCCCCTGGAAGTAGATTAAATTGGCAGAAATTTTCTTCTGAAGTGCTTCTGGGTGAACTCAAGCTTCAGCCTTTCATGCCCTACTTTGGAGCCTTTTCATATACACTTCTTTCTCTGTGATGTTTACCATGATCCTAGTAAAGCTGTTGGAAATGTGAGGTAGGGCCATTCTGTCAGCTAAGCTTGCAAAGAGCTCTAGTGGCTTAGTAGGTAAGAAGTTTGTGCTGCCAACCCAAAGACACACAGTTTGAATCTACCAGATGCTTTTTGGAAGAAAGATGGACAAACTCTGTGTGACTTACTGCCTCTGAAAACCCATTGGGTTTTCATCTATGGGTTGGCTCCTACAACAAGTTTGTAAAGGTGTCACAAGCCTTCCTGTTTAGAATGCAAGATTGAAGCTTTACACTGCAATTAGAAACTCTTGGCTGAATGCAGTTTCCCTTGAGTTAGGCTTACTTTTCATTGCATTTCTGAGTTCCTGGTTTCTAGGAGTATAGCTGTTGGCAGATATGAGCACTGAGATGAGGATTAGCAAGGTTCCATTTCCTCCTCTGTAACATGAGACAGGCAGAAAAATGCTTTCTAAAGTTCCTCCTAACTTTGTGTTGTTAGGTGCCTTCGAGTCAACTATGATTTGTGAACAATAGATCTGAACTTTCCCCATTTTGCATCATTCTCATCATCTCTGAAATGCTGGAATCCTGTGTTAAAGTCACCAGGTCAATCCTTCTTTCCTAAATTGAGCATTTCCTAATGCTTTCCGTCCTGTGCTCTCCCTTAGCCAGGCGCAACAACCAAGCACCTCCTCTTGATGGAACTATAAGATTAGGAGACTTTAAATTAACAGAGAGTTCTCTAACGTCAACATTTCTACTGTTTGTAAAGTGTTTTTTTAAAATGATCTTTAGGATTTTTATTAGTTGATTTTCTTTTCTTTCTATTTTGTTCTTTTTTAATTTAATTTTATTAATTTTAATGAACATTTACAGAGATTTTGGATTTCCCTTCATTCATTGTTGCACTTTTCTCCCTGCCCAGCCCTACCCCGCCCCCAGTTCCCTCCTCTCTTTGAAAAGCAAAAGAAAAATTTCTTCTTTGCTATACAATCCCCCCGTACCCTTCCCAGTGCCCTGAGTATACTCCACTATGCAACCTTAATTCTTCTGGACTCTTGTGATAACCATAATACTCTATCATATACCACTTTTAAATTATTCTCTCCCTCATCTGTTTCAATGCAGTAAACATAATTTATCCCGTTTTTCTCAGTCTTACCCCAACCCTGATGTCAGTCCCATTCTACAACAGTGGCACCATGCAGTATTTGTCCTTTTGTGACTGAGATATTTCACTCAGCATAATGTCCTCCAGTGTCATCCATTTTGAATAATATTGCATGACTTCCTTGTTTTTCAATGCAGCATAGTATTCCATTGCGTGACTATACCACAGTTTCTCTATCCATTCTTTTGTTGATGGGCACCTGGGTTGTTTCCAACTCCTTGCTATTGTGAACAAAGCCGTGATAAACATGGGTGTGCGTATATCTGCTTGGATGTCAGTTATGGTCTCTTTAGGGTATATTCCCAGTATTGGAATTGCTGGGTCAAATGGTATCTCTATTTGCAACTTTTTGAGAAGGTGCCATACCACTTGCCACAGTGGTTGCTCCATTTTACACTCCCACCAACTGTGAATAATGGTTCCAGTTTCCCCACAACCTTGCCAGCACTTGTTGCTTGCTGTTCTGTTTAATTTTGCTATTCTGACTGGGGTGAAATGATATCTCATAGTTGTTTTGATTTGCATCTCTCTTAGAGCTGGGGATTTTGAACATTTCTTCGTGTGCTTATTAGCCATCTGAATGTCTTCTGTAAGGCTTTTTTTTTAAAAAAAAATTTAATTTTATATTGGTTTACTTACAAAGTTTGTATACATTGTTTTTCACACCAGATCTTTCCCATTTCCTTTACCCACCCCTTCCTCTGCCCACCAAATTGTGTGACCCTATGATTAGCCCCTGCCCATCCTCACCCCTCTACCCTCCCTGCTCCCTCGGACCCTCATGCACATTTTACTAGTTATCTCTCTATTTCTACAATAGTGGTCTTATTACAGTATTTGTCCTTATGGGACTGAGTTAGTTCACTTAGTACAATTGAGTGCTGGTTGTTTCAGAAGTGGATGGTCAATTCTTCTTAGTTTATCTTAGTCTGGGAGCTCTGCTTTAATATGGCATCTGACAAAGACTATGCACAGGAGAGCAGATGATAAACAAGCAAGCATGTACATATCTACGCTATTAAGTGTAGCAATATGAAATCCACTCCCCCAATACAAGCAGCTGACAGACAAGTGACTATAACCCTAAGATCAAACCCTAAGGAAAAGCAAACATACATATGGATATTATGATACAAGGAGCAGGGACCCATCAGTGAAATAGAGGTACAAGATTCAGAACGTTAGGCTGTGGGGGTGGAAGACGTGGGTCTCAATTTCTCCCTGGATGAGGTATAGCAGCAACCAAAGAATTAGTCAACCAGAACTAAGAACCAATGGTAATGAAGGAGAAAGTTGAAGCAGTCCTAAAGGCATTGACAAGAAATAAGGCCCCACTAACAGACATAAGTTGATACATTTCGATTACCAGATGTCACCCTGGATGTGTTCACCAGTTTGTACCAGGAAAATTGGAAGACAGCTACCTGGCCAACTGGCTGAAAGATATCCATATTTATTCCTATTCCCAAGAAAGGTGATCCAACTAAATGTGGAAATTATAAAATAATATAATTAATATGATATGCAAAATAATGTCAAAGACCATCTAAAAATGGCTGCAATAGTACAAGAACTTCAGACTGGGTTTAGAAGAGGCTATTGCACTAGCAATATCATTGTTGTTGTCAGATGGATCTTACCAACAAGCAGAAAATACCAGAAGAATATCTATATGAGTTTTATTGACTATGCAAAAGCATTTGACTGAATGTATTATAATAAACTATGGTTATATTAAGAAGACTAGGAACCTCAGAACATTTAGATATGCTCATACAAAACCTATACTTAGACTAAGAAGCTGTTGTTCTAACAGAGCAAGGGAACACTGGCTGGCTTAAAATCAAGAAAGGATTGCATTAGGGATATATCTTTTCTCCATACCTGTTCAATCTGTATACTGAGAAAAATCATTCATGACGCTGTATTATATGAAAAAGAATGTGACATCAGGATAAGAGAAAGAGTCATCAACAACTTGTGTTATGCATGTAACACTACCTTGCTTGATGAAAGTGAGGAGGACTGGAAACACTTACTGCAGAAGATTGAAAGCTACAATCATCAATATGAATTACATTTTAACACTGAGATAAAAATCCTCATGACCAGACAAATAGGCAATATCATGATAGTTGGAGAAAATATTAAAATTGTCAATGATTTTGTTTTACCTGGAGCCACAGTCAACTTCCTTGGAATGAACAATCAAGAAATCAAAAGATGTGTTGCATTGGGCAAGTCCACTGTCAAGGACCTCTCTAAATTACTGAGGATCAGTGATGTTAATTTAAAGACTATGGTGCACCTGATTGAGGGCATGGTCTTTCCAATCCCTATCTGAGAGCTGGACAATGAATAAGGATGACAGAAGAATTGCATTGTGAGGTTTTGGATAGTGGTGTTGAAGAAGAGCATTGAATATCCCATGGACTGCCAAAAATAAACAGATGTGTCTTGGAGAAAGGACAGCCAGAGTGCTCCTTGGAGTTAAGGTTACTTGGGGCATATTGTTAGGGAGAAATCATTTCATTGGAAATGGACATCATACTTGGAAAGGTGGAAGCTCAGTGAAAGAGAGGAAGACTTTTAATGAGATGTATTGAGAGAGTGACTTTCACAATGGGCTCAAATATGACAGAGATAATGAGGATGGCACAGGGTAAGGACAGGGTTCAGATCTGTTGTTCACATGGTTACTATGAATTATACTCGATTTGGTGATGGCATTTAATGACAATGTCCAAAATTCTCATATTATCATCATTTACACACATGAAAAAGCAGTTTGTGGGCCTATTGTACCTAGTTAAGGAGTCTGACCCCAAAAGCAAAAAAAAGCTACTGCTACTGAGTCGGTTTTGACTCAGTGGCAACTCAAGACCTTGGTGCCTGGAAACCAAAAATAACTCAAACCCACTGCTCTTGAATCAATTTTGACTCATCCAAGTTCTCTATCAGATTTCTTAGGCAGTAAACCTTTATGATAGGAGACTTCCCATCTTTCTCCATTGGAGCAAGTGGTGGATTCAAACTGCTGACATTTCAGGTAGCAGTCTAATATGTAATTCACCCTGCCACAGATACTTAGTTATCCAACAAACAGGAGCAGATAAATATACTAAATGAAATGTTTCTAATTTAAAACGGAATTATGTTGATGATAGAAAATTAATAAAATATTTGTTGTTAAGTGTGTCGAGTTATAGGTGACTCATGGTGACCCTGTGAACGAAAGACCTGAACACTTGTATAACTTTCATCCTTTCTCCAGGTTCAAGTTAAGTCGTAAACAACTCACAGTGACCCTATGAAAGAAAGACCTGAACACTTGTATAACTTTCATCCTTTCTCCAGGTTCAAGTGGACAAACCAGCGCTATACAACCTAGAAGAATATTTGACCAAAAACAATTAAAATCAGGCCTGAGGGCCGTGGATTAAAGTCACCCACTTTTAGCTTGGCAGCATCACTTTCTGTCCACTAGGTCAACTGATCTTTCTCTATGTTGTTGTTGTTAAGTGCTGTCGAGTCGTAGGAGACTCATAGCAATCCTATGAACCAAAGACCGAACACTTGTATAACTTTCATCCTTTCTCCAGGTTCATAGGGTTTCCAGAGGAAAGCTATTTTGGAAGTGGATGCCACTCCTGCTTCCAAGCTTGTTTTAATCGGGGAGCTCCACCAAACACTGTCCACTGTGGGTAACCATTATCACATTTGACACATCAGTGTCAGAGCATTCAGCTTCACAGCATAACATACTACAATAGAGACAAGCAAAATGGACAAAAATAGTTTTGTGTAGTAATCTCATGACCCACATGCAACTATTGTTTTCAGTATGATACAAACACCTTAGTTATTCGTCTATGTAACTGTACATAAATATATGAAGAAATCTTTCTCTGAAGAAATATAGCCAGAACACTCCTTAGAAATGGAATGGCAAAGCTTTGTTATGAGGGACTAGTCCCTGTGGGACATCATGCCTAGTAAATTTAAGAAGAGGAAGATCTTAAACAGGGTGGATGGACACAGGGACTCAAACATAATGATTAGTGTGACGATGGAGCGAGACTGGGCAGTGTTTCATATTGTGCAGAGGGTTGATGTAAGTGGAAACCTGCACAGTGGCACCTAACAACAACTTTGTTCTTGTGTTTTTGAGTGCTGTTGAGTTGTTGACAACTCATAGTTACCCTGTGAATGAAACACCTAACACTTGTAGAACTTTCATTGTTTCTCCAGGTTCATGGAGTTTCTGGAAGTGAATGCCACTCCTGCTTCCAAGCTTGTTTTAATCAGGGAACTCCACTAAATACTGTCCACCATGGGTAACCATTATCACATTTGACACATCAGTGTCACAATGTTTAGCATCACAGCAACCACAAGTTACCTCTGTACAGCAATGCACAGACCAGTGCTTTACCACTTAAAAGACTTAAAAGAATGTTTGACCAAAAACCAATTAAAACCAGGCCTGAGTGCTGCAGATTAAAATCACCCACCTTTGGCTTGGTAACATCATTTTCTGTCTACTAGGCCAAAAGATCGTTATCTATCTATCTATCTATCTATCTATCTATCTATCTATCTATCTATCTATCTTCTATCTATCTTCATATATATATTAATATATGTTTGTATAAATATATATAAACATGTTGTTGTTGTTGTTATGTGCCGTCAAATCGCTTGCGACTCATAGTGACCCTACGTACAACAGTTCTAAACTCTCCTCTGTCTTGTGCCAATCTCATTGTCTCCGACACACTCTTCCTGATTGCCCCAGTCACTGAATCAATCCACCTCCCCGATGGCCTTCCCCTCCTGAGCCTGCCCTCCACCCTCCTAAGCATGATGTTCTTCTCCAAGGACCGTTTCTCCTTACAACATGACCAAAGTATGTCAGAAGAAGTCTCAGAATCCTTGCCTCCAAGGAGCAGCCTGGTTTAACCCTCTCCAAGATGAATCTGTTTTCTTAGCAGTCCATGGTACCCTCAGCACTCTTCTCCAGCACCAAAGCTCAAAAGCATCAATTCTCCTTCTATCCACCCTGGTCATTGTCCAGCTCTCTGACACATAATAAGTGATTGCAAAGACCCATGGCCTGTACCAGACACACCTTAGTCTCCAGAGACACACCGTTGCTTTTCACTACTTTGGAGAAGTCCCTAAGAGCAGACTTTCCTATCGCAATACGTCTTTTAATTTCCTGGCTGCTGGTGCCAAGAGTGTTGATTGTGGAGCCAAGCAAACTAAAGTTGTGAACAATCTCAATCTCTTCACCATCCATCCTGATGTTGCCAATATACTTATGTGTATAAATGTATTAGAAATAGGAAAATACCATTCATGGTGTCATATAACCTACTTTTCTCTCTCAATGACCTCTCAAATTGTGATTGTGTTGTTTGTACAAGAAAACTATATTTCCTGTGACATCCGAAACTCTATTCAAGCATATGCTCTACCTGGATGATAGTTGGAAAAGGTATTTGGATGAGAGATAAAGATTGCCCCTCTTGAAGGTTCTGTGGTGCTAGTACAGGCTACTCCTGGAGATTATTTCCACGTAATCTAGAAAAATACAACCACAAAGTCCTCTTTGGGAAAGTTTGAAAGTATTGAGAATAACATTCTGAGAGGTCTTATGGTCCTGGATTCATAACGTTAGTATTGTTTTACTTCTCAGATACAGGAGGTAATTGAAGGATCAAAGAGGTGTTTACTGAGGACCAGGTTTGGGGCTAGATGCTTTACACCTGTTAATAAGTTTAACCTTCACTCTGTGGAAGTGGACATTTTTAGCTTTGCTTTTATGGGTGAGACAACTGATGCTCTGAGATCTAAGTTTTTATTGTTATGTGCTGTTGAGTCAGAACCAACCCATAGCTGAACCTCCAGGGGGTTTTCCAAAGGCAGTTAATCCCATGAAAGGAGCTTTTCCTCTTTTTCTTGGAGCAAATCATGGATTTGATCTAAATGCCTTTGGGATTACAGCACAATTTCTTACCTCTAGGTCATCAGAGCTCCCCGAGTTCTTGTAGTTTCCAGATGAACAATGAGGAGCTTGGGAGGCAAGATTAAATGTGGGGAGTAAAAAAAAAATAAATAAAAAATAAAAAAATGTGGGGAGTAGATTAAGTACAGAGCCTCTAGATTAACTATAAAATGTCCAAATAAATTTGGAATTCAGGTAATAAAATGAAACAATTTTTCAAAATGTTCTATATGTTTGTTCCAGATATGGTATGGAACATTCTTATACAAAATATTGTTGTTGTTATGTACCATTGAATCAGAACTGACCCATATCTGACCCTCCAGCATGTTTTCAGAGGCAATAAATCACAGGGAGGAGATTGCCCATCTTTCTCCTATGGAGCAGCTAGAGGATTTGAAATACGTGTCTTCAGATTGGCAGTGCAGCTCCTTACCACTAGGCCACCACAACTCCTTAAATATATAGATGTTGTTGAATACTGTTGAGTTGAAACTGACCCATAGATGATCCTCCAGCAGGTTTTCAGAGGCAGTAAAATCACACAGGAGGAGACTGCCAATCCACCTCCAGTAAACATAGAGAGATCCATTTATTTAGGAGCTCTGGTTGGGTAGGCCATAGGGAGTTGCCCTGCTAACCCAATGGAGATGCCTTCTGACAGTTCAAGCTTACCTGATGCTCTAAGGGGAAAGATGGGCAATCTCCTCCTATGTGATTTGTAGCCTCTGAAAACTCACTAGAAGGTCAGCTATCAGCTGATTTTGACTTTCCAGCAATGAGTTGAGTTGTTCATATGAAAATTCAAATTTATCTGAGAATTTGGTTTGTTGTTTTGTTGTTGCTGTTGTTTTAAACCTAACCATCCTAATTAGGTGGGGCCAGATTATGGGGTAAGAGCCAGAGGTAGGGAGGAAAGGTTTACTGAGTCCTGGACAGATATAAAAGGAATTACAAGCCAAGAAAGATGAGCCAGGCAGTGACATTATGAAAGTGTTTAAGTTGTGTGAGCAGGAAGAAGACTTTGGAAATTGAGATCAGGGAGGTGGACTTGAAGGCTCTGCCAATCATTTTAGCACAAGATTAGGGTGAGACCCAAGCAAAAGGATGCAGGAGCCTTCTTGCACAGGCTCAAGAAAGCAAGGGTGTACATATGCAACTCTGCATTCACTCAGTCCTGTTGCAGCTTGGAATTAGACGTGGTAAGAGTGTGTGTTCTTGTTAGGTGCCACCAAGTTGGCTATAGCATGGTGACCCTATGGACAGATCTGAACTTTGTCCTGTGCTGTGTCATCCTCATGACCTCTGTCATGCCCAAGCCCATTGTTTTAGTCACTCTGTCAATCCATTTTGTTGAGGGTTTTCCTCTCCTTTACTGACCTTCTACCTCTCCCAGCAAGATCTCTCTCTCTAAGGACTGGAGAGGAATTTTCACCATCCTCATCTCTAAGGAGCACTCTTTAAGATAAACTAGTTTGTTCTATTGGTCCAGAGGCAATGAATGGTTTTTTTCTCTTGATGTTGAGATGTAACCCATATCTTTGATCTTCTGCAGTAAGTGCTTCACATCGTCTTCACTTTCTGCATGCAAGGCTGTGTCATTTGGCCTTAGTGACAAAAATGAAGTTGGATATTACATGATAGAATTTTGTACAAGTAATGATTTATTCATTGCAAATATATTTCTAAAAAATAACCTTAAATGATTACCATATACATGATCTCCACCTGATGGATCTGTGGAGGGATACATCAGAGATGCTCAATACTAGTAGTCAGGCTAAGGCTGAGTGTGAAATAGACTATTCACATGTAATTTCAAGTTGAAGTTGAAGAAAATGAACACAAGTGCATAAACCCAAAAATGATGACCATGAATGAATTTAAAAGCCATCATAAGAATAGAATTGACACATGGAACACTAATGGCTGAAGATCAGACGAGTTGTGGGATAACATCAAGACATTATCCATGAAGACAGTAAAAAGGTCATTATAAAGTCAGGGAAGAAAGAAAATACCAAAATGAATGTTAGAAGATGCTTTGAAACTTACATTAGAATGAAAAGAAGAAAAAAAAGAAAAGGAAGGTATGCTGAGGTAGAAGATTTGAAGCATATGGCAAAAAATAAGGCTTCAGGAATAGATGGTATACCAATTGACATATTTCAGTTAACAGATGCTGCCATGGACATGCTCATCAAATTGTGCCAAGAAATCTGGAGAACGACCACTTGGCCAACTGACTGGAAGAGATCAATATTTGTTCCTATCCCAAAGAAAGGTGACCCAACAGAATGTGGAAACTACAGAACAATCTCACTGATTTCACATGCAAGCAAGATTTTACTGAAGATTATCCAAAAATGACTGGAACAGCACATCAGCAGAGAACTACCAGAAGTCCAGGCTGGGTTTAGAAGGGGTCGTGGTACTAGAGATATTGTAGCTGATGTTAGATGGATCTTGACTGAAAGCAGGGAATACCAGAGGAATGTCTATCTGTGTTTCATTGACTATGCAAAGGCATTTGACTGTGTAGATCATAACAAACTATGGCTGACTCTGAGAAGAATGGGAATCCCAGAACACTTGATCGTTCTAATGCGAAACTTATACTTGGACCAGGAGGCAGTCATCAGAACAGAGCAAGGGAACACTGCATGGTTCAAAATTGGGAAGGGCGTACGCCAGGGATGCATCCTATGTGCATACCTTTTCAACCTATATGCAGAACAGATTATCCAGGAGGCTGGGCTCTATGAGGAGAAATGTGGGGTCAGGATTGGTGGACGATTTATCAACAATCTGCGTTATGCAGAGGACACAACCCTGCTTGCTGAAACTGAAGAGGACCTGAAGCGCCTGCTGCAGAGTGTCAAGGACTGCAGCCTACACTATGGATTGAGGCTCAATGTCAAGAAGACAAAGATTCTCACCACTGGACCAATTGGTCGCATCAGGATGGATGGTGAAGAGATTGAGATTGTACACAGCTTTAGTTTGCTTGGCTCCATAGTCAACAGTCTTGGCACCAGCAGCCAGGAAATGAAAAGGCGCATTGCCATGGGAAAGTCTGCTGTTAGGGACCTCTCCAAAGTGCTGAAGAGCAATGGTGTCTCTTTGGAGACTAAGGTGGGTCTGATACAGGCCATGGTCTTCGCAATCACCTGTTATGCATCAGAGAGTTGGACAATGACCAAGGAGGATAGAAGGAGAATTGTGCTGGAGAAGAGTATTGAGAATTCCATGGACTGCTAGGAAAACAAACAGATTCATCCTGGAAAGGGTTAAACCGGGTGGCTCCTTGGAGGCAAGGATTCTGAGGCTCCGTCTAACATACTTTGGACATGTTTTGAGGAGAGACCGGTCCTTGGAGAGGGACATCATGCTTGGGAGGGTGGAGGGACAGCGCAGGAGAAGAAGGCCCTCTAGGAGGTGGATTGATTCAGTGATTGGGATAATTGGAATGGGAGTGTCGGAGACCGTGCGATTGGCACAGGACAGAGCAGAGTTTGGGGCTGTTGCACATAGGGTCACTAAGAGTCGCAGGCGACTCGACAGCACATAATAACAACAACAACAGGAGGAATCGCAGGGTAGCACAGTTTGGTGAGTGGAGCAAGAGGCTAGAGGAAATGGGGAAGATCTGATGGGGATCTGGAAAGACAGAAGACTGGCGGGCATAGTTTAATGGTGATTAATTTTATAAAATATAATGAATGAGAATGATTGTATGAAATACAGTGTGAATAAAGGATAGTGTGTGAAACACAATTTATACAAATTTTGTATGTAGACAAACTAAAAAAAATTTAAAAGGTTAGTTTGAGAAGAAAGCAGAAATTGTTATAATGAAATATGCAAGGAGAAAGGATACATATGCCATGGAAATTGACAAATGCCACACCTGTAGGTTTATTATACTGAAGTGGCTTGAGTGTTGCTAGGACGCTGGAAGCTATGCCATGGGTGTTTCAGATACCTGCAGTCATTTATTGTGATCAGGTTTTAGTGGTATTTCCAGAATTAAGACAGAGTCAGAAGAAAGGCCTAGAGAGCTACTTGTGAAAATTAGTCAGTGAAAGCTTTTTGGATCCTATCTCTGTCTCATACAGTGCTGGAAGGAGAGCCCTGAGGGTAGAAGGTACTCAAAATACACAGTGGTCATAACAGTGGAAAGTAGCACATCAGTGATCATAAAAGATGGTACAGGATCAAATGTTTGCACCTGAGATAGGGGAATGCCCTTGACAGCAACTAACGACAACACATCAGAGAGAAAATGTTTTCCAACACTCTGCTGGGCCTAGGAAATAAGAGACAAAACCAGTGCAACCCAGTGATTGGCTAATAAAAGGATACTGCTTGAGGAGTAGGAAAAGGATGCTACATTTCAGAAAGGGAACCTTGGTGGCCTAGTGGTAAGGAGTTGTGCTGCAATCTTGAAGAAGTGAGATTTAAATCCACCAGCTGCTCCATGAGAGAAATATAAGCATCTCCTCCTGTGCAATTAAACTGCCTCTGAAAACTCTTATGGGTCAGTTGCAACTCGATGGTACACAACAACATCTCAAAAACAACTATCCATAAAGCTTTAAATATTTGCAATTTGTTGTTGAGAATACATACAGCAGAATACAGACCAAATCAACCATTTCTACAAGTATAATTCAGTGACAATGATTACATTCTTCGCATTGTACAACCATCCTCACCCTCCCTTCCTGAAATTTTCCTCTCCTATTAATATTAAGTTTCTGTAAAACGCCTTCCAATTCCACCCATACTGCATCAAGACTTCATTTCTTCGACTGACTGAGTAGTATAGCATTCCATGTATTTACCACAGTTTACTTATTAATTTATCTTTTGGTGAGCATTTAGGTAGTTTTTACTTTTTGGCTACTGTGAATGCAGGGGTTCTGGTAAACAGGCATGTGAGGCATTGCTTTGATAATCTAGTGAGAGGTAGTTTGAATCTACCTACTGCTCTGTGGGAGAAAGATGAGAAATTGTCTCTCCTGCAATTTACAGGTTCTGAAAATCTGCTGGAGGGTCAGGTGCGAGTTGGTTCTGACTTGATAGCATATAACACCACCACTACCATTACCATTACTTATTGAATGCCTACTGAGGCCAGGTGGGTTTAAAAGCACTCTATATTGGGACCAACAAATGTATAATATGAGCTTCTGTCACTCCCAATATATAAGTGAGAAAAAGAAAGCTCAGCTGTTAGGTAGCTTCTCAATGTCCCCCAATTCCCCCCAATGTCTAAAATGTCCTGTTTTATGTTGCAGAGCACTGATTTTGAATCAAGGGCATGTGGCTCCAGAGCCTATGCTATTACAGCCCTTCCTGGAAGCAGAGTGGTACAGTACGTGACATTGCAGGAGAATCAGAAGATGAACTGCTGGTGATTCCTGGAAGTGAACCAGGAAATGTTTCCCAAAGGACCAAGACATCATCTTAGTCTGCATGGAAGTTCAAATCATACAGACGTCACAACCCCGCTAGATGTCATTCTACTAGCAGAGTAGCCTGTGACCTGCCTGGGCATCATGTCATAAGACAGAACCAAGTTTCAATTAAGAGAGTTTTACATTTTATCCAATATTCTGAAACTTGGCTCTGACAATGTCAAGTGTCAACCAGATTCCTGTCATCAGTGCGCACTATAACAAGAGAGCCGGCGGTTTGATTAAAGGGATGTTTGTGTTCCTAAAGCAAAGCCCTCAAAACATGTGACAGAACTGTAACGGAGATGAGTCAGGAGGATACAGCCAGCAAACCTCAGTGCCAAAGATAACATTAAGAAAAGTGATTCCTCGTGATTCTGATACAGTCAAAAGCTAATTTTCTGATGTCTGACCAAGAAATCCTTGGGGGCCCTAAAAATCTCACAAGACACTTCTCATCCCATTCTCAGAATTTTTGCTCCACAGCAGCTTTAAACTCATCAGCTTCTTTTGGGAACAGGACAGTGTCAAAGCAGAACCTGCTGCATATTGTAGCTTCTAATTCCCTCCCTAGGGCCGTCCTCCTTAGTCTTGAATTTATCTGATACTTTAGACAAGTTAGGCTCAGCCTCTGCTCTGATCCAAGACATGATTCAGTAGCAATATATATATATATATAATTGTTGTTGTTATTGTTATTATTGTTGATTGCTATTGAGTCAAGCACTACTCATAGTGATTCTGTGAATATATATTTAAAACTGGCAACTTAATAAAAAACAACTAAAACAATCACAAAATGGGCAAAAGACCCGAAGAATACATTAAAAAGCCACTAAACTTGTGAAAAGATGTTTAGTGTCACTAGCCATCAGAGAAGGGAGCTCTGGTGGCTTAGTGGTAAGAAACTGTGCTTCAATCTCAAAGGCATGTGGTTCTAATCTACCAGCTCTTCCATGGGAGAAGGATGGGTAATCGCCTCCTGTGTGATTTATAGCCTCTGAAAACTCACTTTGGGGTCAGCTATGAGTTGGTTCTGAATTGATGACACACCAGAACTGCCATCAAAAAGATATAAATCAAAACCACAATGTGATGTCATTTTAGTCACACTAAGATGGCTATGATGCAAAAAAAAAAAAGATAAAGAAAACTCAAAGTCATTGCCATTGAGTTGAGATTGACTCATGGCTGATCCCCCTTTGGGTTTCCAAGACTGTAAAATCTCACACAAGGAGATTTCCCACTTCTTTCTCTCATCAAGCCAACTCCCTACCGACTAGAACTTCCTTGACTGTCATGATAGAGAAAATAAAAGCTAATGAGGTTGTGGGTAAAGTACAATGCTTATTCATTGGTGGTGGTGATTGTTGAGTAGTGGAGAGTTGAAACTGACCCATAGCTGACCCTCCAGATGGTTTTCAGAGGCAGTTAATCACACAGGAGGAGATTGCCTATCTTTCTCCCGCAGAGCAGCTGGTGGCCTTGAACCCCTTGCCTTCAGGATCACAGCATAGCTTCTTGCCACTAGGCCACCAGAGCTCCCATTCATTGGTGGTTGGAATGCAAATTGGTACAGCCATGTAGAAATGAGTGTGTTGATTCTTAAGAATAAAACAAATACAAACCCCCTGCTATTTGTTTTTGCATTCCTAGGTATTTATCCAAATACTTGAAGGAACAGATTTGTGTAGAGACTTGTTTACTGGACACAATTCTATTAAACAACTCATAGCTGACCCTCCAAGACCATTTAATATCACTAAATATTAGCTATTACTATTTTGGGTGAGTTTTGTGAGGGCTCTGCTTTTGCAGCCTGAACATACAACACAACGACTTGAATTTGGCAGGTGTTTAGGACGAATGAATGAATGCAAGGGGTTGAAAATAGGCACTAAAAAGTTGTAAAGTAAAAATAAAACCCAATTCATCAGATTTTCTTCTGCATACACTTTTAAAAAGGTATAGAAAATATTAAAATCACCTGACTTGCAAATAAGGAGCATAGTCTAAGTATATAGTCTGTAATATTTTATTCAACATATTTGAAAAAAATTATGCATCTATTCTGTATCATAGGAAATACAGCTTAGAGAAAAACAATGACGGTCGGAGACAGAAAGACTCATTTTAAAACCCAGATTCAAATTGTGTGGCCTTAGTAAGGTAGTTGATTCCCTTTATTCAAGTTCTTTTATTTATAAACGGCAGTAAATGAAACTTACCTCCTGAGAGTGGTTGTGGGAATTAGATGAAATTATATTCCTGCATCACAGTTCTTGGCATATATTGGATTGCCAGTAGGTTCTGATTGTTTTTGCTGTTATTGTTACATTAGAAAGAGGTGTTGTTACTATTGCCTGACACCAAGAAGGAGAAAGGAAAAAGGGGAAAGAATCAGGTAGACAAAGCTGGAAAGGGAAAGTAAATTTAAAATAAAAAGAAACAGAAACAGCTCCCTATCCCTTCAAGGAAGTAAAATACCTCAGAGATTTAATTTTATTTTTAAATATAATGTTCTTCTATTTAGTAATGTTCTTTTCTTTCTTCCTTGTTCCCCTCCCGTCCTTCTAGAGGCTATAGATGCCTATACCATACAAGTAAGAAGATAACAAAGGATACTCAGTGAAAGTCACTTTTCTCATGCCCAAGTCAACCAATCTGTTAACTGCTTTCTGGTGATTTCTTTACCAAACACTACACATTTGTAAGGTCTTCCCTAGATTTGTTTTCTTTTAAATTTATTTTTTGTATTATTCTAGTTCACTTACAGAATTCAAATACATTGTTTCCCAGACCTGATTCTTCCAATTTCCCTCACCCCCCCATCAAATTGTACAACCTCATGATTAATCCACCCCTCTCACACCCTGCTGCACATCCTCATCCCTCTGCTTCTACCCTCCCACCACTCGCTTGAATTGACATACTCATTCTACAATAATGCTTTCATACAATATTTGTCCTTGTGAGACTGAGTCAGTTCATTCAACATAATGCTCTCTAGTTCCTCCCAAGCTAGGTAATAATTTACAAAATCGTTGTTCCTGCATGCTGTGTAGTATTCCATTGTATGAAAGTGAAATGATTTCTTAATCCATTTGATTTGGGTTGGACATCTGGGCTGTTTCCATGTTCTTGTGATGGTTAATAACACTGCTATGAACATTGCTGTACAAGTCTCCGTTTGTGCCTCAGTTATCATTTTCTTAGGGTATATGCCAAGCAGTGGAATAGCTGGGTCATGTGGAATTTCAATGTTCAGCTTTTTCAGGAAGTGCCAAACTGCTTTCCAGAATGGTTGTACCATTTTATAATCCCACCAACAATGTATAAGAGTTACTATCTCACCACATCCTCTCCAACATTTATTACTTGCTGCCCTGTTAAACTTTGCACTGTTACTGGAGTGAGTTGGTATCTCATTGTGATTTTTATTTGCATCTCTCTTATTCCCAGTTATTTTGAGCATTTCTTCATGTATCTGTTGGTCATTCAAATATCTTTCTCTGTGCAAATTCTTTCCATGTCTTTTCCATGGGCAACATTTTGTAATTGGGTTACCAGTCTTTTTCTTGTGGAGGCCAAGGGGTATTCTGCAAACTTTCATTATAAGACTCTTGTCTGAGATGGTATTACCAAATATTTGTTCCCAGTTGGTCGGTTTTCTTTTCACTCTGTTGGAAAAAGTTTTTGATGTGCACAGAGAGTTAATCTTTAGATGATTCCATTCATTGTGCAGTTCTGGCTGTATTTGTCTCTTTTTTATTGTACACTAAGGCTTCTAAGCTTAATGCCAGTTTCTCTCTTATGAACCTTATGGTTTTGGGATTTACTCCCAGGTCTCTTATCAATCTTGAGTTGACTTTTGTTTATGGTGTGAGATGTGAATCCTTTTGCAGCTTTCTGCAGGTGGAAGTCCATTTTTACCATCACCATTTGTTGAAGAGGCTGTCATTTCTCCATTTGATAGCTTTGATTTCCTTCTTGAATATCAGTTGACTATAGATAGCTGGCTCTATTTCTGGGTTCTCAAGTCTGTTCCATTGGTTTATGTATCTGTCATCGTACTAGTACCATGCTGTTTACATTACGACTGCTTTGTAGTAAGTTTTGAGGTCAGGGAGTGCTGTGCCTCCCACCTCATTTTTACTTCTCAGAAGTGTTTTGTTTCTTTGGGGTCTGGTCTCTTGCCTCTTCAAATACATTTGACAATTTCCCTTTCAATCCCCATGAAAAATTAATTTGGTGTCTGGATTGAAATTGTATTGAACATGTATATTGCTTTTGGTATGATTATCATTTTCCTTTTTTTTTAATTTTTAAAACTACAGTGCTTTTATTATACTTGAAGTAACAATTCAATTTAAGGAGTTGTAAAGGCTTGTGAAAAAAAGATGCTGTGTTTCTAATGTAGGAATAAATTATGTAATACTTCTGCAAGCAGGAATTGAATCTCCTCAATTTATCAGCCTTTTGCGTCTACATGTGAACTCATTATGTGATCACTTATTCTCTTCACTAGTTCAAAATTAAGACAGGAAAGGTTAGCTGGCTGATCACATTCAGAAACAAGGATTTGGCAAGGTGTGATCACTGCTGGGCTCGCAGGCATGTGGTGCTCTCAGGAAAGGTTCCCAGGGTTAGTATCTGTCACATCTGTAGAGGAGTACGATACAGCCATTTTTCTTTATCTACTTTAAGTTGCATACAGGCAAAGAGATCACAAACTGTTGGGCGGAAGTTACGTTCCTCTGGTATGGGTGGTGTAAGTAATACTTCCGGCATCCCATTTTTATCCTTTCCTTCTTTCCTCAGAAGCCATGTACACAGAGCTGCTTTCTCACAATTTTCATCACAAACATATTCTGAAAAACTCACACAGGGCTCATTGGCTCTGCATACTTCTACTTTACATGGTTCCTGATGGGTCTCGACAAGCCAATCCATGCTTGGGGTGGAGAGTGGTTTCTTAGCTTCCAGGTGGTCATTCAGGCACTTTAGATTTCCCAAGTTTTCAATCTCCACACCTTTGGGCCGGTTGCCCTGACAATTGGTACAGGAGTCAGGCTTGGCAAGCCAATCACTAACATTATAGGACTTCTGGAAATCTTGGAATAAAAGCTTAAACTTCTCACTGGCTTCATAGCTGCCACTCTCAGGTTTCTCCAGCTTATAGCATTCCTGAGGAGTCAAGAGCCAATCAGAAAGGTCTACCTCTTGCTCAAGAAGCTCAAGTTCTCCAACTTTTTCAGCTTCAGTGGAGAAAGAACTAGTAGAACAAATGTTGTCTTTTTTGGCAATTCTGTTTTTCAGGAACTTCTTGTTGCAGACTCCTGAGAAGCCAGTTTTCTAAGCCTTTTTGGTCACCCCAGACATTATTGAGGACATTGTAAGCTCTAGAAGAAGTCTGATTATTCTCCAAGGTTTGCTTTTGGGTGAGCCAGTCCTGGGGATTGGTGCTAGGAACATAAGGAGCCTGATGCAAATTAACAGGTTTGCTTCCAAGGAGCCATTCACTCGGAGGGACAGCTGTGGTGCTGGACGATGATTTCTGCTCCAGCACCGGAACGTAACCTCTTTTCTCCAAAAAGGTTCCAATACTTGATGAATTAGTATGAGCCATCAGGTGCTCAGGAATTTGCATGGTCTTCCGGGATCCAAATGTAGTGATGGTCTGACGTAGAGCAGTTGTGTCAGCTTCAAACAGGAGGACAGTTGAATCTTCTGGTTTGAGAGTCAAACTGCCCAGTCTCTCCAAGCACACAGAAACTTGATTGGCTAGATCTTTGTTTTGGGAGCACTCCAACTGATGAGTAAGGCAATTGAACTGACCTAATAACCAGTAGAGCTGCTGAGCTTGCTGCTGTAGTGTCTCCTCTTTAAGCTGATAGATGAGGTCAACCTGTTCATACAACCATACCTCACGGCTTCTAAGGCATTCCAGGTGACGACTTATGCAACTATGAATTTTAGCTTTCACCTCTTGGAGATTATCTTTAATCTGCTGTTCAACCCGTAGAACTCCACCAATAGCAAGTTCCAAATCTCTTTGTGCATCACAACATCTCAAAAGCAGCTCTCGATTACTGGAGCATCCACTCTGTTCCTGTGAGGTGCTCATTCTGCTCACTGACCAAGACCTGGGCGCCATCCCTTCTGGGGCTGCGATCCGCCCGTTGACATCAGGGTTGCAGGGCGGCAGTGGAGATCAGGGCGCATGCGCACGCAGAGATCGCACACTTGGAGAGCAGCACAAGCCTCACGCTCCAGGACTCATCCTCCCCGCTCCACCTCATGATTATCATTTTCATCATATTGAGTCTTCCTATCCATGAATAGCGCATATTTTTCCATTTCGTTAGGTCTTTTATTGTGTCTTGTAGAAACGCTCTGTAGTTTTCTTTGTATAGAACTTTTGTATCTCTTGTTAGGTTCACTCCAAAGTACCTTAGATTTATTTTTATAGTCCTAATAAATGGTAAGATGAAGGAGACACATTGCACTGGGAAAGTGTGCATTTAGGGACCTCTCCAAATTATGGAGTTTGAGGACTAAGGTGCATCTGATTCAGGGCATAGTCTTTCTAGTCACTTGCTATGCATCTGAGAACTGGACAATGAATACAGCTGACAGAAGATGAGTTGATTCCTTTGAGCTGTGGTGTTGGAGAAGAACACTGAACTTCCCATGGATGGTCAAGAGAACAAACAAATACGTCTTAGAGAAAGTGCAACTGGAGTGCTCTTTGGGAGCAAGGATTATGAGCCTTTGCCTCACATACTTCAAACATGTTACTAGGAGGGGCTACTCATTGGAGAGAGACATGAAGGGTGGAGCATCAGCGAAGGAGAGGAAGAACCTTGACCAGGTGGATTGACATGATGACTGTTGCAGTGGGCTCTGGTGTGTCAGGAATGGTGAAGATGGCACAGGAAAGTACAGGTTTCAGATCTGTTGTTCAAAGGGTCACTATGAGTCTTACTTCACTCGACGGCATCTAACAACAACAATAAATGGTAGCACACTAATTTAATCAGTATTTTGTTTTGGTTACTACATGTGCTTAAAAAATTCCTAATTGGTATTTCAGCGCTGCCTCATCCTTTTTAACACTTATATCCCATTTATTTAATCAGTCCCCTGTGGTGGAGTTTTAGGTTGTTTCCAACCTTTTGTTATTACAGATAAGCCTACAATGAATAATCTTGTCCATGCGTGACTTCACACATGTGACTGACGGGAATAGCTTCCTAGAATTACTGATTCAAAAGATAATAGGTAATTTTTGAGATAGACAGATAGAGGTTATACAGGTTCCATGCACTTGGCATAGAGTGGAACATTTATTCCTTACACAGTAGTCAGCACATGAGCCTATCAGTCTCCTGGATCTTTGTCAGTCTGAGGAGTGAAAAACTTTCCTGGATGAACTTTTAATTTGCATCTCTCTTATGAGAACTGTAATGGAGCATCTGGTCAGATCTTTGAGAGGCCTTTTTAGTTCCTTTTCTGTGTACTTGAAGCTTGTATACTTTGTCAGTTTTCTGTTGGTCACCAGTCCTTTTCATACTGATTTGAAGGAGGTCTTGATTAACTTGATTAAAATAATCCTTTGTCGTCCTGCATATGTATTTTGTTTCTTATGTACCTTTATATTTAGGTAAGAGATTTTGGCATATATAAGAAGCAAGATTTGTTTTGTTTTTAATTATGTGACATATCTAAAAAGACTTTAAAACTAAAACTCACTGGCAAAGTCAGGCTTCTGAGATTTTATGTTGCAGTGGAAGGAAACTGCACATCTTTCTTCTATGGATTTGAACTGTCAGAGTTTTAAAGCCTTTGGGTTAATGGTACAGATAGCTATGGAGCATTTCTACCTGATAATACAAAAATGTTATGCTGCCTACCCAAAGGTACCTGGCTCAAATCCACCAGCTACTGTCCAGAAGAAAGACGGACTGTCTCTCATGTGATTTACTGTCTTTGAAAACCCACTGGAGGGTCAGCTGTGAGTAGGTTACAACTCGATGAGACCCAACAACAACATGGAAATAAAAGGCTTTGAAATAATATGAAATATAGACTGTGCCACATGGTGAGTCTATTATTCTTACAACTTACACAATGTAAATATGATGTAGAGAAATACAAGTATTTTTAGATGATGGACAAAGCTAATATTTATGCTTCTGGAGAAGAGTACTGAATATCCCATGAACTGCCAATAGAATGAACAGATATGTTTTAGAAAAGATGCAGCTAGAGTGCTCCTTGGAGGCAATGATTTCAAAAGGTATCTCTCATATTTTGGACAGGTTGTTTAGGAAAGGTTCCTCCTTGGAAAAGGATATCATGTTTGGAAGGGTAGAGGGTCAGTGATGGATTGACATGGTGACTGCAGCAATGGGCTCAAAATGTATAGCAGATGGTGAGGATGGCATAGGATAATACAGGACTCGGATCTGTCATTCATGGGGTTGTGATGAGTTGTACTCAAATGAATGACACTTAACAATAAAAACAACTGCAATTTATACTTCTTTCATACTTAGAAGAAAGCAAAATCAAAAAGCTTGCTTTTGCCTCCTTTAGCCTTCCCTTAAGGGGCTCTGATGGAGCAGTGAGTCACATGTCAGCTGCTAACCATAAACCTGGCAGTCTGAATCCACCCCTGCTGTGGAGAAAGATGGACAGTTTCCTCTCCGGAAACTGATGGAGGGTCACTGTGAATGGAAACTGACTGGATGGCAGTGGGTTTGGCTTTCTGATTAACAAAACCTTTGATTGCCTGGATATCTCAGGTGATGAGTTATGGAAATGGTCAGCTTCTGCTTTGAAACCACTTTGGCTCCGTTCCAATGGCTTTCCTCTTATGAAATCTTGTGGAAGCATTTTGGATCTACTTTTATTTTACCTCTGGCATGACTGCTGCCTCTAACCACCTCTTTTCCTCTTCTGCAAGGGCCCCTTCTCTCTATGCTGCTCTTTCTTGCCTATTCCTCACTTCATCCAGGATCCAGATGTGCCTCAGGTGGCTGTGCTAATAGAAGCAGTGACAGGGAACAACCTGGAGTGCTTTGGTATAGGCCGGAAAGGCAAAACTTTAGAGGAGGAGCAACAATTATCAAATGGAATTTTCAGATGAAAAGATGGAGAATTAGAAAAGTTAGGTAAGATGTTCAAGGAGGCCAGTCAGAAAAGGATACAGCCAAGATTTAAACTCATGCCCGGGCTCTGGACTCTTCCATGCATTCCAAACGGAATCTAACTGTTAGTCAGCTCTCATAGGAACCACTTTCTGTGCCTTCTGGGTCCCAACTCATTCTGTATGCCTTTGCCTGCCCTTTCCTCTATTACATGGTTGTCTCTCAAGTTTATAGCTCCAGCTCAGCTCTTTCTCCTTTGTTATAGACATTAGATATTTCTACTTGGCCATCCTATTTTTGTTGTTAGGTGCTGTTAAGTTGCCTAGGAGTCAGTGTGACCCCTATGAACAATGGATCTGAACCTCACTCTATCCAATGCCATCCTGACCATCTCTCTGACATACTTGAGCTGTCCATTGGAGTCACTGTGTCAATCCGTCTTATTGAGAATCTTCCTCTCCTTCCATGACCCTCCACCTTTCCAAGCACACCTGAAATTCAGCACCTTATTTACTATCTCTTAAGACTGTGATCTTGGAAAGACAAGGTCTATTATTTTTCACAGTGCCTGGTGTAAAGGACTACCAGATGACTGTATCAGTACTTGAGTTCAAGTGAAGCAATGCCTATGCTCTCAGCACTCAAGGTACCTTCAATGATTTAGCTTGATTTGCATGCCCTTTTATTAAGGCTAATGAACATTTTTGGAAGACTGGCTGCCATTTCTCCAAAAGTTAAGGTAATTCACTTTTCCTGATGGGAAGGTCCATTCATTTCCTAAAATGGAACAGGTTTCCTCCCAGAGAGAAATTAGTTTTGACGGTCTAGATCTATTTAATCCCTTGAGAGTCTGGTCCAATTCATTGGAATTACTAATCACAGAGAATGCACGTAGAACATGATGTCTGAAAACAATTATGTTCCAGAAGGAAGAGGAAACTTCAGCTGGCAAAAGACTTCAGTTTTCTGGCTAGAAGATTGTTTTTAAGCTTTGGCAATTAAAACAACTAGATAGGAAACAACATTACCATTGCAGTCTCCAGTATAGTATTTTTTTTTCCTTTTAATTTCTTTAATTGAAAATAAATTATATGTACTTGGGGCAGTGGGAGGGGTGCGGGGGATTGTGTACCAGGGAAGGAGTGTTTCTTTTACTTTTGAAAGAGTGGAGCAAACTGGGGTGGGGGGGAAGGGTGAGGGCTGGGCGGGGAGAGAAGTGCAGCAATGAATGAATGGAAATCCAAAATCTCTGTAAATGCTCATTAAAATTATTTAAAAACAAAACAAAACAAAATACACCACCAAGAAAAAATTGTTGCTCCATCAGCACTGCTACTTCCAGCCTTTAATCTAGTATTATGTCAGAAACTTGAACTTCCAGCAACTACGTGTTGCCACTGCAAAAGACAGAGAGCTTCTTCAGACTTTCATTTCCTAACCTAGTCATAGTACAAAAATAGGCTTAAATGTGACTGACTGACCGACTTGACATCACAGTGTGTGTCTTAAAATGTAAGAAAGATTGGAAGAGTGAGTTTCTAGCACATACACTATTTGATCTTGATCACTACATTTTAACAATAAAGATAACGTGGAGTGCAAAAAAAAATAAAATAAATTATAAAAGTAATACATACTTGTGAAAATGGTAATGCTGCAAGTTTCTTGAAATGACATTGAGTGGCCCTTATTACTTTGCAACAGGTTGGCACAAATGGGCACTAAAATATATCTTGGTTACATAAAGAGGCTTGGGAATCTGGTTTACGTCTATAAAAATGAAATTATATATCTCACATTAAACTGTAATTTGTTTATCCTCCCAGCTCAGTTAGAATATCTTTCATTCTTCTTAATGGTATATGAAAGAGTATTTTCCACAATTTATTTGACCAACTTCATCTTGATGCATATTCAGGTTTTCTTTAGTCTTTTGGGTTTATTTATTTGCTGTTTGTCCCCCACCGCCATGGGAAAACCTACAAGAGATGTCCTTAGACATACAGTCTTAATACAAATGCATTTGCTTCTAGAATTTTAAAAATAAGATTTCCAGGTTTCAAGTACATTAATATTTCATGAAGGATGGGGAAAGGGAAGTGATGTACTTCTGTCTGCCAGGTACTACGGTAGGTGCTTTCCATAAGTTAATTTCATTTGGGTTTCCTTCATCAGTCTACTTCAATACCTTCTTTGCTTAGCTACAAATGAGCTTGTCATTCTTTTGCTTAAATGCATTGTGAATGTGCTGCAATCCCAAAGGTACACAGTTTGAATCCACCAGCTCCTCAGTGGGAGAAGGACTGGCTGTCTCTCCTCACGTGATTTACTGCCTCTGAAAACCTCCTGGAGGGTCAGTTATGAGTTGGTTCCAACTCTATAAAAAGAGCAAATGTGGCTTGGGGGTAGCCATATCTGATCTATACCAACTCTACAAAGGGGAACTGTCCTGATCAACAACATCCATAGCACAAAACCAATTCCCTCCCCAAAAAAACCCCAAAAGAAAGAAAGAAACAAACAAAAAACCAAAACAAAAAAAACCCCAGCCCAATTCCCATGAAGTCAGACATGTTCCTCATACGTCTATACCTCAGTCTACTCATCCTACTACCAATGCTACTGTTTTACTGGCTCTGAAATTTGTTGCACAAACCATACAGAACCATATTAGGGGAGCCAAAATGTTAGAATTTAGATTAGTAGCAGAATACAATCACTCGGTCAGGACAGCTGTTGAAAAGTGCTTGCAAGCAACTCAGCCTTCAATTTCACTATGGCTTTAGGCCAGAGTCACAAAGATCCTAGTGAAGTCAGTTATGCCAAAGAATTCCAGTTATGGCTCTCCCTCCCACTCATCCCTCAAGCTTGGACAAAGGGTCTTAGCTCTGGCTCTGTGATGTGGCAGTCCAAAGGTCAACTCCTTCTCTTGCGGCATCTCTAGTTCTCTGCCTCAATGGCTGCTGCTGCTCCTGTAGGCCTCGATCTGAGTGGTGCAGGAACCCTCGACCCGGAAGGACACACACTTCATACTCTGTTTCTTCTTTTCTGGTGGTGATCTTCCCTATGTCTGCCACTGAATCTGCTCAATTTAGTGGAGAGACTAGCCAATCCCCTTGTGGGCAAGCTAACACACCCTCTCTGCATACTTCTACACATTCACATGGGAAAATCAAAGTCAATGGCTAGTCATTTTGAAAAATAAACCCTTAACACCACAGACTCCGTGGCACACAACAACAACAAGCAGGATAAAAGCTAAGCTACTAACATGGCTCACAAGTTCCTTCAAAGTTTCTCATCTACTTTTGCAGTCTCTTTGTCTAACTCTGCATTCTACCTCTCCTAAACAATTTCTAATTTACTTGCTATCCCTATCCGAAGGGTTCTAGCCTCTAGGCTTTTGCTCCTGCTTTCCTCTGTTCTGATTATTCTTTCCTCACTTCTTCCCCTGATGTTCTCTTGGTCATCCATTAGCAATTAGTCAATCTTTGGCTCATTCAGAACCACTTTTACTGGGTTGTTGATGAATTAGCCAGGATAGATCATGCTGCAGTGATTTATTGCTATATCCAACTCTTGTCAAATTGACTCTAAGTCATAATGAGCTCATGGAGTAGAGCTGCCCCAAAGGATTTCTGAGGCTGTGAGGTTTTACAGTAGCAAACTGCCTCATACTTCTTGTGTGGAATGACTCGTGATTTCAAACTATCCACATTTCCATTAGCAGCCATTTAACTATGGTGCCACTGGAACTCCTTGCAGTAACTTAACAAGTCTCAACGTTCTCTGGCTTACCACATTACAATTTAGTACTTGTCAGTCAAAGTTGGCTATCGATATGGTTCACTTTCCAAACAGATTATCAGTGACTCAGGCTAGCAGAGACTCCACCCAAAGGCATATCGGAAAATGGTGCCTGCGGTAATTAGTTTTAAATTGCTGAATATTGTCTCATGGCTGGTGATAGAAACTGCTCATTGATATCTCTCCTTCAAGGGTCACCCAGGATATGGTATGGCTTATCTGCCGTAAACATGCCTCTAACTCCACTAGCTCGCAATTGTACTACCTGGAAACACGTCTTTGGTTTATATGGCAGAAGAAGAGAGTACTGGAAGGTATTGTGCTGACAATGAGATATATTGGCTCAGAAGTAACTGTATAACTCCCACTCTAATCCCACAGACTCACACTGTATTTTGCTGTAACTCTGAAGGGGCAAAAGGTGTAATTCTCTCACAATGCTAGTAGGAAAGGAGACCTAGACACGGGTGAACACTCTGTGCCTTTACCATAGATCTGTTGTAGTTGTGTGGTGTTTTACTCACTAAAGTAGATTCTTCTTGAGGAAAAAAGACTGTCTTATCTTCGTGTGTGTGTGTGTGTGTGTGTGTGTGTGTGTGAAACACAATGTATATGAATTTTGTATGCAAAGCAATATAAGATATAATTTTTTAAAGAAAAGAACATAGATTGACACAGTTCTGTCACAGTGGGCTTATGCGCAGCAGAGTGTGTGGAGGTGACACAGGGTCTGGCAGGGCTTTATTTGTTGTCAGTAAGTTTCCTGTGAGTCAGAGTTGACTTGGTGGAACCTCTTAGGAGCACACCCTGGTTACACTTCCTCCAGGACAGATTGCTCGTTTGGTAGTCCATGGGACACTCGGGACTCTACTCCAGTTGTATAATTCAAAGGAATCATCAATTCATCTTCTGTTGTCTTTTTTCATTGTCTAACTTTTAAAAAAAATTACTTTATACTGATTTATTTACAAAATTCAAATATATTGCTTTTCATAAAAAAATCTTCCCATTTCCCCCCAAAATTGTTAATGATGTTTTATGTATTTAGCAGGTCTATCATCTGGTGCACAGATGTTGACCAATGTTATGTCTGGATTTTTTTGTTTGTTTGTTTGTTTTCTTTTAAAAAATTATACTGATTTATTTATAAAGTTTGAATGCATTGTTTTTCACAAAAGATCCTTCCCATTTCCTTCACCACAACACCCATCGAATGGTGCAGCCCTATGATTAACAGTTCACCCTATCCTCACCCCTCTGCTTCCGCCTCACGCCTTGGATCCTCATATTCATTCTACAATAATGGTTTTATATAGTATTTGTCCTTGTGGAATGTAGTTACTCAAAATAATGCTTTCCAGTCCCTCCCAAGTTAGATAATCATTTAAAAAATGGTTACTCCTGCGTGCTGTATAGTATTCCATTGTATGAATACACCACAACTTCTCAATTCAGTCATTTGTGGTAGGACATCTGTGCTGTTTCCATGATCTTGAGATGGTGAATAACGCTGCCATGAACATGAGTTTACAAGTTTCCATTTGAGCCTCAGTTCTCATTTTCTTGCACTGCCCAACTTTTCAGATGAATAGAAAATAATTGAAAAAAACCATGGATTGGATCAGGCACTCCTTAGTCTTTAAACTGACTCCTTGGTCGTTAGCAGTTTGGAGAGTCCTTGGCAGTAGATTTTCCCAAAGCAACACGTCTTTTGATTTCTTTACTGCTGCTACCATAGTTGTTGATTATGGATCCAAGTAACATTAAATCGTTGAGAACTTTACTCTTTTCTCCATCTATCATGGTGTTGCATATCGGTACAATTTATAGCCTCTGAGAACCCAGTTGAGGGTCAACTATAAGATGGCAAATAATAGCCGCTTTCATGTTTCCATAGTCTCCACGTATCCTAATTAATTAATTAATTAGGATGAAATAGTTATTCTATAGTGGAGAAATCTGCACTTTGATAATGGGACACACCTCCAGCATTAGCCTCGAGGTGAGATGCATTTGATGAAAAACATTCCCTTGTCTGAAATTCCTGCCAAAAATGCATTACCTGAATGTAATCACTGAGCCATATCCGATGAGTCATACTTGACAAATATTTGAAAATGAATGGTTTATTCACTTAGAAAAATGCCAACGCAATGAAGGGCAAAGAAGGCTGAGGAAATGTTCTAGATTAAAGGACACTTACTTATCTTCTTATCTCCAGTATTTGCAGTTGTGTTTGGCACATAGTAAATGTATGCCCAAGAACACTTTGAGTAAACCAATCTAGAATCTGCACTTTATAGATGAGAATGATGAAGTTCAGAGAGGTCAATTAACTCACCTATAATCCCACAGCCAGAACGTAGCAAAACCAGTTCCAAATTTAGGCTTATCATAACCCTACACTCTGCTTTTAGAGTATTTTATCTTTGAAATGCATCTTTAAAAAAAAAAATCTCGGTGCAACCACTGTGGAAGGCGGTATGGTGCTTTCTCAAGAAGCTGCAAATAGAGATACCATTTGACCTAGCAATTCCACTACTGGGAATATACTCCAAAGAAACCATAACTGACCTCCAAGCAGATATATGCACACCCATGTTTACTGAGGCTTTATTCACAATAGCAAGGAGTTGGAAACAACCTAAGGGCCCATTAACAAATGAATGGATAGAGAAGCTGTGGTATATTCACACAATGGAATACTATGCTGCATTGAAAAACAAGGAACTCGTGCAATATTATTCAAAATGGGTGACCCTGGAGGACATTATGCTGAGTGAAGTATCTCAGTCACAAAAGGACAAATACTGCACGGTGCCACTGTTGTAAAACAGGACTGACCTCAGGGTTGGGGGGAGACTGAGAAAGATGGGTTCAATAATGTATACTGCATTGAAATAGATGAGGGAGAAAACTGTTTAAAAGGGATATGTAATTAGGTATTTTTGTCATGACAGGAGTCTAGAGTGAAGGCTACATGGTAGAGTGGACCTAGGGGAGGGTTTGTAAAACAATGAAATAATTTTTGTTTTACTTTTCCAAGAGGGTAGTGTACTAGGGAGGAGGGTTGGGAGGGGAGAAATGTGCAACAATGAATGAATGGAAATCCAAAGTCTCTGTAAATTTTTACTGAGATTAATAATACATTTAAATTAAAAAATCTCCTTTATTTTATTGTGATTTTAACTAAACTGTACAGAAAAATTAGTTCTTCATTCATTCATTCATTGTTGCACATTTTCCTCTCTCCTTCCTTTGCCCTGCCTCCAGTTAACTTTTTAAAATATATAATTTTTTCCTTTTTTGCACATTTTCTTCCCTCCCTCCTTTACATCCCCTTCCCCAGCACATCCAGCAGTGCACCCCTTATTTCAGATTGTTATAAGTATAATGCCTAATCATATATTCCTTTCAGACAGTTTTTCCTCTCATCTGTTCTACTGCAATGTTTGTTATCTTTTCACTTTTTTCCCATTCTCTGTCCACCCCCCCATGTCTGTCCTATTTTTTTTTTATATAACAGAGGTGTTACACGGTGTTTGTCCTTTTGTGACTGAGATATTTCACACATCGTGATGTTCTCCAGCCCCCCACCCCATGTTGTGTAATGCTTTATGAGTTAATTGTTTTTTTCAATGCTGCATAATATTCCATTATGTGAAAGTACTATAGTTTTTCTATCCATTTGTTTGATGTTGGAAAAGCATTCTTAACTTAAGATTTGGAGGGTAATAAGCATCTTACTCATGGGAGATAAATGTTATGTTGTTGTTAGGTACTATCAAGTAAAATACGATCATAACGATCCTATGAACAATGGATCTGAACCCTATGTTATCTTGTGTCATCCTCATAATTTCTGACATACTTTAGCCCATTGCTACAGTCACTGTGTCAAACCGTCTCATTGAGGGACTTCTTCTCTTTCCTGGTCCTCCACCTTTTCAAGCATGATGCCCCTTTTCAAGGTATACCCCCTCCTAACATTATACCTAAAATATATGAGAGAAATTTCGCCATCCTTGCCTCCAAGGAGAGCACTGATTGGACTTTCTCCAAGACATATTTGTTTTTGTTTTGGCAGTTCATGGGATATTCAATATTGTAATTTTATGTTAGAGACACAGGATCTTAATGATCTCTTTAATATACCAAGTTGGAGCTGAGTAAGAGTATGTATTCCAGGAGACTGCCTTTCTGTTTTTTGGGAATAAATATTGAGGAAATAGACCTTTATAACTCAAGATTGCCAAGGTTTGGACTATAAAACAAAACAAAACATAACAAAGCTAAAACCAAATAAAAGAACCAAAACCAGTCCTTGGTCAAACCAAAACATTCAAGTCACTATCAGTGAATTGTTCTTTCCTACCTTAAAACTATTTGAATTGAAAAAGCCCATTCTTTTCATAGAATGTATATTACTGGCTACTGAGTACTATAAAACATGGTCTTGAAATGGAATTTGAGTCCCAGCTCTGTCACATCACAGCAAAGGTCTTTTGCTTAGATCATTGAATCTCTTGAATATTCCTTTCCTTATCTACAAAATAACAGTGATTATAAGGATACCCACTTCCTTGTGACTTTGAGTAGACCACAAAGTGCATATTTTATGCTTCACTGAGTTCAAAATTCCACCAGAACTTCATGTAATCACTCTCTCTCTCCTCCTCCTCTCATAGTCTGTACTGTCCTCTTTGACAGGACTTTTAAACTCACATTCTTTTTATGTTGTTATTCTGTTTTGTGAAGAAATATTAAAAGACTGTTTGCAAAGGAATATTTTTGGGAATAGAGTAATTTTACCTTCTAAAGATACTTTTAAATTAAAATTATTTGCTAAGAGTCCAGTAAAGATTCCATTTAAAATGATCTCCCTCCCTGATTACTCAGTTTTTCCTTATTGTGTTGTTGTTAAGTGCCATTGAATTGTAGGCAACTCATAGCGACCCTATGAATGAAAGTCCTGAACACCGGTATAACTTTTGTCCTTTCTCGGTTTATAGGGTTTCCAGAGACAACCTGTTATGGAAGTGGATACTACTCCTGCTTCCAAGCTTGTTTTAATTGGGGAGCTCCACCAAACACTGTCTACCATGGTGTTTTTCCTTAGCTGATATATTTTATCATGGTATTTACCATTAAGTGAGAAGTCTGGTGGCCTAGAGGCAAAGTGAAATCGCATTATTTAACTATTTGCCATTGTCTTATTTCTCCAAAGGTCATGGAAAACTTTTTGAGGGCAAGAACTTTATTTTATTCACAGGTTCTATGAACATGACCAGTACTTAGAAATATCTCAATTTATATTTATTAAATGAGTGAATGAACAGATGAAACTTGAATAACTTTAAACCTTTAACTTAGGGAATTATTTCTGATATGTGTGATAGAAATGTTAATCTGAATTTGCTATCTAAATGGGATTTAAATGCAATGGATATTCTTAGGAGTTTGACTCCTTTTTGTCTGGATGAGGGATAGGAAAGGGTCAATTTATTCACTAATCAGTAAAATAGAAGAAGTCATTATTTCCATGAAAGAATCATTTTAAATCTTATGCAAAAATGGAATATAAATAGGAAATGAGCCTATTTAATTTTGCATTGCTAGTGATGCAAGTGACTTGACAGCATATAACAACAACAACAGTGATGGACTGTTTAAAACATTATTAAAAAGGTCAATTTGGCTTAGAGGTAAGGAGTTGCACTGTCAACCCAAAGATTCAGGGTTCGAATCTACCAGTCACTCCACAGGAGAAAGATGAGCAATCTCCTCTCAAGTGATTTACTGCCACAGAAAATCCACTAGAGGGTGAGCTATGGGTTCATTCTGACTTTACGGCATGCAATAATGACAACTATACAATGACAATTAAAAAGTAAAAAAAAAATTCCCTTCTTGTAGACCCACTGATTTTTAGTCTTATTTTCTAGAGGTAACCTCTCTCAACAGTTCATGAAACTTTGTATATTTCACATAGTGATCACAGATTAACTCATTCCCTATACTTGGCTGCAAAAGTATATATGAAGTGTGGAATAACTTTGTAGATAGCTTTTTGTCCTGTGGTCTTCATTCCTGACAGCTGAAACAAAATTGAGGCTAAGGAATAAGAGCTGACCCGGCCAAGAGGGACCTGATGCTGAACTTTGTGAGGCATGATATAATCTATCATGGTTACATGGTAAGATGTTAGGAGCCATAGATTCAGAGAAGCTTTTTGGTATATAAGAATGAACATCTGCTCTAGTGGATGTGAGAAAGCTGCTCTTGTTGTTAGGTGGTGTTATATTGAGTATGACTTACAGCGATCCAATGAACAATCAATTTGGAAACCCTCCTATCTCGTGCCATCCTCACAATCTCTGATACACTCAAGCCCACTGCCACAGTCACTATGTCAACACATCTGGTTGAGGGTCTTTGTTTTTTTGCACCCCTCTCGGCCTTCCTTCCCAAGCACGATGTACTTCTCCAAGAAACCTCTTCTAGAAACATGCATAAAATATGTGAGATGAAGCTTCATCATCTTTGCCTCCAAAGAGAACTCTGGATGTAATTTCTTTAAGAAATTTGTTCTTTTGACAGACCATGGGCTCTTCTTTCTGTCTGTACCCAGCACTTCCAACAATTACTGATTTCTCTTTCAAGGTACATAGGAACTGTGTATATTATCATATCACATTGTACTTTAAAGAGATACCTAGATTACTAAACTTATTTATGCCTTTCTCTTATATCACATCTCATGGTAGTTTTCTTTTTCTGATGCACTTGTGTAGGGGACTGTGTGAGGCTATGCCTTAGCGTTTCAAGTAGAAAGAGAGCAAGATGTTGTTGTGTACTGTTGAGTCAGAACTGACTTATAGATGACCCTCCAGTAGATTTTGAGAGGCAGTTTAATTGTATGGGAGGAGATTGCCCATATTTTTCTCATAGAGCAACAGATGGATTTGAACTGTGTGCCTTTGAGATAGCAGTGCAGCTCCTGTTTCTAACTTTCACTCTAAACTAACACTCACATTCTGGAATTGTGCTTTGGGGGCAGATTTCTCCTTGCACCTTAACTCTAAATCTGTGCCTTAGTCTAAGATAGATGCAGAGATCAGGGAGAAAAAAAGTTTGGTGATAAACCTAAAGTGATATGAGTGATCTGTAATTTATTTAGTTAATAAGCAAAAGATGGGCTCTTGTGGTGACTGCCACATTGGACTTGAGTATGACAGAGATCATGAGGTTGATGCAGGATAAGGCAAGATTCTGACCTGGTGTTCATAGAGCTGCTATGAGTTGTAGTCCACTTGACAACACCTAACAATAACAAGAAGCAAAAGTAAGGCCATAATACAGCATATTTTCTTTCCTTCCTCCGTTTCACCTTGTGTTGTTGTTATGTCCCACTGAGTTGGCTATGACTTACAGCAACCTTTTGAACAACACGGCTCAACCTTGCCCTAACCTGCTCCATCTTTATCATTTCTAATATGCTCCAGGTCATTGTTACAATCACTGTGCCAATCCACCTTGCTGAGCTTCTTATTTTATCTGACCTTCCACTCTTCCCAAGACGTTGTTGTTTTCCAAGGACTGGCCTTTTCTGATAAACATGCTCAAAGTTAGTGAGATAAAGTTTCATTATCTTTGCTTCTAAGGAGCATTCTGGATCTACTTTCTCCAAGATAGACATGTTTGTTCTTTTGACAGTCCATGAGACACTCCAAAAGCACAATTCAAAGGTATCTATTTTCCCCTTGTCATCCTTTTTATTGTTCAACTTTCAGAAGCATATGAAGCAATTGAAAATACCATAGCTTGGATCAGGTGCATCTTTGTCTTTAAACAGAACTTGTTGCTCTTTAACACTTGGAAGAGGTCCTTGACAACAAATTTTCCCAATGAAACATGTCTTTTGATTTCTTAACTGCTTGTATGATGAGGGTTGACTATGGATCCAAGTAAAAATGAAGTCAATTGTTGGCAACTTGTCTTTTTTCCATCCATCAAACTACTGCCTATTGATCCAGTGGTGAGAAGTTGATTATTATTGAGCGGTAATCTACACTGAAGACTATTGTCTTTGATCTTCTTCAGTAAGTACTTCCAAGCTTTCTTTGCTTTCTGCAGGCAAATTGTGTCATCTGCATTACACAGGTTGTTACACATTCTGCATTGCACAGTCTTCCTCTAATCCTGATGCCATATTCTCCTTCACATAGTCCAGCTTCTTGAATAGTTTGCTCAGCATACAGATTGCAAGTTATTGCTATTCTTATGTGCCTTATTTTTTTTAACAGGACACAAGTTTGTTTTCTCAGAGCTTAACTGCAGGTCCAAATTCAGGGTGCCAGCTCTTGGGGGAGACTTTCTTTCCCTGTTGGCTCTTGAGGAAAGTCCTTGTCTCTTTAACTTCTGCTTTTTGTTTTCTTAGAGATCGCTGTGTGATCATGGTAGCTTCATTCACTTGAAAGAAGCAACTCTTGAGTCACCTGCAACTCATAGCAACTCTATGAACAATAGCTCTGTATCTTGCCCTATCCTGAGCCAATCTCACTGCCTCTGACATACCTCTATTCCCCAGTTACTGGGTCAACCATCTCGTTCAGGGTCTCCTTCTTCTGTGCTATCCCTCCACCCTTTCAAGCATCATGTCCTTCTCTAAGGACTGGTCCCTCTTGGCAACATGTCCAAAGTATGTTAGACGGAGCCTCAGAATCCTTGCCTCCAAGGAGCCACCCGGTTTAACCCTTTCCAGGACAAATCTGTTTGTTTTCCTAGCAGTCCATGGTATTCTCAATACTCTTCCCCAGTACCACAGCTCAAAGGCATCAATTCTCCTTCTATCCTCCTTGGTCATTGTCCAACTCTCTGATGCATAACAGGTGATTGCGAAGACCATGGCCTGTATCAGACGCACCTTAGTCTCCAAAGAGACTACGACTTTTGTAGTAGGTATTTTAAAATTTTATGTTGTAGCATAATTTTATTTTAGTATATATGCTTATCACAGGGTGTAATTAATGTACTAATTTATGTAAACTTTAATGAAATTCTGTCTTTCTCACTATACGTCATGCTTCATGAGGGCAGATAGGATGATTTATTTTGCTCATATTGTTCTCTTAGTGTTCAGCCGTGCCATACACCCAGTAGGGCCACAATAGCATTGTTTAGTGAATGAAGAAGTGTTTATATTCAACTCTGCCTTAAATCTTTACTTGATCTACCTTATCTGGCCCATCCTTCATATGTTTTCATTTAGCTGAGCACCTGTAAGTATGTGTTATTATTGGAGTGTAACTTTTGTGATTCTGTCACAGTCACCTTCATTGATACTTCTTTCTGGTCTGAGCATCTCAGAAAAATCTCAGGTCCTCGTGACCGAAAGAAAGGGAAGTACTTAGTAAATCACCCTTCCTCTCTCTCTTTTACTGTACTGCTGGGGAAATCCCTTGGACTATGAAAACCAGAGGCTCAGTTGAACTGGCTAGCATTTAGAATTAAGCCCTAGCTCATTCTTTCTCCCATGGAGCTACTGGTGGCTTTACCTCAACCTTTGGGTTGGCAGCAGAGCTCCTTACCAGTAAGCCAGCAGAGCTCACTAATCTAGGAAATGAAGATAGAAATCTACAACTGTTCATAGTCCATTGATTCTCTTAGCTCTGGCAATCATAGCATTTGTGTGCTGAAACCTTTTATGCTGTATGCTCATGGATTTTATACTGTGATAAATCATTATTGCAAGTTATTTTAAACTCCAACACACCTGAATGGAGCCTCGGTTAGGAAAATGGTTGGATTTCTAGCACAGTGTACCTCGTGATATAAGCTCAATAAACTGTTGGCCTGAGGTGCAATGAGCAGGAAAGTTCTGATTTCTTTTCTGGGTCATCTAGGTATGTCTCCAGGAATCAGAAAATTGGCCTCATGAAACTCGTGACTATTAAAGTCTGCAGTGCCTTAGCAAAAGCCTCCAAACTCAAACACACTACTATCAAGCCGGAACCAACTCATTGCTGACCCCTCTAGCAGTTTTGGAGGCTGTAAATACCACAGAAGGAGATTGCCCATGTTTCTGTCCCAGAGCCGCGATGAATTTGACTTGACAGAGAGGCAACCATCTCTGTGTTAGCAGTGCAACTTCCTATGGACTACCCAGCACTTGTCGTTGTTGTTATGTACCATCAAGTCAGAACTGATCCATTGTTGACCCTCCAGTGGGTTTTCAGAGGCAGTTAATTGCGTTGGAGATGATTGTCCACCCTTCTCCCACAGAGCAGCTGGTGGGTTTGAACCTGTGCCTTCGAGATTGCAGTGCAGCTTCTTGCCACTAGGCTACCAGTGCTCCCTACACTGTTACTTCTTGTTGTTGTTAAGTGCCTTGAGTTGAGCATGACTCATAGCAACCCTATGAGCAAAAGATCTGAACACTGTTCTATAACTATGTTGTTTCTCTATGTTCATAGAGTTTCCAGCGGCATAGGTTTAGGTTATGGATGGCACTCCTGCTTCCAAACCTGAATTAATCTTGGAGCTCCACCAAGCACTGTCCATGATGTTTGACCATTATGACATTAGATATTCCGCTGGCATAACATTCAGCATCACAGCAACCCCAAGTTAGTTCAGTACAATTTGACATACCAGTGCTGTACCACTTAGAAGAATGTTCATCCTAAACACAGTTACCACCTTTTAAATACAATGGCCACCCACCAGGTTCTAACTGACTCTAAACCAAGAGGCTTCCAGCCCACGGCTCATTGTTAGCTAAATCTGGCAAATCCCGTCACCTCATACCCAATTGTGAATGAAAAAAAAACATCCAAACAGCTCACACCGAATCCTCACCAAGACAAGAGAAATCTTCTTTTAGAATCCAACCACTTTACACATGAGCCTCCAAACTGGAGACTTAGTTGGGCCCAACCTCCACATAGCACTTAACTATTTACTAAAGGAATCTTGGTAATAGAGTTCCCTTTGGTAATAAGTACCACATATTTATTTTTCCTTTGTGGAGCTCTGGTAGCCTAAAGGTTAAGGAGTACACTGCCAACCCAAAGGCAGGCTGTTTGAATCCACCAGCTGCTCCACAGGAGAAAATTGGACAATTTCCTCCTTTGTGATTTATAGTCTATGAAAATCCACTGGAGGGTCAGCTGTGAGTCTACTGACTTAATGGCAATAATGTATCTTGTTTTAATGTTTGCTTATTATAATGGATAACTATTTGTGGTGGTTTTATTTTCACCAAAGTTTTTCTTTTTTAGTAACATTTTTACTTTCTTATTATTCTTCATGCACCTATGGGAGCAGAAATCTCTATTTTATTAACTCCTTGATTCACAGGATCATCTCTGGTATATGCAATAGATGCTTCATAAGCAGTTTATAAGGATCAATTTTCTAGTCTCTAGTCAAGAAGGCAAATATCATTACCTTACTCTTTCAATTAGTGAGTTAGATGAGGCACATAAAGAATAAGTAATTTGGTAATTGATAGTGGAGTCAGCATTTGAACCAAGACAGTCAGAATGCCTTAATTTTACGTTTTAACCCACAAAAAAACATATTTCTTCAAGGAGTGAAGTCTCCATGGACCAAGCTTGCCAGAGCCTTGACCATGTGATGTATGTTCAGAGTTTCACTGATCTAGGAAAGTCTGAGTGCAGGTGTGTGTATATGAGCTGAAGGGAGAGGTAGGGTGATGACATGGTTAGTGAAACACACCAGTCTGCTCAGAAGTGTTTCAAGAGGTGTGATGGTCCAGCCAGATCATATTCATACCATTCACATGGGCACTGGGGAGGTGGTTTATGCTACCTTGTATCATGTTTTCTTTCTTAAGTATGGTTTTATTTATTAAGTAAGTCTGCAAAATTTATCCATGCTTACTTTTTTTTTTAAAGAAATCAACCACTACAGAGGGTACAAAGTGAATGATAAAAAAAGGTATCTTTATTCTAATTTATTTTCTGGGTGCCTATTATGTTTATTATCAGTCTATATATTGTCTCGTCTTTTATTTTTAATAGATGAGAACGTGCTGTGTTCTGCAATTTTCTCTCTCTTTGTGTGTGTGTATGTGTGTGTTCTCTTTATATTTCTAATTTGAGTGAAAGTTTGCACATTGTACAAAAAAAATTGGTTTGCTGTTTAACAACTCATACATATTTTTTGCGTCTGGATGGCAATATTCACAATGAAACAGCGTTCCTCCCACTGCTTCACTGTTATTACCATGTCCATCAGTCTTTCTTTGCTAGTTCTTCCTGACTTCTGAGCCTTATCCCTGATAAAATGCTAACATATGAAGGAGCTTGTATTACCCTATTGTTACTGCTCAGCTATGGGCTAAAAGTTGAGTCATGAGATTGAGTTCAATTCCAAACTTAAAGACTGTCTAAAGGCTATAGTCTCAAAGGTCCTAAACAATCTCTGTCAGATCTGGGGGCCTGATGCATGATTTTGAGTTTTTGATATTTTGTATGTACTTTGTTCAGGAACTCCTGTTGTCTTCCCTTAAAATGTGACTAGCAGTAAGTATTGAGGCATCAACTACTTCTGGGTCTGAAGATCACAGAGACTGGAGACCATGTGATCCATTAGTTCTTTGGACTAATTACTTCCTTGTATCTTTCATTTTCTCATCTCTTCTTTGATCTAGATAAGGAGAGAACAATACATTTAGCATTTTAGATGGCTGCACAAGAGATTTTTTTAAAAAAATTTATTTATGTCAATGAAAATTTACAGAGACTTTGGATTTCCATTCATTCATTGTTGCACTTTTCTCCCCTCCTAACCCTCCCCCCAGTATACTCCCCTCTTGGAAAAGTAAAAGAAAAATTCTTTCATTGCTTTACTGTACAAGATATTTTTAAGATCTTAGTTATTACTCATCAGCATGGATATAGAACATTGTCTTTGTTTTTTGTTTTTTTTTTTTTTTTTGAAAAGTAAAAGAAAAGATTCTTTCATTGTTTTACAAACCCTCCCCCAGGTCCCCTCCACCATGCAGTCCTCGCTTTAGTCTCCTGTGATGACAGAAATACCCAGTTACATCTCTCTTTTAGACGGTTCTCTCCCTCCTCTGCTTCAGTGCAGTATACATTATTGAACCCATCTTACTCAGTGTCTCCCTAACCCCAAGGACAGTCCCATTCTACAACAGTGGCATCATGTAATATTTGTCCTTTTGTGACTGGGATATTTCACTCAGCATAATGTTCTCCAGAGTCAACCATTTTGAATAATATTGCATGAGTTCCTTGTTTTTTAATGCAGCATAGTATTCCATTGTGCGAATATACCACAGCTTCTCTAGCCATTCGTTTGTTGATGGGCACTTAGGTTGTTTCCAACTCCTTGCTATTGTGAACAAAGCTGCAATGAACATGGGTGTGCATATATCTGCTTGGATGTCAGCTATGGTCTCTTCAGGGTATATTCCCAGTAGTGGAATTGCTGGGTCAAATGGTATCTCTATTTGCAACTTTTTGAGAAAGCGCCATACTGCTTTCCACAGGGGTTGCACCATTTTACACTCCCACCAACAGTGAATCAGGGTTCCAGTTTCTCCACAACCTCGTCAGCATTTGTTGCTTGCTGTTCTGTTAAATTTTGCTATTTTGACTGGGGTGAAATGATATCTCATAGTTGTTTTAATTTGCATCTCTCTTAGGGCTAGGGATTTTGAGCATACCTTCTAAGACTCAAATCCCTATGCACATCCAAAAACTTCTCCAGTAGGGTAAAAAGGGAAGCCACTGACTGGGAAAAAGTATTCGGTAATAACATATCAGATAAGGGACTTATATCCAGAATTTATGAAATACTTGAGCACCACAACAAGATAAAGGTAAATAATCCAATAGAAAAATGGGCACAGGATATGAACAGGCACTTCTCCGAAGACGACATTCAGATGGCTAACAAACACATGAAGACATGAAGAACATTGTCTTTGTGTGCTATACCAACTGAATTTGATGTCCTTCAAGACTATAATCCTAAATTCCCAGGCTCTGTAACTCATTCCTTCAAGGTTTTTGGTTATGGTTCAGAAGTTTTCTTAAAATTGCCTTCTGTGTGCTCTCTTATGGTTGTTGTTAGGTCCCTGGAGTTGAATATGACTCCTAGTGATCTTACAAACAATGTATCAGAACCCTGTCCTGGTCTGTACCATTTTTAACATTTCTGACATATTTGAGCCCATTGCAGTAGTTACTGTTGAAGGTCTTCCTCTCTTTCTTCGACCTTTTCTAAGCATGATGGCCTTTTACAAGGAATAGCTTCTTCTAACAACATACCCAAAGTATGTGAGATGAAGCTTTATAGTCTTTTCCTCGAAAGAGCAGTCTGGCTATACTTTCTTCAAGATGTATCTGTTTGTTCTTTTGGCAGGCCATGGGATATTCAATACTCTTCTCCATCACCACAGCTCAAAGGCATCAGTTCTTCCTCTACCATCCTTATTCACTGTCAAGCACTCAGATACATAGTCAGTTACTGAAAAGATCATGAGCTGAATCAGGTGTACCTTAGTTCTCAATCTGACATTGTTCTTCCTCAGCAATTTGGAGAAGTCCCTGACTGCAGACTTTCCCAATACAGTATGTCTCTTGATCTCTTGACTGCTGGTACCAAGTGTATTGATGGTAGATCCAAGTGAGATGAAGTTGTTGACAGTTTCAATGTTTTCCATCTATCATACTGTTGCCTATTGCCCAGTAGTAAAATTTTTTTTAAACATTAAGATGTAATCCATGTTGAAGGCTGTATTTTTTTATCTTCTGCAGCAAGTGCTTCAAGTCCTCTTCACTTTCAGTGGACAAGATTGCATCATCTGCATAATACAAGTTGTTGATAAATCTTCCCCCAATCCTGATACCACATTCTTCTAGATTCATGCTACATTCATGCTCTGCTACATTCATGGATATATTTGTAATGCATATAAATATTGATAATGTAAATATCTTCTGTCAGACAGATTACACAATGGATGAAAAAAAATATTCACACCGTAATTGTAAAATTCTATTACACTAGGAATAAAATTGATTCTACAAGCTCCCAGAGAGGACAAAATAGGTCACATCTAAAGGATTAATAATCAAAAGGAATTTGAATTTCTCAACAGTAGCATTGGAAACTAGAAAACTGCGGACAATGCTTTAAAAGTTATAAAGAATATTTGCTAATTTTCTAAATTTTCATACCTAGTCAAACTATGTATTGAATAAGAAGGTGAAAATAAGATATTTTCAGATATTGAAATTTTCTTTAAAAAGATCTCCATTCTCAGGAGGTTCCTGGAGGATCCCTTTGATATAAATTATAAACAAGTGAACAAGCCAAGAAAGAGCAGGAGAACCATCTCTGGGGAGAAAGAAAGGGAATGTCCTGCACAGTGGTGAAGGGAGATCCCAGGGTGACAGCTACATGTGACATGCAGAGGACAATCAGTAACAAATTGGATCAGTGTGATTAAGGAAGTAAGTTGGGAATTGTCATCACCAAGTCTTCTGCCATGGTGCTTTCATTTTTTAATCCACAAAACTACTAGACGGTGAGTTTGATCAAAAGAAAGATATATAGTCAGAAAGTAAAAGATGGGAGACCACTGAGAACAAAAGCTTAACTATCAGATTAATATTGTACCCAAAGAATAACATTGGATAGTGTGGAAGAGTAGTGTAATAAGTATCTTGATAGTACAACTAACAAAAAAAATTAATAAATTCAGGAAAAATGAAAACCAGGAAAGGAAGACTTACCTTAGTTATCTGAGATTGATACTACATAGACATATATTTACTTAATAAAAAAGTTTTTGGTATAATGAAGTTCTGACAGA
>NW_006399757.1:24268233-24268829 GCF_000299155.1 Elephantulus edwardii | reverse complement strand
TTGTTGTTGTTATGAGCCATTGAGTTGACCACGACTCTAAGCTTCCCTGTGAACAATGGCTCAAGTCTTTCCCTACACTGAACCTCCAACCACTAACCTCACCATCTCTGACACACTTGACCCCGATGCCACAGTTACTGTGTTGATTCAGATCATTCAGGGCCTTCCTTTCCTGCTTTGACTCTCCACCCTTCCAAACATGATGTCCTTTTCCAAGGACTAGCCCCTCCTGACAACATGTCCAATGTATGTGAGACGGTGTTTTGAAATCCTTGCTTCCAAGGAGCAACTTGGTTTAACCCTCTCCAGAAATGACCTGTTTGTTCTCTTTGCACTCCATGATATGTTCAATACTCTTTTCCAGCACCCAACTCAAAGGTAGTGATTCTTCTGTCATCCTTATTCATTATGTAGCTCTCAGTTGCATCATAAGAAATTGAGAAAACCAAGATCCAAGATGGCAGTGGAGGCAGAGACAGTGTGGTGAGCTGTGGGAGCGGCGAACCACTTAAAGCAGGGCCATTATGGCCTTCCACAGACTTCGGCTTATTGATAAATGAACACTTAAACAGTTGATGACTGGCCCTCAGTGAAGA
>NW_006399757.1:24262489-24264368 GCF_000299155.1 Elephantulus edwardii | reverse complement strand
CGATTGGTCCAGTGGTGAGAATCTTTGTCTTCTTGACATTGAGCCTCAATCCATATTGCAGGCTGCAGTCCTTGACACTCTGCAGCAGGTGCTTCAGGATACATCCCTACTGCACTTTTTCCTTGATTTTGAACCATGCAGTGTTCCCTTGTTATATTTGGATGACAACTTCTTGATTTAGATGTGCTCCTTGCATGAGCACAATCAAGTCTTCTGGGATTCCTATTCTTCTTTAATAAGACAAATATACATCCTTCTGGTGTATACTCTGCTTTCAGTTAAGATCCATTTGGCATCAGCAATGACATACCTAGTGTATACCTCTTCTTATACTTTTAGCAGTTTTCTGTTGATGTCCTGTTCTAGTTGCTTCTGGACAATCTTTAGTAGATTTTGCTTGCCTGTGATATCAGAGATATTGTTTGATAAGTTCCACATTCTTTTAGTTCACCTTTTTTAGGGAATGGGAACAAATATGGGTCCCTTCCAGTCAGTTGGCCAGGTAGCTGTTCACTAGATTTCTTGGCACAACTTGATGAGCACATTCACGGCTGCATTTATTTGTTGAAATATGTCAATTGGTATTCCATCAATTTCTGGACCTTATTTTTTGCCAATTACTTCAGAGCAGCCTGAACTTCTCCTTTATTAAACATTGCTTCTAGATCATATGCTATTTCCTAAATTGTTCCTGTGTCAGCTAATTCCTTTTGGTACAATGACTCTATGTATTTCTCCCATTTTGTTTTTCTTTCTTTTTTTTTGATGGGAGTGTACTAGTTTGAAAATAGGAAGCTCAGGTGGCTTGGTGGTAAGGAGTTGCACTGCTAACTCAAAGATTTGCGATTAAAATCCAACTTCCTGTTAAACAGAATTTCCTTCCTTGATATTTACTGCCTCTGAAAACTCACTGGAGGGTCTGCTATGAGTTGGTTCTGACTTGAAATATATGAAAGCAACAACAAAAACAACAGTTTGGATATAGGAGCTCTGGTAGCTCATTCATCTGATAACCAAAAGGTCAGTGGTTTGAATCTACCCAGTGACTTTGCAGCAGAAAAAAACCTGACAATCTTCTCCTGCAAAGACTGCCACCTAGAAAATATTGTTATGTGCCATCAAGTCTAGGAAATGACCTATAGCTGACCTTCTAGTGGGTTTCCATAGACAGTTAAAAGCAGATTAACTGAGAGAGGAGATCACCTATCCATCTCCTGTGGAGCTGCTGGTAGATTAGAAACTCTTGCCTTTGGGATTGCAGCACAGCTTCATATCTCCAGGCTATCAGAGCTCCCTAGAAAAACATATGACAGTTTTTACTCTGTTCTATTGGGTTATACATTCAGTGTAAAAAATTCAATCATCCTATTTCCAGCTTCACTTCTGTCACCAAATCCATACTTTCCAACTGTTTCTTTCTTCATGGTTTCCAAATTTTGCATTCCAGTCACCAGTCATCATTGACACATCTTGATTGCATGTTTGGTCAATTTCAGACTGCAAGATTTGGTAAAAATTTTCTATTCCTTCTTACCTCGGCTTTCGCTGTGTTGTTTGTGTTGTTATGTGCCATCGAGTCGTTTGCTACTCATAGCGACCCTATGTATAAGAGCCCTAAATGCTGTTCTATCCTGTGCCAGCCTCGCCGTCTCAAACACATTCATTCCCTCCACTCCACTCACAGAATCGATCCATCTCATCGAGGGTCTTCCACTCCTGCGACGTCTCTCCACTCTCCCAAACATGATGTCCCTCTCCAAGGACCAGTCCCTCCTTGCAACGTGCTCAAAGTATGTCAGACAAAACTTCAGAATCCTTGACTCTAGGGAACATTCTAGCTTCACCCTCTCCAGGACAAACCTGTTTGTTCTTCTAGCAG
>NW_006399757.1:24260518-24261179 GCF_000299155.1 Elephantulus edwardii | reverse complement strand
GATCATTCAACATTCTACCCAAACTATCTTTAAGTATTGCCACCCGTGGCTTGAATTTGTTTTTCAACTCCTTCAGCTTAAGAAATGCTGAGTGAGTCCGGCTCTTTTGATTTTCTGACTCCAGCTCCCTGCACATTCCGTTATAGTATCTTGCTTTGTTGTCCTGAGCTGCCTTTTGAAATTTTCTGTTCAGCTCTTTGATTTCTTCCTTTAGCTTTGGCTTCTCGGCGCTCTAATGTCTTATCTGACATCCATCTTGGTAATATTAATATTAATGTTAGTATTAATATTAGTAGTCATATCAACAGGTCTTCCTGTTACTGAATGCAAAGGGTTCTTTTATTGTCAATTGCCAGTAAGACAGATGGATTGCAATATCCATATACACTGTATTACAGATCTGGGAGGACAGTGAGTTCCCTTCAAAAACTGCCTCCCTGTCTGGGAGTGATCATTATGTTTTTATACTAGGGACAGATACTAACTCACTTAACAATACACATTTGTTAGTAAAGTTACAGAATTTCTGTATTTGAAAAGAACAGTTCATATTTGTTGTTGTTGTTATTATGTACTGTTGAGTTACTTGCGACTCATAGTGGCCCTATGTACAACAGCCCTAAACTCTACTCTGTCCTGTGCCAATTGCACTGTCTCTGAC
>NW_006399757.1:24258077-24259245 GCF_000299155.1 Elephantulus edwardii | reverse complement strand
TTGCATGTGAAATCAGTGAGATTGTTCTATAGTTCCCACAGTCTGTTTGGTCACCTTTCTTTGGGATAGGAACAAATATAGATCTCTTCCAGTCAGTTGGCCAAGTGGTTATTCTCCAGATTTCTTGGCACAACTTGGTGAGCACATACAGTTCATATTTAAGTACTAGTAATTCAGGAAGGGCGCATGCCCCTTTCTGGTAAACAGGCAGATTAAGATACAATTTACATATGACTGGGAAAAACAGCTTGGAAGAGGTAACCCTGTATCTAGGAGAGATGCATTTCCTCTCCTGGTAAATAGGCAAATTAAGCTACTTTACATGACTAAAGAAAGGAAAGAAAGATTTCTAAGTCAAGTAACTAGTTTTGCAGGCTGAAGAAAAATGATGTCAGTTTTATAACTGATACATATTTAGAGAATTCTGACCTTATTAATAACACCCCATCATTCCCAACTCTTTTTATCTCAATCTTATATCTATAAGACAAACATCTGATGTATTCCTGGGGGAGTAGGGTTTATTTACAGATTGTCTGTCTTTACTTGTGAGTTCTCCATTTGGGAATAGGGGCACAGACTCTGGATGCTTCATGCTGAATACGAATGTTGTGATAAGGGAACTGGGGAGCCCACTTTAACTCTTTACTGGTGGTCTTGAGTTCAAGCTGCATACCTTCTTTTTCAGTTAGAAGATATTTTCTTGGCATTTTCTGCCTCTGGACTGCAAGATGTCTAGTAAACAGGGAATGCAGACATAAATTAGAAAACAAACATCAGGAACTGAAGGAGTGTTACAGAACGATAGGCTTTGCTATTTGCCCTCCCTCTCTCTATGTTTTAACAAGTTAGTGAACACTTTAGTGACATTCTAATACACAGGAACAGCATTAAATCATTATTATGACTTGTCTGTGCAACAGATAAAATACTATTACTTTTGCCAACTGTTGAGCTTTTCTATTACAGTTAAAGACTCAAGTTCTGTTTTTATTTTCTTACTCTTAGAGTTAAAGACTAAAACAGTTACAAATAACCATGTTGATGCACCTTTCTAAATTTACTGGACTTTACTAATTTTACGTTACATGAAACATTGTTTAACAACTGTTTGTAAACATTATAAAACAAACAAATTAATAGGGAGGGAGTGTTTTTTGACTTGGTT
>NW_006399757.1:24254129-24257247 GCF_000299155.1 Elephantulus edwardii | reverse complement strand
TTCCATTGTGTGAATATACCACAGCTTCTCTAGCCATTCGTTTGTTGATGGGCACTTAGGTTGTTTCCAACTCCTTGCTATTGTGAACAAAGCTGCAATAGTGTTTTTTGACTTGTGAGGTTGAGTCCAGTGGAAGTTGCTGGTTGAACTTTGCTTCCTTAGCTGGCAGTATTATCTCTGGAACAAGGCTCAGGGTCTGGAACAAAATTCAGTATTCAGGTAACCTATAGGAAAGGAAGCAAACCTAGAAAGAACAAATTTGTGAGTTACAAAGAAAAAGGATTTCAGAGGTGTTACTCACTGGTATACTAGAGGAGATGGAGGAAGGTAGCTTAGATAAAGTTTCTTATACACAATTCTATGGGCTTATTTTAGGCCTACTTCTTGTACTACTTTAATTCAGAGCAAGGCTAAAGCAACCCCTGATTATACTAGAATGTGTTTCCTGACAGGTTTCAGTCGTCCACTTCATGCCCATTGTCACTCTGAAGGTTTGCAGAAACTCAAATTTGATCTTTTATTTCTTCAGATTATTTCTTATGATCTTGCCAAGCATGGCCTGCATGTCCTGGGCTTTAAGAGAAAAAGTTGCTTGTGCAGGCAGTCTTGTTTTAAGAGCAGACTATCTTAACTGGGCAGACATGCATAGGAAGAATTATTTTTCTTTTTTCTTTTTTTTTTTTTCAGTGAAGAACTCTGGGGTTAGAGTTTTAGGAAGAATTAGTTTTTAAGTCTTCCTGAGACCTTGCACAGTCACTGTTGCCCGGGGTTCTTCGTGTGTACATGAGGGAGGCAATGGGGATGACAGAAGACATGACAAACAAGATTGAACTTCCTCCTACTCTGCCCTTTTGGTCTTCAGATTAGTCAGCAAGTTGTCATCCTTCCAACTGGAAGGCAGTTAGTTCTTCTAAAGAAAGCCCTCCCCAAGAATTTGGATAGACCTTCTTTTAGTGTCCTTACTTTTTGTAATATATATCCCCACCCCCCCTTATCTCTCTTTGGTCTCCTTTTTCCTCTTGGGGGTTTTTCTTGAGGTCTGATCATCTTACCTTTGGTGGTGTTTCCAAAGACAGCATCATCTGGAGGTATTCTCAGTTGTTGAAGACCTTCGGGTTTGATGTCGATCAAGCTGAGTTGAGCTTGTGCCAATGACTCAGTCCATCTTTTGTAGTCTCCTCCTAATGTCAGGGATGCTCTGGGAAACAAAAGTCAGGGTAATCATTCAGACTCTAGCAGAGTTTTCTGAGCCAAGGTCCATGTACTTACAGAAAGCTTGGTGCAGCCTTTTAAAACTGGAAAGGATTTCTGTTTGGTTGCTGCAGAATGGTTCCTTTCATTTTCAGGCTTGGAGCCTCCTTTCTTCTAGGCCTTAGAGACTATGTTTTGTTTTGTGTGGCCCCTGCCATAGCCTTCTGCCATTTGAATACTAATTAGGCTTACTAAAGCAATTGTTTTCAAATAATCTCCATGAAGGCAAGCTGGGTTGAAAAAAAAAAACAACAAAAAACAAACAACAAAAAAGGTGAATCTGCTCACTTAGCAAAGAAAATAGTGATTATTAAGTCCATTATTTTCATAATCACCTTATTAGGAAAAGTCTGAAATTTTTATTTTTCTTTTCCCTCTTTGATCTGAGGCAAAGAAAAGAGAATGCTCTTCATAAAATCTTTGGGTTGCTATATAGATTATAGAATCTCTGGACTATCTGAGGGGATATTGTTTGGCATTATTCTGAGCAGCCGTGGCTGAAAGGATATGAGGTGGGGAAAAATTTTTTTTTTTTGGTCTAAGCTGCTCTTTCTCAGTTCTCCTGGCGAGTGACACTTACTTTAGGTTTTTTACTACTAAGTGTCACTGGCATATCAAAACCCACTGGTTTGATTTGGGCACTATCTGAACATTTATAGTTTCTTTTATTTTGCCCTCATTAAGCAAGTGCCTTCTACATTCTCATTTTTATGGCATAGAATATTAACAGCCAATGTATGCAGATCTTACTAAATTTCTTTGATCTCTGGTGAAACAATGTTTCTTGCTGAATAATTGAAGAATCTGTACAAAGGCTACTTTTTCTTTTCACCGAAAACTAAATAAAATAAAAATGCTAAACTTTTACTGAAATAATAACAATAGCAAAGAGGCCAATCATACAGAATTCTTTGCTAAGAGACTTTTAACCAGAATGGAAACTTTTGAGCAATGATCTAAACGTGAAATGAATAAAAGAAAAATGTTAATACATATGTAATCCTTAGATGTGATACAGGTACACAATCATCAGATACAACTTTTACTAAGATACAGTACAAGTTTTACTCATCAAATACTACTTCTATTCATCAGATACAGCACAAGTTCTACTCATTAAATACAATGCAGCTTTCACTCATACAATCAGTTCTGATACAGGCAGGCATCAAAGTGCTACAAAGAACGAAGAACGGAGAGCTTCTGCTTCCATTTGTACAAGTTCCTGTCTAAAATATGACAGAAACCTACACAGGCACAACTGTGCAACAGATACAGACCTCGATATGTTGTTGTTGTTGTTATGTGCCATCGAGTCGCTTGCGACTCATAGGGACCCTATATACAACATCCCTGAACTTTGCTCTGTCCTGTGCCAACCGCACTGTCTCTGACACACCCATTCCGATTACCCCAGTCACTGAATCAATCCACGTCATAGGGGGCCTTCCCCTTCTGCTCTGTCCCTCCACCCTACCAAGCATGATGTCCCTTTCCAAGGACCTGTCCCTCCGTGCCCATGTCCCAATCATTAGTGTCTGCTTACAACTGTTCCTCTTCTTTTGTATTTCCATACCTGAAAGCTCAGCCTCAGTTGCCCTTTCTGTTATCTACATGTGTTCTGTTGTACATAGGGTTTTCGGAGGCCTGCTATTTCAGAAGTGGATGGCCAATCCTTCTTCCTAGTCCAGTCTCGTCAAGACAAATCCTATATAAAACCATTATTGTAGAACACGAGGATCCAAGGAGAGAAGGTGGGAGCAGAAGGGTGAGGATTGAGGGGGGCGGAATTAATCATAGGGTGGCACAATCTGATGGGTGGAGGAAGTGGTGTGTAAAGGAAAGGGAAAAGATCTGGGGTGAAAAA
>NW_006399757.1:24242577-24254029 GCF_000299155.1 Elephantulus edwardii | reverse complement strand
ACAAAACCCAAAACAGACTTGCCATTTATTATATGGAGAGAAGCCATGTGTGTGTGTGTGTGTGTGTGTGTATGTGTGTGTGTGTATTGCCCTACCAAGCTGTCCTATTTTTACTATCAGATGTTTTATTTAATTTGATTGTTAAGTAGTCACTACAAATGGTTTTGTGGTCTCTTTTGTGACAATACCTTTTTTGCCCCCTCTTTCCTTAAATACTACTTAAACTTCTGGGGTGTGGTTCTGAGCATATTTATCTTGTTTTGGTTTTTATTGTGACTGTTGAATGTTCTTTTGAAGCAACTATCCCATGGTTGGTGCTGTAACTGAGAACAGATTTCTTACTGAACAGAATCACAAAGGCTTCATCATTTCTCATGTCCCTTGTGGTTTTGGTAGTTCAAGGGTGTAGCTGTTTACTATTTTGTATCCAGCATGATTTAATCTGCATATAGTATGTGATGAAATGCTCATGAAAGCTCTGTGAACTGGTGAAGGAGGTAGTCATATTTTCAGATGAAGAAGCCAATATTCAGAAGCATATGTATTTGTTTATCCTCAGGCATGCAGCCACCAAATTACAGCTGTTGACAATTGAGAGAATTCTCGTCCTCTCCTCTAGTGTTTTATTAAGAAGTAGAAATAGTGGGAATTTTAAATCACACTACTACGTGAGATCCCAAAGGAAAATAAAGACATCTATATAGTTTTAACTCAGTAGCTCCTAAATTGTAATGTTCACAAGAATCACTTGCTATGCCCTTTTCAAATACAGATATTTCATCTCAATCTTCTTAAGTTCCAGATAAAGAGGCTGCAGTGAACCCAGGAATTGGTAGTCATCTTTTTAGAAAGTCACCTTTAGAAGTCACCTTTTAAGAAAGATTATTTCAACTAGTAATCCTATAATTAGGGAGCTGTGGTGGCCTGGTGGTAAGAAACTGAGCTGCAATCTTGAAAGCACAAGGTTTATGGTCACCAGCTGCTCCGCGGTAGAAGAATGGGCAATCTTCTCCTGTGCGGTTAACTGCCTTTGAAAACCCGCTGGACGGTCAGCAGCAGGTCGGTTCCGTCTCTATGGTACACAACAACAACAACAACAACAACAACGATCATATAATTAGGGAGCTCTGGTGGCTTAGTGGTAAGAAACTGCACTGCAATCTTGAAGGCATGAGGTTTGAATCCACCAACTGCTCTGAGGGAGAAGGATGGTCAATCTCCTCCAGTGTGATTAATGCCGCTGAAAACCCGCTGGAGAGTCAGCTATTATGAGTCAGCTCTGATTCAACGGAATGCAACAACAACAATCACATAATTATTATTATGCCAGTCAAGTGTATCATTAACCCTTTCAGATATAAAAATAGTGCCTACAGTTAAGATGACAAGGCACTCCTTGTTCTGAGGTAACTGCTCTTACTTAGCACAGCCTGCCTAGATTAATCATCGTGCCTACTTAGTATTTCCTTTGTTTAAAACAAGGAAAAAGAAATTGATACGCTGCTTGAGTTGTATGTGAAAAGTAAATATTTTACTGCTGACCACATAACTGCTGTTGAAGGAATGATTTTTTTTTAATCTTTTGCAAGGATCCTAATTTTACACAAAAGTAGTTAATAAGTTTCTTCTAACTATTCTTTGTCTATTACTGCTTTGACCAAATTCTTACCCGATTTAATCCTGTGACTTGAGCTTTAGAAAGAAAATGCAGTTATGGGATTGTGTTATAAAGGTTTACCTCCACATCATCAATTCAATCGGTTCCCCACCCCAGGACAAAATTGTGTTTGTGTTTATGTCCAGGATATTTTTATTCTGGTGACATTAAGTAGTAACAGCGTGAATAAGTGTGAAGATAATTATCTACTTGATCTTAATGATTCAGTCTTATTTTACATTATTAGATTATAAGTTTCTTATTAAAAATTGACCTTACATAGTTGGTAGATTGAGCTCATCATTCCATATTTTGAAACATCAAATAAATACTTCCACAATTTCTAAGATAAACAAATGTGAACCGATTTTATGTAATCTTTGGAAGGAAACCTCAGATTAATACTAAATACAAAAGTTTCTCATCCTAGTGGGGACTCAGGAAAGAATGTTATTATTATTATTTTTTAAAAATCTTTCTAAGCACAATTATCTTAACCAGGGAACTCTAGTGGCTTAATGCGAAGGAGTTGCACGGCCAACTCAAATAATATTGTTTGACTCCACCAACTGCTCCACAGGAGAAAGATGGGCAGTCTTCTCTCATGCCCTTTATTGCCTCTGAAAATCCACCCACGGGTCAGCTATGAATCAGTCCCTACTTGACAGTACACAACAACAAGAAGAATAACCACAAGTTAGTTGGTAAGGAGATGGGTCTGATAAGAAAGGAGGTCTGATAAGAACGAGGGGCAATTTCCTCCCATGCAATTCACAGCCTCTGAAAAACTGCTGGAGGGTTAGCTAGAAGTTAGTTCTGACTCAATGGCATATAATATCAACAGCGAACTTTCAGTTCCAGGTACTTTAGAGCCCAAAACTCAGTCTTAGAGATTAGCTTTCATTATCAGATTGTTCTCTTTTCATAATTTCCTGGAAGATGGTTTAATTAGTCTCTAATGCCTTGATTTATCAGAATGATTTCTATCCTGATGAGAAAGAGTAATGAAAAATAGAGAGCTGAAGAGAGAAAAAGACCCGGAAAAGTATGAGGACAAGTTGGAATGAAGTATCCTTGACAAGCTTGCCTCAAGCCAGGCTCAGCACTGCTGTCTCCTCTGTAAGCTTCACTTGACTCCGCCATTCGATAGTTCCTCCACTATCTAATTGTTTCTGAAGGATTATGTGAAGACTTAGAAGTTTTGCAGGTTGATTAAGTTTCTCCTTCCAGTCTTGGCCTCTAAAGATGCTGATTTTCATCTCCTTTTGATCATATCATTTGATAAATATTCTTTGTAAGAATAACAGAAGTAAGTAATGCTGTTGCTGTTTTTTTTTGGATCACATTCTGTTAGATTTGGTGATGAGCTATTCATGACAACACAACAAGATACAATACAAATACTGATCGAGTCCCTCCTTCCTCTCAGCTGTGCTTTATGAGGCGAGAAGACTGAGCTCATTACAGTCCTTATCTTTTAGGGAGGATCTGGGAGCATTGCCTCCTGGTCATTTGATACATTATTAGTACATTAGTTTGTCAAATGGCTATATAATTACACATATTACATACACATCTAGTTAAATACAAAAAGTTTAAAATTTTCAAATATTTTTAGATCTTAAAATATTGTTTTCTAATAATTTTCAGTGTTTTACTCCAATAATTTTTCACTTTACCACATTAAAATTTAGACCCCACTTAGCCCATCATGTGTGTGCTTTAACTGAACTTTTAAAACTTATTTTTAATTTTTAATTTTTTTTTTTAAAAATGTGATATTTTCTGTCTTCTTTTGGTCTTATCTCTCATTTTGTTCTTTTCTTCCTCTTATGCACTAAATATTTACTATTCCCATTTTAGCTTGTTTAATCAGTATCTCTTAGGTGGTGTGTGAAATAACTGTTCTTAAGGAACTTGTAATTTAAGGGGGGATTCTGGGGAAAATATTAGGTAGTTGGATAGAGTGTGACGATACAAATTTTGCTAGAGCAAAGATGTGACCTAAAAAATACAAAAATAAAAAAACCCCATTTTTCAGAGTTCCTTACGCTAAGCTTGTTACTTAAAATTTCCCCTTTACTATCATTACCAAAAAAGCTTTATGAATCATTTGAGTGGTTTGCTATAATTTGGTATCAAGCTGTCATCTAGTTGTCTCTTTGATGACCACTTCCTCAGACTCTTCACAGTTGTTGTTACCTAGAATTCCTAGTCCTGCTATCTTCTTGGGGAACCTTTATGCTCATGGAGATGAGCTTTCTAATGCTTTATTCTTTTGGGACCAACTCAATCTTAATGAGTTCAATCTCAACAACCTCACCTCTGTCTCAGTTATGTAGAGCTTCTGTAACAGAAATACCACAAGTGGATGGCTTTACCAAACAGGAATTTATTTTCTTACAGTTGAGGAGTCTAGGAGTTCAAATTCAGGACTCAGGCTCTAGAAGAAGTTTTCCTTTTCATTTTGACTCTCAGGGAAGGTCTTTGTCTTTTTAGCTTCTGCTTCCTGGTTCCTTTGGAGGTCTCCATGTAGTTCAACATCTATCTTTCTCCATCTCAATGTGTTTAATCTGCTCATTTCATGCCTTGTAAGAGATTGAGCCAAGATGACAGTCCCTTCCTGAATGAGGTTATGATTACAAGCGTGCTGTTATTAGGTGCCATCAAACCAGCAGAGCTGAACAACAGGTTTGGACCTTGCTCTATCCTGTGCCATCCTCCTCGTCTCTAATATACTTTGATGGCCCAGTATAACAGTTACTGTAACATCTTGGGTTAGAGTTAGGGCTCACCCATTTTATTGAGCGTCTTTCTCTCTCTTGCTGATTCTCCACCTTTCCCAGCATGACTTCTTTTTCCAAAGACTGGCCCTTTCTTACCTGTCTGTGAGAGTTTTACTACCCTTGTCTCTAAAGAATCAAAGGCAGAAAGGTTAGGATTTATAACACTTTTTTTTTTCAGGACACAATTCAGTCCACAGCAACCTCCTTTCCATTTTAACCTTTCATACCACCACCACTCCTTACACTGACCTTTGCCATCCATCAGAGCTGCCTCGTCTTAATACTCACCTGGCTCATAGCTTCTGATCTCCTTGTCTTATCACTTTCTTTTCATTACATCAGGTTTTCAATCTCACCAGAAACTGTTCCTTCCACCTGCTTGGTTTTTAAGTGGATTGGTGTTCTTCTGGCCTCGCTTTCTTTCCTGGGCAGCATAAACTCTGTCATGTATCCATCTCTCTTTTTCAGTAAATGGGGAGAAATGTATGCATATCTATTTTCTTTCACATTGTCTAGCAACAACAACAACAACAACTTATAAAATATTTAACTCCCACAGATAAAGCTTGAAGAAGTTTTTCATACGTATCACCTTTATAATCACCATGCAGCTTCAGATATAGACATTTTTCCATTTCCCCTTAGGATGCCTTTCTGGTCAATAATCATCCTCTAGAGTAATTATTATCATGACATCTGATCACCAGGGCTTCTTAAAGTTTCTAGAAATGGAAAAAATCTCTACTTCCTAGAGATCAAGACTTAAATGAATTGGCAAGCTATTGGGTACTACATGGTGGAAATTAGGATTTTGAGTGTGTTCTATCAGCTCTGGGGAAGACACACAGTTATTATGCTAAAAAGGAGACAAATATTTTTCTTGAAATACCATTGACGTCTTTGCTCCTTCTCATTGCCTGTCCCTAGAATCTATTATCTTTTACTTTTGACATCTTATGCAATTTAATTTACTCTTTTAAGCCATAGGAAATAGAGTATCTTGGCTCCATTTCCAAAAGGGAAATAATCTTTCTATGTCTTTCCATGGCTCCCTATTTATTAAAAATATTGGAACAGGCCCCAAACAAAGGCATCTTTGATTAGTGACAAAAGGATTATTTCTAGGGACCCAAACTCTATGCAACCAGTAACATATATATACAGGGAAAGCAGGCAAAACCTTGATTTAGAGCAGAGAAGGAAGCCCACTTTGCTGTAATTTTGACTGCACAATTCTCTACATGCTGCATTATCAAATACACAAAATATTATTGGTCTAATTTGTCTACAACCTATGTTGTACAAAAGAGTAGAAACAGCATCAGAATCCAGAAGTACCAACCACATACATTTATTTGTCTAACTTATTTGTAATTTCCTGATAACTGCTTTCTACGTTCCTAGGAATCCATCTGAAATCCTCTGACCCTGGGCAATTTCATTGTGATCTTCAGTTATCATCTCTGAGTGTGTTGTCCACATATTTGCATCTCAACCCAAGTTTGTACTGAGCTCTGGACTCCATCTAATTTATCCTTCCTTGCTACAACACTAGGGAGCTCTGGTGGCCCTGACAGCAAGAAGCTGCGCTGCAAATCCTGAAGGCACCAACTGCTCCGCGGAGAGAGGCCACCAGCTGCTCCTCCTGGGAGGTTGGACAATCTCCTCCTGTGCAAGTAACTGCCTCTGAAACCCGTCAGAGGGTCAGCTACGGGTTGATTCCAAGTGGGTTCCAAGTCTGTGTATTGGTGAATGGTACTATATCCACAATGTCTAAGTCATTCTGAAGTTTCCTCCCACCCTGAACTGTGAGCTCTACCTGTTCAAATTCTCCTCAATCTGTCTATTCCTTTCATTGACTTGCACTATCATTCACTGCCTTAGATCAAATCCCATAATCGACTTCTAGATCTTACCAGGAAGCCTTCCTACTTTGTTCCTTCACTGACACAAGATCTGATCATGTTTCTGGTTCAAAATAGCTCTCCATTATTTATAATATAAAATCTCAATTTCTTGATATGGCATTTCAATTTTTCATGTTCTGGCTCTTGTCTACTTATTCTGACTAATTACCTTCCCATTATTACCTATGATAGGTTAATTGTTGCTGAAATCCCTGTGTTTAAGTATTGCTGAACCATTGGGCATTTCCTTAATGTGCTGTGTGCTATACTTTTATACTGCTTTTCCTGAAATATTCTTCTATTGTCTACCCACAAAAACATTTGTTAAATGTTCGTATCCATTTGTTAAATGAGTGTACAGAGAGTGTAGCATCGTACTAGATACTTTGCTAAGTCAACGTCGGGCACCATTTTTAGGTTTGTCAAATTTATCAATGACAACTGAGGTTTAAGACCAACCAGTAAAGAGCTCCTCTTTGGGAAATACTTACCTTTGTTTGTGGACCATGAGTTAAGGGCCTTTGAAGTAACTATGTGGTGAGAAAAGATGCTGGAAACCACCTTCTCTTTCTGATTAATCAGTGGAGCCTAGGCCACCAGTGGAGCTGGGGCTTCCAGAGCTGAAAGCTGATGACAAAAGGTGATTTTAGGGGAGTCAAACTCTTATGCAAGCAGTGTGCTAAGTGTGACAGTGAAAAAGAGACTGTTAAAACGTAGAAATTCCTCCAGGAAATTACAGACAAGTAGGAGATGAAGAATGAAGACAATTTGAATACATGAAAGCATTTGTCTCAAAGCAACTAGTAGTAGTGAGGGAGCCTGTTCAGAGGGCGGGGAAGAGTTTTCCAGGCATTGGGTGTGGTTTTGGAAGAGGCTCTCAAGTGTGTCTGTTGCTAGGAAGGAACTGAGATAGCAGATTTGACTAAGCAGTGGCCAGCTGAAGAGAGTTGTGAGGTAAGAAATGTGTTGGTGAGATAATTCAAGGTCCACTGACAGAGCAAGCCCAGATTTTTTGGGTTAATTGTGCTAAAATGGTCAATCCTTGGCACTCATGTCTAATTGAGCTATCAGGTTTTTACTTAATATATTATACTCACCAATTAGTGTTCTGAGCTTTCCCTAGGGGCCCAGGACAGAAATCAAGAAAAGTTTTCCCGCTGGCCTCCTTCCATCTACACCCACTGATTCATGAATTCACAGTAGAGAAGGAAGGTGCAAACACAGTATTTGGAACAATTTTGGGAGAGGTGATTTGATGTCTTTTTTAAGGTTGTTGCTATTTTCTTTTGGGAAAGGAGGCAGGTTGATATGTAAGTGTAAATAAATATTCACACAATATACACAAAGATGTGCTTTCAACTCATGTGAAAGGGAATCCTTAAAACTCCCTGAGGGCATTATTAGCTTGTATAGTTGGAGACAGGATCCCTGGTAGTACAGCGTTAAGAGCTCAACAGCTAGGCAGAATGTCTATGGCTGGAAACCACCAGTGGCTCCACCGCAGAAAAGACCTGGCGATCTGCTTCTGCAAAGATTATTGCCTGAGAAACCCTGTGGTCAGTTCTAGATTGACAAATGAGTCTGCTACCAGTTGAAACGGACTCAACAGCACACAAGAACAATAGTGACATAATTAAAGAAGTACTTGAAGATTCAAACGCAAACCTACCGCTGTCACATTGCCTCCAACTCATAGGAATACTCAATGTGAAGGTCTCCTAATTTTGTTTTAGAAAGAGGATAAACGACTTGCCTATCATTGTAGAGTGACTTAGGACAAGTTATGCAGACTTTCTGAGCCTTAATTTTGTCCTTTCTATGATGCAGATGATGATCTGTACTGGATGCTATTATTTCAACAACATCTATTCTACTCTTCTCTCAGTCTTTATCTGCCACCTTCTCTTCTTCTTCTCTTTAAAGGTCAGAGCAGTGCCAACTTTGGTACGTTTTACTCCCTGACAGTGTTAAAAAAATGTATAAGGTTAGCCTTGATTGTCATAATGATTAGAGCAGTAGTATGCTGTCAACGTTTAGTGATTGTTCCCCAACACAGGACCTAGCCAGATTACACTGCTCAAAAATTCTTGATGCCATTGAACTGGTTCCAACTCATACCAATGATCCACTGGGTTTTTGAGGATAAAAAAGAAGATACTGCTCATCTGTCTAGTGGAGACACTAGTGGGTTCAAACCTGCCTGAGGCAAGCATCTCTTGGTTTAGCAAACACCTCAATGACTAGGTCTCTAGTGTTTTTTAGACTTACTCTCTCACTCAACCACCGAGTTGCATGTGACTCATAATCAACCTCCATTAGATTTCCAAGTCTCCAAATCATAACAAGAGGAGAATTCCCATCTTTCTATAGGGGAGCTTCTGGTGGATTCCAAAATTTAACAAATCTCATTCAATAATTAACACTCAATGAGCTTAATTCCTCATTCTTTAATATGAGCAAACAACCAAGGAATACTAGACTTCCTAGAAAAGCCTCAAAGGAAAGAGAACAAAGCAGTCAAGTAAGCAATTAGAGAAAGCTAACTTGGAGGGAAGAAAAGATTTCACAAGAAGAAACTTTCAAGGGGAAATACCAGCAACCTTTACCTTACTCTTAAAAGCTATACAGTTGTTATGTGTCCTTAAGGTGGAATTGACCCATAGGTGACCTTCCAGAGGGTTTTCAGAGGCAGTAAATAGCATGATAGATTGCCCATCCTTTCATGGAGCAGCTGATGGATTTGAACAGTGTGCCTTTAGGATTGCAGCACAGCTTCTCTATCACGAGGCCAGCAGAGCTCCCTTTAAAGCTACACAAGCAAATATTTTAATCACCAAATAAGAGTAAGATGCTGTTGTTCTTGTGTTGTTAGATGCTGTTGAGTTGGCTGTGACTCATAGCAACACTTTTTACAACAGTGTGAAGCTGCCCAATCCTGCTTCCTCCTCGAAAACCTGCTGCACTTAAAGCCATTGGCAGTTCCCTTTTGATGTACTGTGCAACTGTCTTTAACTATCTTCAGAATGATTTTACTTGCTGAATATTAATATTGCTCAAGAATTCTTGAAGAATTCTTGCCCCAGGGAGGGAGGCATGTGACTGGGGGTGGATGGGCCCTGGGAGATGTGGGATCGACTGGGCACTGGTGGCTTTGGGAAACTGATCACAAAATAGCAATTAAGTTTTGCTGTGCAGATTTAAAAAACAGAGAAAAGTGGTGTCACAAACTGCAAATCATGAAGAAGTTGGACCATGCCAATGTTGTAAAGGCCTGTGATGTTCCTGAGGAACTTAATATTTTGATTAATGATGTGCCTCTTCCAGCAATGGAATACTGTTCTGGAGGGCACCTTCGGAAGCTACTCAACAAACCAGAAAATTGCTGCAGACTTAAAGAAAGCCAGATACTTTCTTTACTTAGTGATAAAGGATCTGGGATTCGTTATTTGCATGAAAACAAAATTATGCATCGTGACCTAAAAACCTGAAAACAGTTCTTCAGGACACTGGTGGGAAGATGTCGCATAAAATAATTGATCTAGGATATACCAAAGATGTTGATCAAGGAAGTCTGTGTACATAGTTTGTGGGAACACCACAGTATTTGACTCTAGAGCTTTTTGAAAAGAAACCTTACACAGCCACTGTTGATTACTGGAGCTTTGGAACTATGGTGTTTGAATGCATTGCTGCACATAGGCTTTTTGGCATCATCTACAGCCATTTATTTGGCATCAGAAGGACTCCAAGTGTATATTTGCATCTGAAGAGATTATAGGAGTAGTTTGGTTCAGTGGCCATTTGCCTCAACCAAATAGCCTTTGTAGTTTAATAGCAGAACCCGTGGAAAACTGGCTCCAGCCGATGCTGAACTGGGATTCCCAGCAAAGAGGGGGACCTGTTGATCTTGTTTCGAAGCAGCCTTGATGTTTTCTGTTAACGGGTCACATTCTGAATCTGCAGATAGTTGTTGTTGTTGTTGTTTAATGCCGTTGAGTCGTAGACGACTCATAGCGACCCTATGAACGAACTGCCTGAGCACTGTTCGTACATAGAGGTTCCAAGTCATTTCGGAAGTGGATGCCACTCCTGCTTCCAGGCTTGATTTAGTCGGGAAGCTCCAGCCAACACTGTCCACCATGGGTGCCCATTACCACGATTGGCACATCACTGTCACAGGCTTCAGCATCACAGCAACCACGAGTTAGTACACATCTTAAATATATCTGTGAAGATAATTTCTTTCTTGTTGCCTCTTGATGTTGACTTCATTCACTGCAGTCTTGTATTGAGCGTGAAATGGGAATAAATCCTGGATCTCAGGAACTTCTTTCAGGAATGAGAATTTCTCTGAACCCTCGAAAACAGCCTCTCAACATTTTCTAGACGCAGTTAGAGGCTATGATAGCTATATGGTTTATTTGTTTGATAAAAGTAAGACTATATGAAGGGCCCTTTGCTTCTAGAAGTTAATCTGACTGTGTAAATTATATTGTACAGGACAGCAAAATACAACTGCACAAAGTGTGGGCTGAAGCTGTACATTATGATTACAGCAAGCTCTTTCAAGGACAAAAAGCAACACTGTTAAATCTTCTTAGATATAATGTGAACTTGACAAAAATGAAGACCACTTTGATCTCAGCAACTAAAAAGGTAAACTAGAGTTTTTAACAAAAGCATCCAGCTTGACATGGAGAGATACAGCAAGCAGATGACTTACAAAATATCCTCAGGAAATATGTTAAAAGCATGGAAGGAAATGGAAGACAAGGCCATCCATAATGCTGAGGTTGGTATCATTGGCATCGACATGGCTCCCACGACTTCTACAGAGTGCACACATCCTCTGTCAAGTGTGATAACTCAGAATGGCTTAAGATGTCATACCAGAGCAAAAAAAATTAAATAAATATTGTAACTTTTGGGGTGACTAAAGCCCAAAGTGGTCGTTTATACAGAAAAGAAAACCTCAACAATTACCACTTGCCCAGCTGACTGGAAGAGATCGATATTTGTTCCTATCCCAAAGAAAGGTGACCCAACAGAATGTGGAAAACTACAGAACAATTTCACATGCAAGCAAGATTTTACTGAAGATT
>NW_006399757.1:24238902-24240020 GCF_000299155.1 Elephantulus edwardii | reverse complement strand
CTTCTCAGAGTCAGCCACAGTTTGTTATGATCCACACAGTCAAATGCCTTTGCATAATCAATGAAACACAGATAGACATTCTTCTGGTATGTACATTTAATAATATTAGAGAAGCCACTTGTTCATTTATAATGTATTTGAAAACTTTAATTGTTTTTTCATTCATAAAAGGGGCCATTTGTCAAAGAATCTTCATGTCTTGTCATACAAATTTATAAAGGCCTACACTTCTTTATCTGTAATTCCAAAATACAAAGAGCCTTGACAGTAAAGGTTTTTCTTAAGCTTTGTGATAAGTCATTTGCTTGTAAGTCCAAATTAATGTTGAGTCTACTGATCCAATTTACTGTGGATATTTATTCATTTTGCTTCAGAAATACTGTTTTTTTGTGATAACTAGTGCTGCCTGGGAATTCTTGTGGCCTATAGGCAAGAAGGTGTGCTGCAATCCTGAAGGCACGTGATTCAAATCCATCAGAAGCTCTGCTGGAGAAGGAGGAGCAATCTCTTCTTGTACCAGTCTGATCCAATTTGATGGTACATAACAAGAAAAGAAAAAAATAAAAAAGAAGTGCTGCCTCAGACCCTATTAAGGTTATATAGTAGATGTTAGGACATACTATGATAGATACACTGCATTACTTTTCTAAAATCCCAAAATACAAGAATTCTGAAACACCTGGCTTGATGAGTTTCAGATAAAGGATTGTGGATCTCTGACTCTGTTAAGTAATTTTAGAAGTTATTGTTTGTTTAAAAAAGAAATGTGAAATGCTTTTGTATTATAGACAGTTTTCTACTTTGTGTATGAAATAATTTTAAAATTACTTTTTGAATCTCTGTTTATTTTTATTTATTTTTTTTTTAATCTCTCCACAGCCTTGTCAGCATTTATTGTTTGCTGCTCTGTGAATGTTTGCTATCATTACTAGGGTGAAGTTATATCACATAGCACCACTCTTACAAAGCAAGTCTGACATGAGGGTTTGGGATGAGAGTAGGATATGAGTGGATATGTAATGAACATTGCACTGGAATAGATGAAGAAAACAACTGTTTAAAGGAACATACGATTAGGCATTATATGTACAACAATAGCCCAGAATAAGAGGTACATG
>NW_006399757.1:24228421-24237767 GCF_000299155.1 Elephantulus edwardii | reverse complement strand
ATAATGTTCTCCAGAGTCGACCATTTTGAATAATATTGCATGAGTTCCTTGTTTTTTAATGCAGCATAGTATTCCATTGTGCGAATATACCATAGCTTCTCTAACCATTCGTTTGTTGATGGGCACTTAGGTTGTTTCCAACTCCTTGCTATTGTGAACAAAGCTGCAATAAACATGGGTGTGAATCTCTGTTTATTAAAACCAAGTTGTAATGTTGCAAAAAAATTCTTAAATGTTTTTGATCACTTTTTAAAAATGGGCCCAAATATGGATCTTTTCCAGTCAGTCTCCCAGTCTTGCCAATTTCTTTCCACAGAAGAGTAAGCCCATCTAGTGTGGTATCTGTTTCTTGAAACATTTCTGTTGGTATTAGATCAATTCATAGAGCTGTATGTATTTTTCTTTTTTTTTTGCTAGTGCCTTTAGTATAACTTGTATTTCCTCTTTCAATATCATTGGTTCTTGATTATATATCTTGGAATGGCTGAACATTGACCAATTCTTTTTGGTATGGTTATTCTCTGAATTCCTTCCACCTTCTTTTGATGCTTCCTGAATTACTCATTATTTTTTACCATAAACTCCTTCAGACCCAAAATTTAATGTATTTAATTTGTCTTTCAGCTTCAGATATGCTTAATATATTCATTCTTTCTGTTTCCTAGCTTCAGGTCTTCTCACATTTTATAATATACTTTGCCGTTTTGGTCTGCCCATTAAAATCTGTCCAGCTTTCTTATGTCATTGTTTTTCCTTTCCTTCCTTTTGACTAGTTAACATTGAAACACAAACTTCAGAGTCTCTCCTGACATCCCTTTTGGTCTTTTATGTCTTTCCTGTACTTTACATGACCTTTTACTTTCTTCCTGCATGATGTCATCTCACCACTCACCTGATCTTCAGTCATTAGTGCATGAAATCTTAAAATGCATCCAATATTTCCTTAAGATGTTGTCTAAGTTCAGAGGACATATACTCAAAGTGATATTTTTGCTCTTGTAGATTTGTTTTCCTTTTCAGCTTAAATTTGAAGTTGCGTATGAATAATTGATAGCCTATTCCGCAATCAATAGACATTGACTGTGTAGATAACAACAAACTGTGGCTGATCCTGAGAAGAATTGGTGGAATCCCAGAACACTTGATTGTGCTTATTTGAAACCTATACTTGGACCAAGAGGCAGTGGTCAGAACAGAGCAAGGAAACACTGCATGTATGCCAAGGATCCTATCTCCATATCTTTTCAATCTATATGTGGAACAGATTATCCAGGATTCTGGGATCTATGAGGAGAAGGATTGATGGTAGGCTCATCAAAAATCTGAGATATAATACAACACTGCTTGCTGAAACTGAGGAGGACCTGAAGTGCTTACTGCAGAAGGTCAAGGACTACAGCCTTCAATATGGATTGAAGCTCAACATCAAGAAAAAAAAGATTCCCACCACTGTGCCAATCGGCAGTGTCATAAGAGATGGTGAAGTGATTGAGTTTGTTAATAGCTTCAGTTTGCTTGATTCCACAATCAAAAGTCTTGGTACCAGCAGCCAGGAAATTAAAGGACAAATTTCATTGGGAAAGTCTGCTGTCAGAGACCTCTCCAAAGTACTGAAGGGCAATGATGTAATTCTGGAGACTAAGGTGCACTTGACTCAGGCCATAGTCTTTGTAATTACTTGCTATGCATCCAAGAATTGAACAATGACTAGGGATGATAGAAGGAGAGTTGATGTCTTTGAGCTGTGGCACTGGAAGAGTATTGAATATACCATGGACTGCTAGGAGAACAAACAAGTTCTTCCTGGAGAGGGTGAAGCCAAGCTGCTCCTTGGAGGCAAGGATTCTGATCCTTGGAGAGGGATGTCATGTTTGGGAGGGTGGAGGAACAATGCAGGAGAGGAAGACCCTCGATGAAATGGATTGATTCAGTGACTGGGATAATGGGGGTAGGTGTATCAGAGACAATAAAAATGGCACAGGATAGAGCAGAGTTTAGGACTATTGTTCATAGGAACACTATGCGTTCCAGGTGACTCAATAGCACATAACAACACTATCACCACCAACATCTCATAGTCAGCCTTTGACCTTGTTCTGACTGCAGATGGTGAACTTCTGTATTGTGTCTTCCCACATTTGCAGTAAATTTGATTCCTGTGTATTTTGTCAGGCCATATTCATTTGTATAGTTGCAATGGATGTTTTTAAGGAAGATATTGCAGTAAATAAATAGTTGGTTGCTCAAAATTCTATCACATGATCTCTTGCCTCTTAACTATTACCAAGATATTTTTTTCTGACTCCTTCTCAGTTTCCAACTTTTGCATTCCAACCACTACTTATAAATGTTGCATCTTAATTTCAGAAATTAGCAGAAATTCTCAATTTTGAGGAATTTATTATGTGTCATCTTTGGCTTTTGTGGTTGACAGGTAAATTTGAGTAGCAGTCATATTAACATGTCTTCTATATGTGTCTTATCCTGTATCTTATCCTGTACTGACAACATTGTATTTTATGACAGATCTTGAAAATTTTTTGATGGTAAATGTCATTCCATTCTTCTTTAGTCTGTTTTTTCCAGCATAGTACCTCATGTGATTCTCTGATAAAAATGGTCAATACCTGTTAATTTTAGCTGACTAATGCATAGGAACAATGTGGTATTATGATTGGGGAAAGACTCATCAATAACCTACATTATGCAGATGATACAACTTTGATTGAAAAAAGTGAAGAGGACTTCAAGCACTTCCAGCTGGAGAGCAAGGACTACAACTTTCAATATGGATTACAGCTGTATCAATTTAAGAAAACAAAAATCTTCACTATTAGACCAATAGACAATATCATGATAGATGGAGAAAAGATTTAAGTCACCAATGATGTCATTTTACTTGGATCCACAATTAACACACATAGCATCCATAGCCAAGAAATCAGAAGATATGCTTCATTGGGCAAATCTGCTTTTAAAGTGCTAACGAGCAAGGATGTAAATTTAAAGACTAAGGTGCACTTGACACAAGCCATGATCTAGTCAATTGTTTTGTATACTTGTGAAAGTTGAACTATGAATAAAGAAGATCAAAGAAGAGTCAATGACCTTGAATTGTGATGTTAGTAAAGACTATGAACTATACTCTGGACTGTCACAAGAATAAACATATCTGACTTGGAGGAAGTGCAACCAACATAACCCCTTTGAAGCAAGGATAGTGAAACTTTGTCTCACATATTTTGAGCATGTTGTCAGGAGAGGCCAGTTCTTAGAAAAGGACATCATACTGGAAAAGGTGGGTGGTTAGAGAGGGGAAGCTCCCCAGGATGACAGAGTGATAATGGACTTGAGAACATATCAGAGATGGTGAGGCTCGTCCTGGATAAGGCAAGGTTCTTGTTTGTCCTCTTCACAGTCCATGAGATATTCGGTACTGTTCTTCAACACCATAGTCCAAAGGCATACATTCTTCTTCTCTCATAAATGATATAAATAGATTATCAATTATAGCAAAAAAGGCAATAGCAACCTAAGATAAAGAAGATAGTAAGGAAATCTCAAAAATGAAATTAATATGTACATCAGAAATTTCTCCAAAAGAGTAAAAAAAGAACCCACAGACTGGGAAAAATTATTTATTGACAAGGAACTAATCTCTAATATGTACATGAAGTTCTAACACTTCAACAAGAAGAAGATAACTCAATTCCAAAATTGGCAGAGGTCATGAATAGACACTTCATCAGATAAGACTTTCAGATAGTGAACAAACACATGTAGACATTTTTAAGATCCTTTGCTATTAGATAGAGGCACATTAGAATGACAATGAGATATCATCTGACTCTCAGCAACAAATAGCAACAACAAATGCTGGAGAAGTTATTGAGAGATTAGAATTTTTCACATGCTGTTGAGAGTAATATAAACCGATATTTCCTCTATGGAAAGCAGTGTGTCGCTTCCTTAGTAGGTTGGGAATAGAAATGCCATTTGATCTATTACCAGACATATATCTCAAAGAAATGAGAGCTGCCACACAAAACAACACACACACACAAAACCATATTTATTACAGCATTGTTTACAGCAGCAAAGAGTTGGAAACAACCTAAGTGTACATCAATGGACAAATTACTAAAGAAATGATGCTACAGTCACACAACACCTGAAAAGCACTTTTTAGTGATTCATAATCAGTAAAAAATGATCAAGAACTCATAAATACTGTACAATGTAGATGAATCTATGAACAAATTATGATTAGTGATATGTCAGTCACAAAAAGACAAGTGTGGTATAAGACTGCTATTACAAAAAGCTAAGGAAACATTTACAAACAGAAAAAGTCTTTGTAGGATTAACACAATGGAAAGGTAAGAAGAAATGAGTAAAAATAAATTTGAAAAAAATCAAAGTATGTAAATGTAGGAAAATGAAAAATTAGGAAATAAAATTTACTAAAATGTTTAAAAAAGGAAAAATGAATATTGCAATGAAAAGTTTGGAATTTAAAATTGAAGAAACATTTCAGAAGTATTAATATAATGAAAAAACTACAAGGGAGAAAAAAATAGATGAGGTAAAATAATTAGAGGACCAGACTAGGAAGCACAGTACTGGAATAACAGAAGTGTTTGAATAAGGGAACAGAACAAACCAAGGGGAGGAAATGATTGACACAGTAATTTAAGCACCTTTGTCAGAAATGGGGAACTTGGTTTCTTGGCTGAAATGTCTATCAAGTGCTCAGCATAATGAGAGAAAAATAAACCCACACCCAAGCCCACATTGTGAAATTTCTGGACACTTGTGTCAATGACAAGCATCAAGCAAGAGAGAAAAATCAGAGCACAAAGAACTGGCTATTAGAATCACTTCAGACTTCTAAACAGCAAAGTAAAAGTTGGAATACTATTTTGAATCAAAGGTATGGTAGAACAAAGACATACTTAGTCTGAAAAGTTTAAAAAAATTTTGCCTCCTACACAGCCTTTCACAAGAAGTTACTATAGAAGGAGAACCACAGAGACAATGAAGAAAACCAAGTAAGAGAAATAGGTGAGGCATCAGAAACAAAAGAAAGGAAAAATACTGTAGGAGGGAGAAGCCACATTAGAACAAACCAGAGGATTGCGATAGAGGCTTCTTCAAAGAGATAAAATGCCTAGAATATCATTGGAGTCTTTTGAGAATAAGTTTAGATATTTGACTGAAATTTAGGAGGCTGATTTACCAATAAGTACATTCAAAACAGCAAAACATTTTTATTCATTCCAGGAGAAACACAAAGCTGTGTAGGAAAGAAAGAATAAACTTGGTTTACCTCATGAGTCAGCTCTGAGTAGTAATTGGATAGTTGTAATAATGTAAACAGTAAACGGATAAAACCACTATCTAAACTGTATTGGAATACTAAGAGAATGTGTGTGTACATTTTGAGTGGAGAAGGAGAGAGAACAAAACTTAAGCTAATGTTAATTTTTTGCTCTGAACCAATGGTTGAATCTCGGAAGGCCTCTCGTAAGCTTTTAAGATCCCAGACATTACTCATCAAACCAGGATGTAGAACAAAACTTTATGAACTCTATTGTGCCAGCTGACTCAGATGTCACATAAAACCATGTCTTTGCCATAGCTGACATCCAAGCAGATATATGCACACCCATGTTCATTGCATCTTTGTTCACAATAGCAAGGAGTTGGAAACAACCTAAGTGCCCATCAACAAACGAATGGCTAGAGAAGCTGTGGTATATTCGCACAATGGAATACTATGCTGCATTAAAAAACAAGGAACTCATGCAATATTATTCAAAATGGTTGACTCTGGAGAATATTATGCTGAGTGAAATATCCCAGTCACAAAAGGACAAATATTACATGATGCCACTGTTGTAGAATGGGACTGTCCTTGGGGTTGGGGAGACACTGAGTAAGATGGGTTCAATAATGTATACTGCACTGAAGCAGAGGAGGGAGAGAACCGTCTAAAAGAGAGATGTAACTGGGTATTTCTGTCATCACAGGAGACTAGAGCGAGGCCTGCATGGTGGAGGGGACCTGGGGGAGGGTTTGTAAAACAATGAAAGAATCTTTTCTTTTACTTTTCCATAATTATTGGACTCATGTACTTATAACTTGTTAGTCAAATTTGTGTCTTCTAGGTTGCAACACCCCCATGATACATCTTGAAGGATATGTACATGTACAGCCAAGCACAATCAATAAGAGTGCATCTGAATTCCAAAATCAATCTCCATAATAGTCTATGTGTTTCCTACTGCCAAAGGGGCCCTTTAGAGTAGTGAGAGAAGATCTTCACCCTGAAACCCACAGCGTCCCTTTTCAGCAGGAAGTAGCTAAGAGAATACGCCGTCCCCTTTTCCTTATGACTCAGGGTGAAGTCTCTCTCAGGGAGGAGTGATAGGGAATGGCAAAGGATACACTGACAAAGAAGATTAATCAGAACTGGCTTTGACAAGCACTGTGGCATTTGGACAAGAACAAACTGGGAGGAGGGTAGAGAGAATAGTGCAACAATGAATGAGTGGAAGCCCAAAATCTCTGTAAATGTTTATGAAAATTAATAAAATATAATTATAGAAAAAAAAACCAAAAAAAAACCATGTCTTTGTCTAAGTTTGTAGCTAAGAAGTAGTCTTAACTGTTCCTCCTACATACTTTAATATAGATAGTATAGATACATATATAAATGTACATATATGCACACACATATATGAATATATGTGTATACATCCACATGGATGCCTATGCTTCTATATACGCACTTATACACATATCTATACATACGTACAATTTGAAATTTATATAAGTGTTCAGGTCTTTTGCTCATAGGGTTGCTATGAGTCATCTACGACTCGGTGGCACTTAACAACAATATATATACAACTCCTAATAATTTGACAGCTTATTTCACTTAGCCAATGGAGCAATCAATCAAAACAGGCATGTACTCTTGCTACCTGCTAGAAATGAGGAAAGTAAGATCTAGCCCTCACTGTAGGAATTGACAATCTATCACCTGCTGATTCATTGAGTCAGTTGAGAACGAAATAAAGTCCTTTACAGCTGTTTCCTTTTGAGAAAGAGAAAATATTTATTTAAAAATAATTATGTCAAAAGCACATGTACACACATTATTCAAAAAGTTAAATATTGCTAAAAGGCTTATAAGAAAACTATTCCCTGGCACTCTTCCTACTCCCAGTTCCCTTTCCCCTGATTTTTATTATTTTGGTAATTTCTTCTGGTATTTCCAAATAAGATGTTTAGATTACACTATTTAGAATAATGATCTTGAGACATATTCAGTTAAAGATGGTGGTAGATGGGCATCAAACTTTATTTTTTTTACCTTTCTTTCTATTCTTGTACCCCACTCTGCCAAAATATATGTTAAATCAGCATTTATGTTTATGTAACCTGTATAAAAATAGTTCACAATTTGAGCATTGTGTACCATTGTTGTTTTTCTTCTTGTTTGTCCTGAGATCAGTTCTTTCCTTACCTTCTCTCACCCCCAATGTTTGCTTAATTTTCTTTGCACACGTCTAACTAATATACCTTATTCCTTGGAAAAGGTGATCATGCTTGAAAAGTTAGAGGGTCAGCAAAAAAGAGGAAGACTGTCAACAAGGTGAACCGACACAGTCCCAGAGATGATGAACGATGTAGGATAGGACAGGGTTCAGATCTGTTCATAATGTCACTATGAGTTGTACAGAACTCAATGACATGTAACTACAACAACAAACAAATATATCTTTCACCAAACATGGTACCTTCCTCATGAAGTACTCAGAGCAGATGAGATGAACAGTATTCTGTTAGGATCCATAGGCTTTGTATTGGCCAATCAGACCTTTCTTCTTACTCTGACTTGATCTGGAAGCTCCACCGAAATGTATCCACCATGGTGACCTTGGTGGAGAGTATTTGAGATGGGTGGTGTTTGACATAATGGTAGCATCACAGAAACCAGGAAGTCACCACAGGAAAGTAAACCGACAGATGGTGGACACCTAATTGAGAACAGAACTTTTTCATAATCACAATGTCAATGAAACAATTGAATGCCGCTCATGCTCCTGCTTCCCTGGTCAGTTGCTCTCCATGCCTGTTGCAGACGTGTCCTGTTGGGGCTTCCCTGTGAACATCGAAATTCCCTCTTTTTCTCCAGAGTTGGATTCCTCATCTCTTCCTCTTTTTTAATTTACTCTCTTATTTTTGTATAGAACATCCTGTGGTTAAGAAAACTGTGGAGCTCAAGTGTTATGCTGCCCAAAAGTGTGCTGTTCAAATCACCAGTTACTCCACAGGACAAATTTGGGTATTCTTCTTCCATTTGAGTTACAGGCTCTGAAAATCCGCTGGAGGGTCAGCTGTGAGTCAGTTCTGTCTTAACAGCCACGAGAAGTCAGTCATGGGGAGCTCTGATGGCTGCATCCCTAGTCAGCTGGGAATCCAAAGGTTTTCTTCTTGACTGCTCTCTTGTTTTGTTGCAAAATAGTCAAGTTTAAAAAGGATCTTTTCACCACAAGAAGATAAAGGTAAACAACTCAATTACAAAATGGGCACCGGATATGGACAGACACTTAACCAAAGAAGATATTCAGATGACAAACACACACATGAAGAAATGTTCAAAAATCCCTAGCTCTAAGAGAAATGCAAATAAAAACGACTATGAGATATCATCTCACCTCATTAAGAATAGCAAAATTTAACAGAACAGCAAGTAACAAATGTTGGTAAGGTTGTGGAGAAACTGGAACCCTTATTCACTGTTGGTGGGAGTGTAAAATGGTGAAACCACTATGGAAAGCAGTATAATGCTTTCTTAAACAGTTGGGAATAGAAATACCATTTGACCCAGCAATTCCACCACTGGGAATATATCCTAAAGAGACCATAATCGACATCCAAGTAGATATACGCACACCCATGTTTACTGTGGCTTTGTTCACAATAGCAAAGAGTTGGAAACAACCCAAGTGACCATCAACAAACGAATGGATAGAGAAGTTGTGGCATATTCACGCAATGGAATACTATGCTGCATTGAAAAACAAGGAACTCATGCAATATTATACAAAATGGGTGACCATGGAGGACATTATGCTGAATGAAATATCTTAGTCACAAAAAGACAAATACTTGTGTCCAGGTCCTAAAAGCCTTCTGAGGTCCCAACTCTTCTCACTATTTCTTAGTTGTTGGAATGGATGGAAAACCTCATAAGCAGTTCCTTACTTCACCTCTGTCTTGCATGCAGACTTCTGAGCTGTAAAACAACCCAGTGGTACACGGAATTTGGTCC
>NW_006399757.1:24226906-24227811 GCF_000299155.1 Elephantulus edwardii | reverse complement strand
GGGGGGAGGGTAGAGAAAATAGTGCAACAATGAATGAATGGAAATCCAAAATCTCTGTAAATGTTCATTAAAATTAATAAAATTTAATTAAAAAAATTAAAAAAGACAAATACTGTGTATGCCACTGTATAACATTGAACAAGACTGATATGGAGGTTGGGGGAAACTAAGTAAAGAGGGGATAAATAATGTACACAGCATTGAAACAGAAGAGGGAGAGAACTGTATAAAAGGAACATTGATTAGGTATTATTGGCATGACTAGCGTCCAGAGTAAGAGCTGGATATTAAAGTGGTTGAGGTGGGGTGGGGTAGTAGGGGGGACTACTTAACAATGAAAGAACTTTTTTTCCAAAAAAAAGGCGTGAATTGGGGTGGGGGCGTGGGGGGGAGGGGACAGGGAGGAAATTGTGCACCAATGAATGAATGGAAATCCAAGTTCTTTATAAACTTTCATTAAAATCTAAAAAAAAAACCACCAAAAAAAAAAAAAAAACAAACCCACCCGAAAAAAGGATCTTCCCTGTGTTCTGAAAATTTTACAAGGACAACTTGCCTTAATCTCTGCCTTCTGGTCTCAACTCACAATGACTCTACAGGCTTGTAAGGCTGTAAATAGCTATGGGAAGGTGTTCATCTTTGTCCTGTGGTTCTGTTGATGAATTTGAACCACCTGAGGCATGGAATTTGGGACAGCAACACAACTCCTCAGAGCCTGCACCACCAGGGCTCCCTTGATGACTTATCAAGCATGAGTTTATTTTCATCCATTAAGCTGAGTCTTTAGTAAGCTCAGGAAATCAGAACCACTTGCCTTTCACTTCTGAGAAATTTCCTTGAGTTATTTTGTTAATGATTTCCTTCCCTTGACTCTCAGGTTTTTGTTTCTTTCTTTTTTTTTTTTT
>NW_006399757.1:24206373-24226503 GCF_000299155.1 Elephantulus edwardii | reverse complement strand
GTTGCAACCTAGAAGACACAAATTTGACTAACAAGTTATAAGCACATGAGTCCAAAAATTATGGAAAAGTAAAAGAAAAGATTCTTTCATTGTTTTACAAACACTCGCCCAGGTCCCCTCCACCATGCAGCCCTCGCTCTAGTTGCTAATCAGTTGTTGGGACTCCTGGATCTTCCCCACCACCCCCCTGTTCTGATTTTGCCCTTTGTCTTTTTGCTCTTTTAAAAGAAGGCCTCAACTTTATAATGTTCTTTAGTTCTTAGTACCTCTTGCCTTGTCTTCTAAATCTTCTGTTTTTTAACTTTCAATTCTTTTTTTTTTTACATTTTCTAAAAAAAAAAAAATTATTTTTGTGTGCATATCATCAAATTGGGCCTGACTGGTACAGGAGGAGATTGCCCCTCCTTGTCCAGCAGAGCATCTGGTGGATTTGAACCACATACCTCTGAGATTGCAGTGCAGCTTCTTGCCATGAGGCCACCAGAGTTCCCTGTCCAATTCTTATTTTAAGTGTGCAATATAGTCTTTTATTTTCCTTGTAGTATTAATGATACTTCATATTTTGCAGTGTTTTTTTTTTTTAAATTTTTAAAGCCGGCATATTTTGTCTTCTCTAAGATGCTTTTATCTATTTATTTTGTTCACTAGTTTTGTTACTGTCGCTGTTTTAAACTTATATAGATAATAACACCTGGTATCTATTTGGGAACAGAGAATAGGCTTCTGGACTAGAGATAGGCTGTAAATGAGTTGGAATCTTTGTTTAAGTGAGGCTTGCTAGCTTTGAACCTCACTTTGGGTCATTTTGAAGCACTGTCTTAGAAACTGCTGATTCACCATTTTCTTGCATTACCCGCCCCCCAGCCTTCGATGGTCAGATTTTTGGATGGCAGGGGCAGGAACACTTTTTTTGGTTACAGCCAACATCTGTTGTTAATGTTCTAGGAGCTAAATAATGGGGGAAATTGGACTGAGGAAGGAGGACTGGCTGTCTTAGCATTTTATGGCCATGACAGTTATGGTATGACAGTTGTCATACCTTCTTATGCCAACTGGCCTCCAGGCCATACAGATCTGGTAAACTCTGTCAGAAAAGAAACCCATCATTTTCGAATAGATTGAGGAAGGACCACTGCCTTGTACGTGGAACAGGAAAGGGATCTTAGACTCTCATTGCTGCGTAGACAGTTCTTCCCTGCCCTTCTTATGCCCTTTGCTTTATCTTAATCCCTAATTTTATGACTGTTTGGTACTTCCATTTCCTGAGTCTTGTGAGACCTCCTGCACTATAAATTTTGTTGACTTACAGTTTTTGCCATTATGTGTTTTAGAACTCAATGTTCTTACAATATGCTAAAATATTATAGCCCCAATTGCCTTTGAGCTTCCAAAAGAACCATGATGCCAGCACCATATATAATAAAATTTGTAATTCCTTCTTACTGTTAGTTAAAACCCAGTTCATATTCAAATTAACCTGATTTTATGAATATTATTTTAGAATACTTTTGCCTATACTTGTAAACTTTTATTTTAAAATTACTGTTATAATTATAAAAAAGCAAACCCACTGCCTTGGAGTCAATTCTGACTTGTGGCAATCTTCCACCAGGTTTCGGAGTCTGTGAATATCAGTGATAACAGACTTTTGATCATGTCTGTTGCTGTTGTGTGCTGTGGAGTTGGTACCAACTCATAGCTGGCCCTCCAGCACAGAGGCAGTAAATTGCATGGGAGGAGATGACCCACCCTTCTCCTACAGAACAGCTGGTGGATTTGAACTACATGCTTTTGGGTTGGCAGCACAACTCTTTGCCCTAGGCCAGCAGAACTCCCTTATCATTAGCCTAACAACTCAATATATAACCCACTATGCCACTAGAGCTCCTATTAGAAATAATGAATAAGTAGAACCATCTCATAAGCCCTTCCACACACATAATAACTTCTGAGTGCATGTGTGTGCACAGGTTTATGTATATGCACATTTGTACATTTGTCTTATTATTCAATGTCTCCTTCACATAAATATCCCTATCTTTGTTGAGATTTTATCCTACTCTTATCTCGTTATCTGTTCATGGAATCCCATATCCAGAGTTACTTGTGTGCATATTGTTACTGTTTTCTTAAAAACAAAAGAGGATGTATCACCATCTATCTATATATGTAGTCATAGAAGATGTTTAGCACTGGGAAAGCCTGCTGTCCGAGATCTCTCCAAAGTTCTGAAGAGCAAGCAGTAATGTCTATTTAAAGACTAAGATGTTTCTATTTCAAGCCACAGTCTTTCCAATAACCTGCTATGCATCTGAGAGCTGGACAATAAATGAGGATGACAGGAGAAAAATAGATGCATTTGAGTCATGGTGTTGGATGAGAATGCTGAATATCCCACGAATGGCCAAAAAACCAAATACATGTCTTAGAGAAAGTACACCCAGAGTGCTCCTCAGAGGCAAAGATGGTGAAGCTTTGTCTCACATATTTTGGACCTGTTGTTAAGATAGGCTATTCCTTGGAAAGGTGGAGGGTCCGTGAAGGAGAGGCAGATGGATTGGTACAGGGTCTTCGGCAGTGGACTCAAGAGTTCTTTCTATTGTTTGTAGAGTCACTGTGAATCATACGTGATTGTCGTTAATGTTGATTGCCCTTGAGTCAAACACGACTAATAGCAACCCTATGAACAAAAGGCTTGAAGCCCCTCTACAACCATCGACATTTATCAAAGTTCATAGGGTTTCCGGAGGCATGTTGTTTAGGAAGTGGATGCCACTTCTGCTTCCAACTTGACTACATGGCACTAAACAACTATATATGTCATGATACACATGTTGTTGTTATGTGCTGTCGAGTCGCTTGCGACTCATAGTGACCCTATGTACAACAGCTCTAAACTCTGCTCTGTCCTGTGCCAATCTTACTGTCTCTGACACACCCATTCCGATTACCCCAGCCACCTCCCCTCCTGCGCCTGCCCTCCAACCTCCCAAACATAATATCTTTCTCCAAGGACCGGTCTCTCCTTACAACATGTCCTAAGTATGTTAGAAGAGCCTCAGAATCCTTGCCTCCAAGGAGCAGCCAAGTTTAACCCTCTCCAGGATGAATCTGTTTTCTTAGCAGTCCATGGCACCCTCAGCACTCTTCTCCAACACCAAAGCGCAAAAGCATCAATTCTCCTTCTATCCTCCCTGGTCATTGTCCAGCTCTCCGATGCATAGCAAGTGATTGCAAAGACCATGGCCGGTACCAGATGCACCTTAGTCTCCAGAGACACACCGTTGCTCTTTTTTCCTGGCTGCTGGTGCCAAGAGTGTTGATTGTGGAGCCAAGCAGACTAAAGCTGTGAACAATCTCAATCTCTTCACCGTCCATCCTGATGCTGCCAATTGGTCCAGTGGAAAAAATCTTTGTCTTCTTGACATTGAGCCTCAATCCATATTGAAGACTGCAGTCCTTGACCCTCAGCAGCAAGCACTTCAGGTCCTCCTCAGTTTCAGCAAGCAGAGTTGTGTCATCTGCATATTGCAGATTGTTGATAGATCTACCACCAATCCTTATGCTGCGTTTCTCCTCATAGAGCCCAGCCTCCTGGATGATTTGTTCTGCATACACATACACACACATTATTGTTTGTAGTCGATAGAGAGTTGTCCGGTGAACTTAAAGGTGGTACCTGCATCTCTGGATGTTCTCTGCCAGTAGTTCCATAAAAGAAAGATGGGCAGTGTCTTTCTATGCAATTTACAGCATCTGAATATCCACTCAAGGGTCAGCTCTGAGCTGGTTCTGACTCAACAGCAATGCCTTTTTTGTGTTTGATTTGGGTCATGTCTTCTCCTTGAACCTGATTATTTGTTTGAGAGGGGGGGATTGCCCATCCCTCTCCCACGGAGCAGCTGGTGGATTTGAACATGCCGTTGGGATCTAGGTCATCAGAGTTATACATTGAAAATTTTGCTGATCTAGGACAATGATGAGGGATAATAGAAGGAAAATGGATGCCTTTGAGCTGTGGTGCTGGAGAAAATTTCAGAGTATACCGTGAACTGATAAGAGAACAAACAAGTTCATCCTAGAAAGGGTGAAATCAGGCTGCTCCTTGGAGGCAAGGATTCTGAAGTTTCATTTGACATATTTTGGACATATTGCAAGGAGGGACATACTTTGGACATGACACAGTCTTGGAGAAGGACATCATGCTTGGGAGGGTGGAGGGACAGCACAAGAGCGGAAGACCCTTAATGAGATGGATTGATTCAGTGACTGAGGTAATGGGAGTAGATGTGTCAGAAAAAATAAGATTGGCACAGGATAGAGCAGGGTTTAGGGCTGTTGTACACAGGGTTGCTATGAGTCGCACATAACACAACAATCGTTAACCAAGAGATACTCACAATACAGTCTTTTTGTTAACTTATAAAGCAAACGTATGCCATGATTTTTTAAAGTCATATGACTGCTTTATAAACTTCCCCACAGTTCCTGTTAAAGCAGAAAAGGGTTTTGACTAATTCAGATAGACTGCCATCTTTCAGATGATCTGACCTGTCCATTTGCCAATGTTTGCTTTTAAATAACTTACAGACTCCTCCTTGGTAACGGAACAAGAAGAACTTGCTTTCTGTTCTGCAAAGACTAGGAACTGGTTTACCATCAAGGCCAGGCTGAGGTGGCCTGGGGCAACTGCGCTCTGGTGAAGGTTGCCATTGAGTCTCAGCATTGTCCTGTCTTCTCTGTGTGTCCCCCAGTCATCATCTGAAGGGCCAGAAGAAAGGCAGCTTGTCTTGGCCTAGAAGTATTTTTTTTTAAATAATAAAACAGGGCAACAATTAAATCCAAACGCAGAAAAAAGAAAAAATTTGTTAGGAGACTTGTTCTCAATTTGGAGTTGACAACCTCTTGAGTTCCAGAAGTAATGAAGGTGGATGTGGAAATAGTTCCTAAGAAATCAGTTTGCTTTCATCCCCATGCTTATCTGCAAGTGTGAAATGCATCATTAGTAATTTTTTAAATGTTCAGTGCATTTAAAAAAAGAAAACCAACCACAAACCAAACCCCAACTTGTGACAATGAATGACACAATCTTCATTCAATATTTGCATTGTGGTTTAGATGTACTGTAGTCATAAAATCATAGTATTGCAAAATTTAACTTCTGTGACATCAGTGTTTGCTAATTTATGTTTTATAGCCATAGGAATAAAATTCAATGCCAATAGTACTATTGGAACTTACTGTCCTTAGATATTACCTAACTTTTTAAAGAAAGGGTAAAAATAATATCAGAATGTCTATTACTATATAATTGCTTCCTCAGGAGAAAGTAATCTTTAAATTCTCTCACAGTGAAAGTTGTGTTAACTTTTAAGCATTAGTGGGGTATAAGACACACACAAGTGAGTCTTGTTTCTAAGGTACTGGACAACATGAGCAGGAATTCCAGGCTGAACAGTACAGAGAGGTTCCTCTTTCAGACGGTCCTGAAATGTGGAAGTCTTCTTTGGACGGAAAAGGAAGATATAATTCTGAAAGAATCCTACGGGATGTGAAAGACACTTTATTTTTTAGCCAATTATCATGGGAAATTTGAAGCATACACAGAAGTAGAGAGACTGTAAGAGTTTCTTTTTAAATAAATTGAAAAAATAATGTTTTCAAACTTGTGTGATGGGAAAAAAACCCAAGCTTTAATGATAATGCAAACACTGTGGGTTTCATGGTGGAGCAAGCAGATCTAGAAATCACAGCAAGAATGTATTTTCTTGGTTTGTTGTTTTGTGCCATCGAATCACTGGCAACTTGTAGTGACCCTATGCACAATAGCTCTGAACCCTGTCCTATCCTGAGCCAATCTCACTGTCAGTGACACATTTGCCCCTACTGCCCCAGTCACTGTGTCAATTCATCTCATCCAAAGTCTCTCTCCTGCCTTGTTCCTCTACCTTCCTTCTCCAAGGATTAGTCCTTCCTGGCAACATGCCCAAAGTGTCTGAGATAGAGCTTCAATATCTTTGCTTCCAGAGAGCAATTGATTTCACCCTCTCCAGGAAAGGCCTGTTTGTTCTCTTGGCAGTCCATGGCATGTTCAACTCTCTTCTCCAGCACTGCAATTTCAGTGGAATAAATTCTTCTATCATGCTTATTTATTGTCCAGCCCTCAGATACATAGCAAGTAATTGGCCATGACCTGAATCAGGTGCATCTAGTCACGAGATGGGTATCTTTGCACTCCAGCACTCTGGAGAAGTCCCTGACAGCAGACTTTCCTAATCCAAGTCATCTTTTGATTTCTTGGCTGTTGGTTCCAAGAGTGTTAATTGTGGACCCGAGCAAGTGGTAATTGTTAACAATCTCAATCTCTTCTCCATCTATCATGGTGGTGCCAATGGCTGAGTGGTGAGAATCTTTGTTTTCTTGATGTTGAGCTTAAATCAATATTGAAGACTACAGTTCTTGACTTTCTGCAGTAGATACTTTAGGTCCTCCTCAGTTTCAGTAAGCAAGGTTGTGTTTCTTCTTCTGCAAATACCATTGTAACACTAAATAAAACCAATAATCACAGCATACCTGCCAATTTAACAATTTTTGTCTGTGTAATTTAGAGACATTGGTTACGTGGCTCAAACTATGTAACCATTGCCATTATATTTTTCTAATTTATTCCAATATAATTAGAAGAAAACCAGTGCCCTTTTAACTATAACTCCTTTCTCCCCTCCCTCGTACCACTGCCAACCATCAATAATAATATGGTTGGTTTCTAGATATTTGCCCATTTTACATAAGTGAGATTGTACTGTATTTATCCTCTTGTGATTGATTTCTTGCATTCAACATAAAGGCCATTTTCCCCCCACATTTTTCAGTCCTTCTGCTTTATTTTTTTAAATTTTTTAAATTAGTATTAATTTTAATGAGAGTTTACAGAGAATGAGGATTTCCATTCATTCATTGTTGCACTTTTCTCCCTGCCCACCCCCCTCCCCCAATTTGCTCTTCTCTTTGAAAAGTAAAAGAAAAATTCTTTCATTGTTATATAATCCCTCTCCCCAAGTCCACTCCACTATGCAGATAAAGGCCATTTCTAACAATAAAAATACTCTCTAGACTTTTGGTGGTGACATTTCCATGGAGTGACACTGATCTGATAGATTCTAGGTCAGGCTTGTGGGAATGAAGCCAAGTACCTGACTGACGTTGTCCATTGTCCTAAAAGAGTTGTAAATAAATGGAGCTGATAGTAATGGACATAGAAGAATAGAAGGAGCAGAGAGTGTTCAAAAGGGAACAGTTACAAGTCCACAGTGACCTAGCAAAAATTATGACATCAAGGGCATGCTTGATTCACAGACTTTGTGCTTCCTAGCCACAGCCAAACAGCTTGAAGGAATGAGTCACTAGGTCTGGGGGCTCAGTACCATAGTCATGGGGACTTCAAGGTCAGCTGCCATAGCACAGTCCACAAAGACATTGTTCTATTCTGCTTTGATAAGTGGTGGACTAGGATCTTAAGTATATGAATGGTTGTCTAAAATGCTACCAGTCTTCTCTGTTGAGAGCAAAGAAGAGTGGAAAAAATACCAAAGGAGGTCTAGAGGACTCATGTACCATGTGAACTTCAGTCTCCGTAATACTGACACCATAAAAAATAGATACTAACTGGCTATAGCTAGTAAGGCTTCTTTTAGAGAGGGAGAAAAAAAATGTGGGATAAAACTAAAACCCATGGCAAAAAGGCTAAGTTTATTGGTCTGATAGGGACTAGTGGAATCCCTGGGATTTTTACCTACATTTACCCATCAGGCCTTGACCTTAAATCACCCCTGTGATTAAACTTTTAGTCAAATAAAACAGACCTATAACGCGAGGGTGGAAGGTACTTCTTTGAACAATCATCATATAAAATCAAAAGGGTGGTATTTGCTCAGCGATAAAGCTCAGATGGCAGGAAGGGATGGGAAAGAAAGATGAGTGTAAACGGGAAAGACAGAGAGGAAGTGGAAAAGGTGCTGTCAAATTGTAGGGATCAGAGTCATTGTAAAACACAGTATTTATATAAATTGTAGCTCTGCAAAATCACAATAAAAAGTCAACACAAATTCATGCAAATCGTAATGAAAAGTTAATTGGAAAATAAAATACCAGTGGCTGGCTGCACCCAAGAGCAGGTTAGGATTCAGTGGGAAATTTTGTGTCCTGTGGGACAGAGATAGACAATCTCTTCCCATGTGATTTATTGCCTCATAACCTCTGGTGGCTTAGTGGTAAGGGAATGCACTGTCAACCCAAAGGCACTGGGTTTGACTTTATTACCTTTTATGCAAGAGAAAGATAAGTAATCTCCTCCTGTGTGATATACTATCTCTGAAAAATCCATTGGAGGGTCAGCTACGAGTCTATGAGATGGGGTTCTGACTCCAGATACTCAACAACCCCCACGTCAATTAAGGTCAGCTATGACTCAGTTCCAGGACTCCATAGCAGTGAGTGAGTGAGTTTCAGGATCTTAATTACAGCTCTTACAGGTGAATTCTCCTAGGAACAAAGGCTGTACATTCTTGTGGGAGGATGGTGCCTACTTTCCTTTTTCAGAGGAATGCTGATCCAACAAGGACAGCCCTAAACCCCTCAGAGCTTTCTGAAAACAGGTGGGATTAGTCAGTGGTGACATCTATTGAGTTTCCTTCCTCCCCCCTTCTCAGGAATGACAAAAGTTTTCCTTCTTTCTACTTAGTAAATTTATCCCCTTTAAGGATTTTCACCTTATAAAAGAATAATAAAAAAGGGACCTGATTGAATACCGTATTGCGTTTCTGGAATTTATTGTAAACACAACAAGCAATTCACAAATGCTTAAATTGTTGTAGCCAGTTTGCTGATAATTGTTGTTGTGTACCGTTGAGCTGACACTGACCCATAGTTAACCATCTGGTGGGTCAGTTGTTGTTGTTATGTGCCCTTGAGTCGCTTGCGACTCATAGTGACTCTATGTACAACAGCCCTAAACTCTGCTCTGTCCTGTGCCAATCCACTCCCATCCCAATTACCCCAGTCACTAAATCAGTCCACCTCATAGACGGCCTTCCCCTCCTGCGCTGTTCCTCCACCCTCCCAAGCATGATGTCTCTCTCCAAGGACTGGTCCCTCCTTACAACATGTCCGGAGTATGTTAGAGGAGCCTCAGAATCCTTGCCTCCAAGGAGCCGCCCGGTTTAACCCTTTCCAGTACGAATCTGTTTGTTTTCCTAGGAGTCCATGGTATTCTCAATACTCTTCTCCAGCACCACAGCTCAAAGGCATCAATGCTCCTTCTATCAGGCAATTAATTGATTACTTGGGAGGAGATTGTCCATCCTTTTCAGGAGCAGCTGGTGGATATTTGAACTACGTATCTTTGAGCTTACTTACAGTGCAGCTTCTTGCCACAAGGCCACCAGAGCTCCCAATCTGTTGGTAACAGGGCAGGCAAATAATGGGAGATATTAATTAAAAAAGAATTGGAATAAATTAGTGAAAACCTAAAGGAATGGCTTTTGAAAGTAGCAAGTCTGAGATTTCTCAGTCCTCCCTTGGTTGAAAAACCCATTGTGCTTTCCACACAGTAGAAATGAAAGAAGTGTGGATCGACAAATACCGCAACATTTTTCTCTAACCACAGAGGCAGGTGTACAGGACTCACACCTGTTTAGTAGACTGATGAAACATAACCACATGTGGCTGGCCACAGGGCTGGGTGAATTTATAAAGCAGTCCAGAAGGTAGTGCCTGTAACCAAGAGTAAGGAGTAGGACCAGGGTGCTCACTGCTGGTGTCTGTGAATTGCCTCCAACTCTTTGTGACCCCGTGATGACATAATGGAACGCTGTGCAGTGTGATGCCAGCCTCACAATCCTGCTATTTTTGAACTTTTTGTTGCAGTCACTGTATCAGTGTATTTCTTTCAGGTTCTTCTTCTTTTACTTTGACTCTACCAAACTATCAAACCAAAGGCATGAGATTCTAATCTACCAGCCGCTCCAGGGGAGAAAGATGGCAATCTCCTTCTGTGGCTTTTACTGCCTATGAAAACCCATTGGAGGGTCAGCTTTGAGTCAGTTTAGACTCAAGGATACAAAACAACAGCCAAGTATAATGTCTTTCTCTAAGGCCCAGCCTCTCCTGATAACATGCCCTGAGTAGTTGATCCTTCTGTTCTTTTCTTCAATTATTCTCATCCATCCTTCTATTCCCTTTCATCTAACTTTCTTGATTACCTGTCCTCCCACCAGGTTACTAATCTTCCTTCATGTTTCAGCCAAGTTTAACTTCCTCAGGGAAGTCTTCCCACCTCCTTGCTCATCAAATGTGTCAGATTCTTAGTGGGACCTACTTTCTTTAATTCCGCGAACTACTTTTTCTACTACTTTGAATAATAGATAATAAATATTTGTTGAACAAATGAACACATCCATCCACTCATTTATGCATCCCCCCCCTCCCATTTATCTCTTCACTAAACACAAATTTACTAAAAAGTGCCATTTGAGGACCTGTACAGGTAGGCTCAGGGCTGGCCTGTGTGCAGTTCACAACTGAGAATAGCTCACCTTCTTCCAAAGGGAGTTGAGAGAGTGAAGTTGATTTCAGCTCGAGCCTAAACATGGAAGCTTTCAGAACTAAAGAGAAAGAGAGATAAGAAGCATTGAAAGCTAAGTTTACCTTTGTCCTAAACTCACCTTTTAGGATATGAAGACCATTTTAAGGAAGCAGGATATTGAGGACGAGTAAGTAAGTGGCTCACTTTGAAGTCGAAGTCATAGCGCTGGTATACTCACTTTCTGAAATTATTTTTGAACTAATTAAACAGTTCTTGGTTGAAGTGTAGAAACCTAGAGTTAAGTGAGTGCATGGTTTCAAGTGGACAACTTAATTCCAGAGAAGTGAAAGTATCTGGAATGTGGATCCCATAGTAGCAAACTAGAAGAGAAAGCACATCATTGAAATTCTTAGGATTTTTCTAAGAAAATCCTGGAATAGCAGTGGCAGACAGCATACAAGCAGTCTGTTCTTTTTTTTTTTTTTTTTTTTTTGGTTTTTTTTTCTATAATTATATTTTATTAATTTTCATAAACATTTACAGAGATTTTGGGTTTCCATTCATTCATTGTTGCACTATTCTCTCTACCCTCCTCCCAGTTTGTTCTTGTCCAAATGCCACAGTGCTTGTCAAAGCCAGTTCTGATTAATCTTCTTTGTCAGTGTGTCCTTTGCCATTTGTGGGAGGATGGTGCCTACTTTCCTTTTTCAGAGGAATGCTGATCCAACAAGGACAGCCCTAAACCCCTCAGAGCTTTCTGAAAACAGGTGGGATTAGTCAGTGGTGACATCTATTGAGTTTCCTTCCTCCCCCCTTCTCAGGAATGACAAAAGTTTTCCTTCTTTCTACTTAGTAAATTTATCCCCTTTAAGGATTTTCACCTTATAAAAGAATAATAAAAAAGGGACCTGATTGAATACCGTATTGCGTTTCTGGAATTTATTGTAAACACAACAAGCAATTCACAAATGCTTAAATTGTTGTAGCCAGTTTGCTGATAATTGTTGTTGTGTACCTTCACGTTGGTACCAGCTCATTGCTGATCCTCCAGGGGGTTTTCAGAGGCAGCAAATCACGCAAGAGGAGATTGCCCATCTCTCTCTAGAAAAGATCTAGAGATTGTCCAAGGACAGTCCCATTCTACAACAGTGGCATCATGTAATATTTGTCCTTTTGTGACTGGGATATTTCACTCAGCATAATGTTCTCCAGAGTCAACCATTTTGAATAATATTGCATGAGTTCCCTGTTTTTTAATGCAGCATAGTATTCCATTGTGCGAATATACCACAGCTTCTCTAGCCATTCGTTTTCTTTTTAATATCTTTAGCCCAAGAAACTTGGTGGAAGGTCTCTGAGAGGTGGAATTGATTTGATGACAGTAGTTTGGAGAGCTGATTTTTCGTTTGTTTTGAATTTTAACAAAAAGCAAACATTTCTTGTAGTCCTATAGAAACTTCACAATCCCTGAACGCTTAATTCTATTTAGCATTGTTTTCTTTCAATAGACAACCATGGTTTCCTTTTAGTAACAACTGTATTTCAAACTTTTATTTTATATAGACTTTATCACTTTTGTGAGGAAAACTGAGGTCACTCTGCCTAAGAATCCCAAGGCAGATTAGTGGAGGAGCAGGAGCTGGACCCCAGGTCCCTGACTGCAGTTTAATACCTTATGCTGTGTGCAGCTGGGTCTGTAAAAGGCAGTACTTCTCTGGTAGGCTGGAAGCAGGCAGTAAAGTCTGATGGGGCTTGTGAAAGGACTCACGTTTCATTTTTAATATTCAGTCCTCACACTGTCCTTAAAAGTGTATTTTACTTGCCTAGAACTGTCTTTTTTTACAATTTACTTTAGCAAAATTGTAACAGTGGTGAGCAATAAACTTCAGAAACATTAGTGCAGTTAATCTTCACAATAAATAAGTGAAGTACGCGTCATAATGATTCCCATTTACAAGTGTGGAAATCAAAGGATGAAAGGTTAACAAGTCAAGGTCTTGCCTTTGGCTTAGTGCCTATGAGTTTCAGTTAAGCAAGTCATTTGAGTACAAAGGAAAGGTCTCAACATTGCATCCTGGAAAATATTCTGAACATTCAGGCCTTCAAAGGAGTTGTGTTTCCCAATAGATGATCCATCTGCACAGCACAATATTTAGAAGCACTAATGAACATCTAAGAATCAAGATTCTTCTCATCCTTTTACCTTCCATCCCTCCCTCCGATAGCAGCTACTAGTGACAGACTCTTGTGCTACAAATACTGTTTGGAGATTTACTTTCTCATTTGTGTGAAAAATAGAAAGAAATTCTGTATTATGGGCCCCAGTTTGAGTCTTAGCACTATCCTCATTAACAGGACTAAAGTGCATCTGGGCTGTCTGGAAAATTGACAGTCAGCTAGTCAGAAGTCAGATTAAGGGTGAGTAAGGATCTGTCTGGAGAGAATGCTGAAGGGAGAAAAAGTTTGGCCCAGCAACAAAGCTTTGGTTTAGTAGGGGAGGGGTAATTCTGAGAAAACGGTGGTGATTTTTTTCTACTCTCTTGGCTGAGACCTACTGTAGGGTAAGTTTTAAGGGTTTTTTTTTTTACTTGGAAGAAACCCAATAGGTTGATTTAAAGGACTATGTCACTGAATGTTCGGGAAGACTGCTCAGGAACTCACTGGAGAGGAGACTCACTGTTAAAGAACCTTCCATTACCTTGGGTTATGACAAGGAACAGAGCTTCATTCCTCACTCTGTAGACCTCTTGGGCAGGGTTGGCACCTCAGAGTTTCCTTGGAATGGTGATACGGGGTCTTTGGAGGCAGCAATGCCTAGCTAGAGGGGACTAGAAAGTGAGCGGAAGAGATAGGGCCAGACTCTGCCTTTAGCTTCATGACTTGCAGGAGTCTCATAAGCCTTTTCTTTAGAGGGTTTCAGAGCAAGAGAATAAAAATGGCGGCCTCACTTCCCCCGAATGGCAATTGCAGCACTTATTCCTGAGCACATAGGAAACATACATGAAATAAAAATACTTGTTGGGTCTCTCTGTATAGGTTAAATGCTTGTTTATGGCCTAACTTTGTTCATGTTGCTTGCTTTGCTTATCTGACCACCTCTCCTTCTCCTGTCTGATTCTTACTCCTTTAAAACTTGTCCAGGCAATCTGTTCCCTAAACCTCTACCCTATCCTTTTGTCCATGTATGTCTATCATTACCTGACTCATAACAAAATTATCTTTTAATAGGTCAGTCTTCCTGTGCCTTTAGGCACTGTTACGATTCGCCTTGTATTTCCAGTGCCTGGCTTTCACTATTAGGTTGAGAGAAGATAAAGTTCCTATAGGCTGCTCTAAAATAGACCAAAAGAACCATTCATTCTGTTTTATTATTATTTTATTAATTTTAATGAAAGTTTACAAAGACTTTGTATTTCCATTCACTCATTGTTACACTTTTCTTCCTGTCCCCCCATCACCCCCCCACCCCCAATTCACTCTTCTTCTTGGAAAGAAAAGGAAAAACTTTTAAATTATTATACAATCCCTCCCCCCAAGTCCACTCCACTGTGCAGCCTTTGCTCTGGACTCCTGTCATGACAATAATAGCCAATCATATTTCCCCTTTAAACAGTTCTCTCCCTCATCTGTTTCAATGTAGTACACATCATTCATTGCTTCCTTCTCTGTCTTAGAACCATTCATTCTTGCCAAAGATTTCTCAGTGACAATTTGGGCTCTTCTAATAATTCACCTTTGCTAGTTTGATGACTTGTTGTTGTGTACCTTCACGTTGGTACCAGCTCATTGCTGATCCTCCAGGGGGTTTTCAGAGGCAGCAAATCACGCAAGAGGAGATTGCCCATCTCTCTCTAGAAAAGATCTAGAGATTGTCCATTTTTCTCCCAAGGAGCAGTTGGTGGATTTGAACCGTATCTGGAGACTAAGGTGCGTCTGATAACGTCCTTGGTCTTTGCTACCACTTGTTATACATCAGAGAGTTGGACAATGACCAAGGAGGATAGAAGGAGAATTGATGCCTTTGAGCTGTGGTGCTGGAGAAGAGTATTGAGAATACCATGTACTGCTAGGAAAACAAACAGATTCTTTCTGGAAAGGGTTAAACAGGGTGGCTCCTTGGAGGCAAGGATTCTGAGGCTCCGGTCCTTGGAGAGGGACCTCATGCTTGGGAGGGTGGAGGGACAGCACAGGAAGGGAAGGCCCTCTATGAGGTGGATTGATTCAGTGACTGGGGTAATTGGCATTGGAGTGTCAGAGACAGTGCGATTGGCACAGGACAGAGTTTAGGGCTGTTGTGCATAGGGTCTCTATGAGTCGCAAGCGACTCGATGGCACATAACAACAACAACCCACCACCTTTGGGTTGGCAGTGTAGCTCTTTGCCACTAGGCCACCAGAGTGAGGGCTAAAATATCTGCTAAGCTTTGAGTGCGTTTGATTTAATACATTGCCATTGAGCCAATGTCAACTCAAAGTGACCCTCCATTTGGTTTATGAAGTATAAATCATTATGAGAAAAGACTTGATATTTTTCTTCCTCTGAGAACTTGATGGGTTTTAAAGTGCTGGCTTTTCAGTGAGCAACCCGGTATGTTAAGTCTAAACCACCATGACTCTTGATCTTGATTTAGGCATGAGCACATCTGGAAGATTGCACTGGAAAATGCCTGCTTTAACACAGCAGCACATCATTTAGAGATCTATCATTCACTGTGCTGCTCAAGTGTAAGTTATTAAAAAACAGACAAATGAGAAATTCACCACGTTTCTGTGAGGGAAATGTGAGAATGTTAAGATAGCTTGAAGATAGAGTCCCTGTTATTGTTATTTTCCTCTCATTATTTTCCTTATCATTGATGCCTTCTCTGCTTTAAATAATTTGACTCGTTGGCGAGATGAAGATACAGAATTCCGACAGTGTAGGAAAGGTAAAGGACAGTTGTTTTGGTAAGTTACAGAGGAGAAATAGACCACCATTGATATACTTGTGGTATGTCATTCTTTCTGTATCTTGAGAGGCTTGTCAGGGAACAAAAAATTCGAATGCTGTAAGCAGGTTCTGCTTTGTATGGTTCCGACTAAATGAGGTAAACTCGTGTTTCAATACCGCAAGTCTGTGCGTCTGGTGCAAGCTGATGGCTTTACACTGTGTAAAATGGTAATTTCCCCCTTCGGGGAGCAAAGGGACAAGAATGGGAGGGGTGGGTGGGGGGAAATCAATGTGTAGGTCAAACATTTGCATTTTTAAGCACAATCTTCTTAGTCATCACTTTCATTTCTGTCTTCTAGGGAAATCTGACACAGCTAGAAAGCAATGGAAAGCACTATGGTTGCATCAGATACTCAAGAGGAACTGATCATATCATCGGAATGAATATGATCTCTGTAAAAGGAAGATGATATAAAAGAATTTGATAAAAAAAGATGTTATTAAAGGGGTGGGGGAGAGGCATTAACAAAGGTTCCAAAGGCCAGCTAGGCCCTCGTTCACAATGTTGTCCCCAGGTTAGAATGGAAGTGTTCCTCTCAGCACAGACTTGCAACAGTGGGTTATAAATACATTTTCATATGTATGCATGTGTATTTCATATGTATTCAAGATGTTTCTCTATAATTTCCTAGATTCACTCTGTGGAACAAGATCGATAATGGATTAATATAGTTAATGGTTTTGCTTTGATTCTGTTGAGCTGCTGATGCAAAAAAATGTTGATTGTGGATCCAAGTAAACTAAAGCTATGAACAATTTCAATCTCTTCACCATCTATCATGATGTTACCAATCAGCCCAGTGGTGAGAATCATTGTTTTCTTCACGTTGAGCTTCAATCCATATCGAAGGCTGCAGTCCTTGACCCTCTGCGGCAAACACTTCAGATCCTGCTCAGCTTCAGCAAACAGGGTTTTGTCATCTGCATATCGCAATTTTTTGATGAGTCTTCCTTCAATACCGATGCCACATTTCTCCTCAGAGAGCCCATCATCCCAGATAATCTGTTCTGTATATAGATTGAAAAGGTATGCAGATTGGGAAAAGAACACTACCGAGTTTAAAATCAGAAACGTTCTCCATATCTACTTAATCTGTATGAGTGTTTAAAGGTAATTTTCTATTGTTTTACCTCATTAGTTCTCTAGGAAAATATTTATAGGCTTGCTATCTTCATTTTACCTTGAGGAAGGTGAACTTAAAGGGACAGAGAAGATAAGGAATTTTCTGGGCATTACATTCTAGCATGTGGCAGAGTATGAATTTAGTAATCATGCTTTGCCTCAGAAAATGAAATCTAATTCCATCAATAGCTGATAGTTACAGCCTCAAATCTCTCCAGTAAGGTAAATAAAGTTTCTTGAATGATCAAAATGGTGTGGAGCGTTAAGGTATGGTATCTAGGAGAACATGCAGAATAATAGAGTACTGGGGGGAGTCAAAGGAGATTCTATTGTAGGGAGTAAAGGGGAAATTTCATGACAGAGAGGGAGGCAAGTAATAAAATCAATATGCGACTTTAAGAAAGTGATGACCTTCCTAAGCAGAAGGACCACGTTTAGTAGTATTAGGAGGCAAGTCCTAGGAGGCATTGGGGCCTTGGGGATTGTATGTGTAAGGAGAAGTAACACTTGGAATTTTTTTTCTATTGCTTCAGGAAACTCACAGCTGAAAGAACTCAAGCTCACAGCTTATACTTGGGCCCTGGTATCTATGAGTAGAAAAGGAAGTTGCCAAATGAGTTATACACAAAATTCGTGCAAGGGAAGTTCTTATGCAAAATGACTGAACCAGTCGCCATTACTTTGTCAGGTTACTTCTAAGTGCTAAATTTGTGCTGAAATGAATGGGAGTCTAAATGTTGTCTAAGCAATCAGTTAGAAAATAAAATGAGAATAAAGTTATTATAAGTGAGCTCTGGTGGCCTAGTGGCAAGAAGCTGCCCTGCAATCCCGAAGGCACCTGGTTCGAGGTCACTAGCTACTCTACAGGAGAAGGATGGCCAATTTCCTCCCATGCAATTAACTGCCTCTATAAACCAGACAAGCTAGACAAGGCTTCTTATTTATCTAACACAGAAGTTGATAACTATCTGCCTTTATATGCAGTTCTGAGAGTTTAAGAAATATTTCCATTAAGCTTTTCTTGTATTTCAGAATGGGCATCTTGGAACTTGCAGAAGACTGAAGGGTGTAGCCTTACTAACAGGAGGACAGGTAGCGTGAGGCAGGGTGAGACCTGGTGCAGAGCTGGATGATCTCTACAGTTATGTAACTATTTGGCCAGGAATTAGTTTTTACACCATTTGGTTCAGAATACCTGTCAACCTATGTTTCGATTATTCCAATCACCTTGACTTCTGAGACCCACAAGATTAGGATTGATAGTCTTATGTTGATGAGAATTCTTTGTACAATGCACAGGAGATGGTTTGCACCAGAACAGGAGAATTAGAACTTAATCATGAGCTCATGGATGACAACTCTGAGAACCCCCCACAGCAGCAATGTGGGAGGTTTATGGAACCTGGCAAGGGGGCTGAGTTAAAGAAGTGTTATGTACTCTTAGGATGAAGACCATGCTTTTGCGTATCTATCTCTTCCCTTTTGTTGTTGTTAGATGCCCTTGAGTCCAGTACAACTCATCGCAACACTATGAACAACAGATCTGATCCCTGTCCTATCCTGTGTCATCCTCACAATGTCTCAGGCTCCTGGGGCTGACAAAACTAGACGCTGTCCAGAAAACATAAAAGAAAGACTCAGTCTGTGAGTTAGTACCCAACTGCTTGCATCCAGGGTTCCCACCCATAGGACTTTTTTGTCTAATTTTAGCACAGGAATTAATTTTTTCTTTATTTACACTTAAGAGTACAGTTTCTTTGCTTCAACAACAAACAAAAGATAATTAGCTTGTAGGAGTAAAGAATTTAACTTTATTCAAAGAATTTGGTTTGTCTTTGGTTTCAGAGCAGTACCTCTAAATTCTTGGGGTTTTCTGAGTGGCTGATGTGCCTTTTCTTTGTTGGAGAGCTCTGGTAACCTAATCTGTAGGGAGTTGTGCTGCAACCCCAAAGGCTGCGCCTCTCACCTGGTTGGAATCCACCAGTGACTCCTCATGGGAAGATGAGCAATCTCTTTCCAAGCAATTAATAGCCTCGGAAACCCAACTGATGGTTAGCTGAGTTGGCTCTGATGCTTTGGCAATGAGTTTTTGAGTTGGTCTCTTACACTTTCAAACTACACCTGAGAGTTTATGGTAATGAAATTGTTCAGGTAGACCTTGCCACACCCAAAAGACCACTTTGTGACATTGATCCACCCTAGGAGGGTATGATTCACTTAAACACGCCTACATAGTGAAGTCCCTCACAAAAGCTCTGGACATGAAGGATCTCTCCATTGACCACTTGGTTGGTGAAAACCATCAATGCAGTTGGAGGGCAGTACATCCCTTTTTGGAATATAGAAACTTGGTGTTGGAAATCATCTCAGACCTCACCATATGTATATCTCTTTAATCCTATCCTTTTGCTTCAATCAAACCATAATTGTATGCATAGCGATTTTTATGAGTTCTGTGTATTGTTTCAGTGATTTTATTCAGTGAGACCTAAAGAAATAGCAGGAGCCAGCATGTCATGAATGAGAGTTTGTGTGGATTTCTAAGCTTTTGATTGGCATCTGAACTCTTGGGTCTACTTGGCATGCTGGAGGGTTCTATTCTTTAACATGTGGACTCTGATGTAACTCTGAATGGTTAGGGCTAAAGCAAGAAGTAGCTGGAGTCAGAATGGGGTGAAGTGTAGGGCTTTTGTTGTTGTTGTTGAGTTCCACTGATTTGTGTACTACTCACAGAGACTCCATGAGCAATGCATCCGAGCTTTGCCCTGCTCTGTGCCATATGCATCATCTTTTTTTTTTTTTTTTTTTGGCATCATCTCTTATATACTCCATCCGACTCTGTCACTCTGTCAGTCCATCTTGCTGAGGATATTCCTCTCTTTTGCTTTCCCTCAATCTTTCCAAGCATGATGTCTTTTGCAAGGACTGGTCCTGTCTAACTTGACAGTAAGTATCACCGTCTTTGCCTCTAAGGAGCACCCCTGTTGTACTTTCTCCAAGAAAGTATTTGTTTGTTCTTTTGAAAGTCTAAGGAATATTAAGTGCTCTTCTCCTACACCACAACTCAAAGGCATCAGTTCTTCTTCTTACTCATTGTCCAAATTTGAGATGCATAATTGAAAAGACCTTGACTTGAATCAGAGATGCCTTAGTCTTTAAGCTGATATTTTGGTTTATGATTATTTTCATAGTTGGTGTAAAAAAATGTGGGACTTGAGAGTGATCTATACACAATTCAGTTAAAAACTGGGCAAAGGACTTGAATAGACATTTCAGCAAAAGTATATATTGTTGTTGTTGTTATGTGCCGTCGAGTCGTTTGCGACTCATAGCGACCCTATCTATGTACAACAGCCCTAAACCCTGCTCTATCCTGTGCCAACCGCATTGCCTCTGACACACCCATCCCGATTACCCCAGTCACTGAATCAATCC
>NW_006399757.1:24200240-24206118 GCF_000299155.1 Elephantulus edwardii | reverse complement strand
GATGCATAACAAGTGATTGCAAAGACCATGGCCTGTATCAGGCGCACCTTAGTCTCCAGAGAGACACCGTTGCTCTTGAGTACTTTAGAGAGGTTCCTAACAGCAGACTTTTCCATCACAATACGTTTTTTTTTGATTTCTCATTACTTAGAACAGATGATCCAATTTGCACTCTCAGTGACCTCCCATTGAGTCTGTGAGTCTGTAACATTAAAGGGAGGTGACTTCCCATCTTTCTTTCATGGAGTAGATGGATTTGAGTTGCTGGCATTTGCTTCATATTGCAACAGATTACATCTTACATCATCAGATATCCTTTATTAATTATTAGGAAATAAACCACAATAGGGAAAACCATATCATGCCCACTAGATGGCTGTCATCAGAAAAACAAAATAACAAGTGTTGATAAGGATATGGAGAAATGAAGACTCTTGTGCATTGCTCATGGGATTATAAAATGGTACTGGCATGTGGAAAACAGTTTGATAATGTCTCCAAAAGCAGAACATATTTTTTTAACAATTCCACTCTTAAGTATAGACTTAAAAGACTCAGATAATTAATTGGACATCAATGTTCTTTGAAGGATTAGTGGCAATAATAAAAACATGTAACAACCCAAACATCTATCAAAGATGAGTGAATAAGAAAAGTATTTATATGCAATGGAATATTATTTCAACATAAAGAGAATAAAGTTCTGATACGTACTATTGCACATGGGTGAAAGCTAAAACTATGCTGATTGACGTAAGTCAAACACTGGAGGACAAATATCGTGTAAATCTACTTTTCTCAACATACCTAGAATAAACAAATCCATAAAGGCCAAAGTTTATTATTGGTAATTATCTAAAGATATTTAGCATATGGGGAAGTATGGCTTAAGAAACAGAGTTTCTGTTAACTGATGAAAAAATTTGTTAACAAACAATGGTGTTTGTTACACAACGTGGTGAATGTAACCAGCATCATTGTATTGCACATCCAAAGGTCACTGAAATGCCAAATTGTATGTTTATGGAGCTCTGGTGACTTAATGATAAGAGTGCACTTCTAATGTAAAGGTAGGCAGTTCTAACCCATCAGTTCTCCAAGACAGAAGATTGGGCAATATCCTCCTGTGGGATTTACTGCCACTGAGAACCTACTGGAGGGTCAGCTATGGGTCACTTCAGACTCAATGATACACAACAGCAAAAATCTGTATCAGATACATAGGTAGATAGATAGATACATACATACATAGATAAAATGTTCCTGGGGAGAGATTCAATGAATAGTTGTCAGTTGCCAACACTCCCAGTAGGTGGGAGACATGAGTGGCTCAGGTCCAAAGTGACAAATACATGAGCAGTAAAGATCCCTTAAATTCACTCTGCACCTCATAGAACTTGTTCTGGAAGTATCTCTTCCAGGATGCTGGTGGGCTCCTTCTAGGAGAACTTAGAGGAGCAGGTGAATAGTATGAAATAGGTGCCTTCACTATAGCAGATACTCTTGAAGTTGCAACTAATATTCATTGTTTTCTCCATTTGCTATCCATTCCGGCTCCCCCTTTCTTCTTGTTTAGCATCTTAGCTGATTTAAATGACTTATTTTGTGGATAGAAAGAAGACTATGATTGTTTTACTTATCCCTTTATCATAAAAATTGATCAGAGAACTGTCAAGGGACAAGTTTCTCTCAGTCTTTAATAGTGGATACACCATTTCTCAGTAATCAGGTTCAATTACTCTTGTCAGATTAGTGACTCTCTTCCTTGTTTATAGTTCTCCTGATATAAGGAGCCTAATGGGACTGGGTGACACCAACACTTTATAGCTTAATTAGAAGCTTAATATGCTCTTTTAAGGGAAATGAGCTGTCAAACAGGATATAAACCCCTGAATCTTTGTAGGACTTATTTCTCAACATCTGTAGGACAGATGTCCAACATACACTCTTCATCTGTGGGTCCAAATTGACACTGTCATTTAATATTGCTGTACTCATGTAATATTCTGCAGAAAATATTCAGAAATCCAAGTGTTTTTGGAACTGTAACTTGACAAAGGGGCTGGCTAGCTAGCATCTCGATGGCAGTCTTGCCTTGATGGAAATTCCTAGGGTTGTGTTTGTTGTGTGTTACTGTTCTTTTTTCCCCTCAAAAGTGGGTGCCCCTTGAGCCTTAGACTAAGGGTGGAGGCCTGCTCGAGGGTGTGTCTTTAAAACTGGTAATGAGGCAATGGGTCTGTGGGCTGGCCTGGGGCCTGCGGCCTGGGGTCTTGGAGTCTCCCTCCATGCTTGGGGCCTGGAGCCTGGGGTCTTGGAGTCTCCCTCCATTCTAGGATTTGGCTGGCTAGCTTGCATCTCAATGGTGGTCTCGTTTTGATAGCAGTCATTTAAGGGAAGTTTCTGGGGTCATGTTTGTTGTTTGTTACTGTTCTTTTTTCTCCTCCTCAAAAGTGGGTGGACCTTGAGCCTTAAACTAAGGGTGGAGGCCTGCTGGATGGTATGATTTAAAATTGTGTGGGGTCCTCAGGACAAATTTGGTAATTTTAGAATGAATATTTTTTTACAAACATAGCAATCATTTGTCTATTTGCTGAACTGAACAACTTGGGGTTGCTGTGATGCTGAACACTGTTCCTTAGTCATGTCAAATACAATATTGGTTACCCATTATGTATAATGTTTGAATGAGCTTCCAGATTGATTCACGTTAGGAAGCAGGAGTGGCATCCACTTCTTAAACTAGACGCCTCTGGAAAGTTTATAAACTCTCTTCTAAATGTGCAGAAATTATGTTAATTATAGAACAGAGTTCAGGTCTTTTGTGCAAAACTTACTCTGAGTTGTATTTGACTTGACAACAACTAACCACTGCTAAATGAGTCTAGTGCTGTTATATCTGGAGGAACATTTTTCCACTTTGCACATCACTCTTTGTCAATGTGCTGTATGAAGTAACGTGGGTTTGCTATGATGCTGAACCTTGTACCATGGGGATATCAAATACCATAATAGTTTCCCATTGTGGACAGTGTTTGGTGGAGCTCCCAGTTGTAAAACAAGTTTGGAAGCAGGAGTGGCATCCACTTTCTAAACCACATGCCTCTGGAAACTCTATGAACTTGGAGAAACAATGATAGCTATGGAAAGGCATTAGGTCTTTTGTCCATAGAGTCACTATGAGTGGACCTCAACTCAATGGCAGTCAACAGCAATACATCTTTTTGACAAGACTGTGAAGTCAGTATGTTATTATTAGAGTCCATTGAGTTGAGGATGATTCATGCTGACCCCAGAAACAGCAACAGGTCTGAACCTTGTCCTATCCTGTGCCATTCTGGTCATCTCTGACATACTTGAGCCCATTACTGCAGTCACTGTGTCCATCCATCTGGTCCAAGGTCTTCCTCTTATTCCCTGAACCTTCACCTTTCCAGAGACGATGTCCTTTTCTAAGAAATAGCCCCTCTTAACAACATGGCCAAAATATGTGAGAAAAAGTTGTTCTATCTTTGCCTCCAAGGAGCACTCTGACTGTACTTTCTCCAAGACATATTTGTTTGTTCTTTTGGAAGTCCATGGATTGGTTAGTATTCTTCTCTTAACCACAGCTTAAAGGCACTGACTCTTCTGTCATCCTTATACTTTGTGCAGCTCTCAAATGCATAGCAAGTGATTGAAAAGACCATGGCCTGAATCAGCCACGCCTTGGTCTTCAAAGTGGTATCATTGCTCTTTAATAATTTGGAGAAGTCCCTGACTGCAGACTTTCTTAATGCTACAGGTACTTCTAGTACCAAGGATGTTGATGCTGGATCCAACTAAGATGAAATAATTGACAATTTCAGTCTTTTCTCCATCTATCATGTTGTTGCCTTTGGGTCCAGTGGTGAGGATTTTGTCTTCTTGATGTTGAGATGCAATCCAAATTGAAAGCTGGAGTCTTTTATCTTCTATAACAAGTGTTTCAGGTCTTCCTCATTTTCAACAAGCAAGGTTGTGTAATCTGCATAATGTAAGTTGTTGATGAATTTTCCTCTGATACTGATGCCACATTCTTCTTCATAAAGTCCAGTTTCTGAATGATTTGCACAACATACAGATTGAGTATTCTCCATAGAGAAAGGATACAATTCTGATGCACACTTTTTATGATTTTAAACCATGCATTGTTCCCTTATTGTCTGGACAATAGCCTTCTGGTATAGGAAAAGGTTTTGTATGGGCACAATTAAGTGTTCTGGAATTCCCATTCTTCTCAATGTTAGCCATAATTTGTTATGATCCACACAGTCAAATACCTTTGGATGGTCAATAAAACCTAAATATGCCTGCTTCTGGTATTCTCTGCCATCAGCAATGTTATCCTTGGTGCTGTGGCATCTTCTAAACCCAGATTAAACTCCTGGCAGTTCTCTATTAGTGTTCTCTTCTAGCCATTGGTGGATGATCTTCAGCAATACTTTGCTTGTGTGTGATATTAATGATATTGTTCGATAATGTCACCTTCTGTTGGGTCACCTTTCTTAGGAATAGGAATAAATATGGATCTTTCCCCGTCAATTGGCCCAAAGCTAGTCCTTCAAATTCCTGGCATAGACTGGTAAGCACATTTAGGACTGCATCTGTTTGTTGAAACATGTCAATTGGATTCCATCAGTCTTGGAGCTTTACTTGTTATCAGTGCTTTCAACGCAGCTTGAACTTACTTCATTATCATTGGCTTGTATTTATATGATACTTCCTGAAATTTTTGATTGTCAACCAGTAAATATCAACCGTTGTTTTTCTCGATGAAAAAGAACTGTCTCCAACACTCCTTTCTAATGTCTAAATACAATAATGTATTTATCAAATCTCTAACTGCAAACCACATACCTTAAATAATGTTAATCTGCTTTAGCCAAGATGTCGTTTTTGGCATTGCAGCTGCAATTGGGTCTATTACTTAGTTGAGTTTGCACTAATGTATGCTCTTCTTCCAAAATTTGTCTGCTTTATTTTAGAGGCCAAACTGGTGAATTAAATGTTGATGTGATTAGACGGGAATCTCAAAACATTTGATTGCGCTTATGTGAAATCTATGCTTGTTTGAGGAGGCAGTTATCAGAACAGAGCAAGGAAACACTGCATGGTTCAAAATCGGTAAGGGATGTGTCCTAGCTTCATCCCTTTTCAATCTGTATGCAGAACAGATTATCTGGGAGGCTGGGTTGGATTAGGAGGAATGTGGCATCAGGACTGGAGAAAGACTCATCACCAACCTGTGTTATGCAGATGATACAACCCTGCATACTGAAACTGAGGAGGATCTGAAAATGCTTGCTGCAAAAGGTCATGAACTGCAGCCTTCAATACGATCTGAAGCCCAACATCGAGAAAACAAACATTCTCACCACTGGGGCAATTGACAGCATTACGATAGATGATAAAGAGATTGAGATTGTTGACAGCTTTAGTTTGCTTGGCTTCCACAATCAACACTCTTGGTACCAGCAGCCAGGAAATAAAAATACTAATTACATTAGGAAAGTCTACTGTCAGGGACCTCTCCAGAGTACTGAAGAGCAACGGTGTCAGTCTAGAGATCAAAGTGTGCCTGATTCAGTCTTTGCAATTGCTTTCTAGGGGTCAGAGTGCTGGACAATGACTAGTGATGATAGCAAGAGAATTGATGTCTTTGAGCTATAGTGCTCCATGAACTGCCAGGAGACCAAACAGGTTCATCCTGTTGTTGTTGTTATGTGCCATCGAGTCACTTGTGACTCATAGTGACCCTATGTACAACAGCCCTAAACTCTGCTCTGTCCTGTGCCAATTGCACTGTTTCTGACACTCTCATCCTGATTACCCCAGTCACTGACTCAATCCACCTCATAGA
>NW_006399757.1:24187424-24199837 GCF_000299155.1 Elephantulus edwardii | reverse complement strand
TTCCTGGCTACTGGTGCCAAGAGTGTTGACTGTGGAGCCAAGCAAACTAAAGCTGTGAACAATCTCAATCTCTTCACCATCCATCCAGATGCTGCCAATTGGTCCAGTGGTGATAGAGAGGGTGAAATCAGGCTGCTCCTTGGAGACAAGGATTCTGAGGCTTTGTCTGATATACTTTGGGCATGTTGCAAGGAGAGACTTGTCCTTGGAAAGGGACAACATGCTTGGAAGGGTAGAGGGACAGAGAAAGAGAGAAAGGCCATTGATCAGATGGATTGATTCAGTGACTGGGGTAATAAGGGTAGATGTGTCAGAGACTGTAAAGTTGTCACAGGATAGAGCAGGTTTCAGCGTTGTTGTCTCTATGAGTTGCACAGCACATAACAACAAATACCTATCCTAGGTGGGTTAAGACATACATCCTCCACTTTAGCTTTCCCTCTGTGATTTCTGGAAGCTCTACCAATAACTTAGTATATCCATTCCAATCACACACATAAGTAGAGATAGGAAAAATGACGACTTAGTAAATCCAGAGATCCAATTCACAGATTCTGAGTCAGATAGAATTTATTAGCTATAATCAACATCCTATATTATGTAGACAACACAAGTTTGCTTGCTGAAACTGAGGAGGAGCTAAAGGGCTTGCTGCAGAAGGTCAAGGACTATAATCTTTAATACTGATTGAAGCTCAATATCAAGAAGACAAGGATTCTCACCACTGGGCCAATTGACAGCACCACGATGAATGGGGAAGAGATTGAGGTTGTTAAAAGTTACAGTTTGCTCTACTCCACAACCAACACTTTTGGCACCAGGAATCAGGAAACTGAGAGGTGAATTGTGTTATGTAAATCTGCTGTTGGGACCTTTCCAGAGTACTGAGAAGCAACAATGTCAGTGTAGAGACTAAGGTGTGCCTGATCCAGTCCATGGTCTTTGCAATTATTTGCTATGCTTGAAAGAACTGGATAATGACTAAGGATGATAGAAGAAGAATCAATGTCTTTGAGTTGTGGTGCTGGAGAAGAGTCTTGAACAGACCATGGACAGCCAAGGAAACCACTAGGTCTTTCTTAGAGTGGGTGAAACCAAGTTTCTCCTTGGAGGCTAGGATTTTGAAGCTCTCTCTCATATACTTTAAGCATGTGGCCTGGAGGGACTGATCCTTGGAGAAGGACATCATGCTTGGAAAGGTGAAGGGACAGCACAGGAGATGAAGACTCTGGATGAGATAAATGGGGGTAGATGTTTCGGAGTCAATGAGACTGGCTCAGGACAGGACAGGCTTCAGAGCACTGTGAGTAGCAGGTGGTTCAACATAATCGGCTGTTTCCACCACTTGGTTATTATGAATCGTGCTGAAATTCTAAAATGTTTTAAATAAAAATAGCCCAGAGCACATTTCACCCTATAGCGCTCTTGCCTATGTTACAGTGAAATTTGCACTTTATTGCAATAATCCCATATTTGTTTATCCTTTAAACTATAAACTTCAAGAATGAGGAAATAATTGTTTTAACTCTTGATATTGAAATTTTCTTCCACATATGCCCTTCTCTTGAAACTCTTTCCACACATGCCAAAAATGGGATTCAAGAATGAGGAAACAGAATGCTGAACAGAAACTCTATGTCTTCTTGTTTCTGACAGTGGCCTGAGTATACTTACCCAGGAGTTGAATACCTGCATTCGAGGATGGGTAGCCTGAGAGGAGAGGGTGGGACAGAGAGCAAAGTAAGTTTTTGGAGCAAAAAGGCACCTTTTACACCAGATGCAGAATACCAAATAGGTATCAGAGAGGGAGAAGGTGAGTTTGAAAGGACTCTAGTAGTGCAGCCTTAGGTAACTTTTCCTTACCCACCTTTGTGAAATCCTGTGGCCCTGCCTGCAGTTAACTCTAAGATGTTCCATCAGACAGACATTGCAGAACATGGTGCTGCTGGTGGTGACTCTCTGTGTTCCATTATCTCAACACCTCACAAGTTATTATCTTTTGTGTTATCCCTAACTTGCAAGCTAACACATTTTCCCCCTGCTGTTATTTTTTTTTATTTTATACTGATTTACTTACAAAGTTCATAAAGTTCGCATACATTATTTTTCACAGCCAGCAAATTCCCCTTTTTAGGAATTATCTCTCCTTCATATGATTCCCAGGAGCAAGTTCCTTGTAGTCAGGCATTATTGAAAGAATTTCATAAAGAATACACTGGGAATATCAGCCAAAATTTGTGGGTGCAGATTAGACACAGTACTTAACTTGGACCAATTATTTTCTTTCTTGTAAATCTGCATTGTGACCGTGAGAGATAGCCTCTCTATAGTTCTCTCTCTAAGGGGGTACATGGATTGACCATCTTCTTCCTACTATGAATATCATCAAGTAAAGGTCAGACTATAGAAAAAGAATAAGAGTTCTCACCATTGCCTGTAGCTCAAGGCTCTCCTCTGAATACCCATTATTTATATACTCTTTATTCTTCACTGATTACTCTATGACATCTTGGCTCACCCTGAGATTACTCTTTTGTGTATGTCTTACTTTTCTCCTTAACTCTATTTACTCATGAACAGCAGCACAGCGTTTTCTGAAATATTACCACAAGATGAGCTCCTCAGGGTGGAAGGCACTCCCACACAACTAAAGAACTGTACCCTCAGTTTAGAGTCCATCTTAATGATGTGGTTGGAGTAAAGCTTTCACCCAATGAAGCACCTTTCTTTGCTGATATGACATGATTCAAAAAGGAAGAGAAATGAAACAACTGTAAACTCCATCATTAATCAGAATGTGGATGGCATTGCTGTTACTTTTTGATGCTGCTGAGTTGAGCACAGCTCATAGCAACCCTATGAATAACAGATCTAAACTGTGTCCTGTCCTGTGCCTTCCCCATCCTCTCTGACACATTTGAGTCCATTGCTGCAGTCATTGTGTCAATCCATGTTTCCAAGCACGATGTCCCTCTCCAAGGAATAGCTTGAGCTCTGGAGGCCTAGTGGTAAGCAGCTGTGCCCCAATCACAAAAGGTACACAGTTGAAATCCCCCAGCTGCTCTGTGTGAGAAGGATGGGCAATCTCTTCCCAGTCAATTTACCGCCTTTGGAAACCTACTAGAAGGTCAGCTGTGGGTGGGTTCTGACTTGAGGGCACACAACAACAAGAAACAATAAGCCTGAAGTATGTGAAACAAAGCTTTGTTTTTCCTCCAAGGAACACTCTGGCCACACATGCTCCAAGATATATCTGTTTGTTCTGTTTGCACTCAATGGCATATTCAGTACTCTTCTTCAACACCACAGCTCAAAGGCATCAATTTTTCATCTATTCTCCTTATTGTCCAACTTTCAGATGCATAGCACGTGATTGATAAAAACATGGTTTGAAAGAGGTGTCCCTTAGGAGGTATGAATCTAGGAAAATTAGAAGTTGTTGAAAATGAAATGGAACACATAAAGATAATATTCTAAGCATTAATGACATGAAATGAACTAGTATTGGCCATTTTTATTTGGACAATTATGTAGTCAACTATACTGGAAATGTCAAGTTGAAGACAAATTATGTCCTATTCATTGTAAAAAAGAATTTATCTTGAAGCACAATGCTGTCAGGGATAATACCTAACTAAAAAAAATTAAAAAAAGACTTGTTAAAGAAAATCTACTGATTGGGAACAAACATTTGGCAATACCATTTCAGACAGGGGTCTCATATTAAAAGTTTACAGAATCCTACAGGGATTCCACAAGAAAAAGACTGATAACCCAATTACAAAATGGGCAAAAGGCATGGAAAGAATTTGCCCAGAGGAAGATCTTCAAATGGCTGACAAACACATGAAGAAATGCTCAAAATTACTGGTCATAAGAGAGATGCAAATAAAAACCACAATGATATACCATCTCTCTCCAGTAGCAGTGACAAAGTTTAACAGGACAGTATGTCATAAATGTTGGAGAGGATAAGGTGAGAAAGGAACTCTTATACACTGTTGGTGGAATTGTAAAATGGTTCAACCCCTCTGGAAGTCAGTTGGCATTTCTTCAGAAAGCTGAACATAGAAATTCCATATGATCTGGTTATTCCACTGCTTGGAATATATCCTGAGAAAATGGGAACTGAGGCACAAACTGAGATTTGTACACCAGTGTTCATAGTAGCATTATTTACTATCACAAGAACTTGGAAACAGCTCACGTATCAAACCACAATCGAGTGAATTGAGACATTATGGGACATATACATGATGGAATTCTACATTGCATACAGGAGCATGCTAACTAGAAGGGACTGGAAGGCATTATGCTAAATGAACTAATGCAGCCCTTAAGGACAAATACTGTATAAGACCATTATTGTAGAATGTATTTGAGGATCCAAGGAGGGGGCAGGGGAGCAGAGGGGTGAGGATGGGCAGGGATGGGAGTGGAGGTGGAGAGGTTAACCAGAGAGTTGCACAATTTGATGGTTGGAGGTAAAGGAAATTGGAAAGATCAGGTGTGGAAAAGTGTATATGAACTTTGTAAGTACAGTAGCAGGGGTGAGGGAAGACAGAAAAGGAGGGGAGGAATGATGTATATTGCATTGAAACAGATGAGGCAGAGATATGTTTAAAAGGGATATATGAATGGGTGTTCTTGTCATTACAGAGGTCCAGGATGAAGGCTGCATGGTGGAATGAACTTGGGGGGAGGGATTGCATAACAGTGGAGGAGGCAGAGAAAATAGTGCAACGATGAATGACTGGAAATCTTAAGTCTCTATAAACTTTCATTAAAATTAATTATAAAAAAGAAAAAAAACAGTAATAGGCTTGGATCAATAGTAATTCATTCTATATAGCACAATGATATGAATGAGTTCATGAAATACCATGTAAATGAAAGATTGTATAAAGCACAATGTACATAATGAAACATAATGTATATGAATTATTATATCTAAACCAATAAAAAAAGGAAAAAATGAAAAGACTTGTTAATACAGCTACTATTCAAGGTATGTACCAACAACTAAAGTAAAATATGGAGACTGAGAATTTCTACCACCTTCTGCCTTTTGCAGCTTGTTTCATTCCACAATCAACACTGTTGGTACTAGAAGTCAGGAAAGAAAAAGAAAAATTGCATTGGGAAAGTCTGCTGTCAGGGACATCTCCAGAGTACTGAACAGCAACTATGTGAGTCTGGAGATTAAGGTGTGTCTGATCCAGGCCATGGTCTTCGCAATTACTTGCTGTGCATCCAATGGCTGGACAATAACTAAGGATGATAGAAGAAGGATCGATGGCTATGAATTGTGGTGTTAGGAAAGAGTATTGAATATACAATGGATTGCCAGGAGAATGAACAAATCTGTCAAAGAGGGATTATTCCTTGGAGGCAAGGATTTTGAGGCTCCATCTCACATACTTTGGGTATGTGGCCAGGAGGACCATTCCTTGGAGAGGGACATCATGCTTGGAAGAGTGGAAGGACAGTGCAGGAGAAGAAGACCCAGGATGAGATGGATTAATTTAGTGACTGGATGAATGGGATTAGGTCTGTTGGAGGTGATGAGATTGGCTGACAATAGGGCAGGTTTCAGAGCCAATGTACACAAGATTGTTATGAGTCCCAGGTGACTCGATGGGACATGACACCAACAAACACCTTCTGCAGTCTGAAATTGATCACTCATGCAGTCTGTATGCATTACTAATAACAAGTGATTAAAAAACAAGTTGAAAACAAAGAAGGATTAGTGATTGGAAAATAGGGCCTTGGTGATAGAAACAAGGCTGTGGAATTACATGATAAAAATTTGTAACTAGCAATTTATTTAGTGTAAATATCTCTTTTCTTGTAAGATAATGTTATTTAAGGAGACATTTGTTGGGTATAGACTTTTTAGGGAGTTCAAGTAGCCTAGTGGCAAGAAGCTGTACTGCAATCCCAAAGGCACATGTTTCAAGGTTACCAGCTGCTCCACAGGAGAAGAATGGGCAATCTACTCCTGTGTGATTAACTGCCTCTGAAAACCCTCTGGAGGGTCTGCTTTGGGTCGATTCTGACTCCACGGTACACAGCAACAACAAAAACAAACAATAGACTTCTTGATTGGCAATTTATTTCTTTCAAGGTTTTATATGTATCTGTACATTGCATTTTTGTCTGCTTTGTTTCTGCTGAGAAATCAGAGAATACTCGTATTGAACATCCTTTGTTATTGAACTCTTTGTTTTTCCTGAGCTCCTTTCAGTAGAAGAGACTGAGAATTCTACCACCTATGTTTTTTGCAGCTTGTTTGGTTCCACAATCAACATTCTTGGCACTCGCAGTCAGGAAATCAAAAGAAAAATTGCATTGGGAATGTCTGCTGTCAGGGACATCTCCAGCGTACCGAAGAGCAACTATGTGAGTAGTCAGTAGTCTTTCTTTGTCTTTAATTTGGGAAAATTTGATTGTAATAAGTCTTCGTTGTTTTCTTTTAAAATGTTTGTTTGAAATTCACTCGTCTTTTTTTTTTTAACTCAGCTTCGTGAATGCATATTTCATCACTTTCTGTAATGTTGGGGAAATTTTATACCAGCAAATCTTAACAATTTCCTCTGTGCTTTATTTTTTGCCTCTTCTATTCTGAAATTTTCATCACATATATGTTATTCTTCTTAATCTTGTCTCACATAATTCTTATTGTTGCTTGATTTTCTTTCCTTTTATTTCCCTGATGGTTCCTCTGATATATTCATATTAAGGAATTTGTTCTCTCATTTCTGAAATGTTAATCTTAATATTTAAAATTTATTTTTGTTTTTTTGTATTGCTTTAATGTTTCATTTACTTTAGCTATTTGATCTTGCATAATATTTTATATGCTTTCTGTGTTTTCCTCAATCCATTGAAGATACATAACTATTGTTATCTTGAATTTCTTAACATGAATTTCAAGTAACTCTCACTCCTCTAAAATTTTTTCTGGTTCTTTATTTTGTACACTCCTCCCCCCTCCATTTTTTTTATTAATTTTAAGGAAAGTTTACAGAAATTTAGGATTTCCATTCATTCATTGTTGCACTTTTCTCCCTGCCCACGCCCTCCTCCCCAATTCATTCTTCTCCTTAAAAAGTAGAAGAAAAACTCTTTCTTTTTATACAGTCCCTCCCCCCAAGTCCACTCCACTGTGCAGCCTTCATTCTGGACTCCTGTCATGACAATAATACCCAATCATATATCCCTTTTAAACAGTTCTCTCCCTCATCTGTTTCAATGCAGTAGACATCATTCATCCCCTCCTTCTCCGTCTTCCCTCAACCCTGATGTCAGTCCTGTTTTATAACTGTGACCCTATGCGATATTCATCCTTTTGTGACTGAGATATTTCACTCAGCATAATGTCCTCCAGGGTCACCCATTTTGTATACTATTTCATGAGTTCCTTGTTTTTCAATGCTGCATAGTATTCCATTGTGTGAATATACCAGAGCTGCTTTATCCATTTGTTTGTTGATGGGCTAGTTTGCACACTTTTTGATGCTACTTTCACCTGATTTTGTGAGTGGTTGGAAGTTATCCATTGCCTCTGAGTCATTAAGATATTCTTGTCTTTGTATATTTTGTTAGTAGTGTGTGGATCATAAAAAACTGTGGCTGACTCTGAGAAGAATGAGAATTTTGCTAATGCGAAAACTATACTTGGACCAAGAAAACATTCATGGTTCAAAATTGGGCAGGGTGTACACTAGGGATGTGTTCTATCTCCATACCTTTTCAACCCATATGCAGAACAGATTATCTGGGATCCTGGGCTCTATGAGAAGTGTGGCATCAGGATTGGTGGATGATCCATCAATAATCTGCTTTATACAGATGATATATCTTTTGTGTAACATATCTTTTGATTTCTTGGCTACTGCTTACATGGGTTTTTATTGTGGATCCAAGTAAAATGATATTTTTTGACAATTCAATCTTTTCTATCTATCATGATGTTGCCTATTGATTCAGCTGTAAAGATTTTTCTTTTCTTGATGTTGAGATGTATTGAAGGCTGTAGTCTTTGATCTTCTTCTGTAAGTGCTTCAACTCTTCATTGTTTGTAAGCAAGGTTGTGTCATCTGCATAACATGGGTTACTGATGAATTCTCATCCAATCCTGATGACACATTCTTCTTCAAAGGGTCCAGTTTTGTGAATGTTATATTCAGCATAGATATTAAATAAGTGTGGAGAAAGGACACACCCTGATGCCTACCTTTCTAATTTTAAACTATGAAATAGCCCTTTGTTATGTTCAAATGGCCTCTTCTTTTTTTATAAACAGGTTTCTCATGAGCACAATTAAGTGTTCTGGAATTCCTAGTTTTCTTAATTTTATCTGTTATGCAGATGACACAAACCTGCTTGCTGAAACTGAGGAGGACCTGAAACACTTGCTGCAGAGGGTCAAGGACTGCAGCCTTTGGTATGGATTGAGGCTCAATGTCAAGAAGACAAAGATTCTCACCACTGGACCAATTGGCAGCATCAGGATGGATGGTAAAGAGATTGAGATTGTTCACAGCTTTAGTTTGTTTGGCTCCACAGTCAACACTCTTGGCACCAGCAGCCAAGAAATTAAAAGACATATTGCGATGGGAAAGTCTGCTGTTAGGGATCTCTCCAAAGTACTGAAGAGCAATAGTGTCTCTCTGGAGACTAAGGTGTGTCTGATACAGGCCATGGTCTTTGCAATCACTTGTTATGCATCAGATATTTGGACAATGACTAGGGAGGATAGAAGGATAATTGATGCTTTTGAGCTGTGGTGCTGGAGAAAAGTATTGAATGTACCATGGACTGCTAAGGAAACAAACAGGTTCACCCTATAGATGGTTAAACCAGGCTGCTCCTTGGAGACAAGGATTCTGACACTTCATCTAACATACTTTGGACATGTTGAAAGGAGGGACCAGTCCTTGGAGAGGGACGTCATGTTTGGTAGGGTGGATGGACAGCGCAGGAGGGGAAGACCCTCTGTGAGGTGGATTGATTCAGTGACGGGGGGAGGTAATTGGGTTGGTTGTGTCGGAGACAGTGTGATTGGCACAGGACAGAGCAGCGTTTAGGGCTGTTGTACATAGGGTTGGTATGAGTTCCAAGAGACTCGACGACACATAACAAAAACAGCAACAACAACATATGTAGTTTGGACCTCTGGTGGACTAGTGGCAAAGAAGCTGCACTGCAATCCCGAAGGCATGTGGTTTGAGGCCACTAGCTCCTCTGCCAGAGAAGGAGAGGCAATCTCCTCCCATGTGATTAACTGCCTCTGAAAACCTGGTGGAGGGTCAGTTATGGGTCAGTTCCAACTCTATGGTACATAACAACAACATATGTAGTTTATGAGGGCTCTGGTGATCCCGTGGTAAGAAGCTGTCCTGCAATCCCTAAGGCTTAAGGTTCGAATCCACCAGCTTTTCCGTGGGAGAAAAATGGGCAATCTACTTGCTGGAGGGTCAGCTGTGGGTCAGTTCCAACTCAATATCTACAAAAATATTTCATTATCCATGCAAGTGTGTAGTGCCACTCGCTACTTTGGAAACTCTTTTCTGGTGGTTTTGAGAGAGGATGCAGGTTTTCTGTTTGTGCAAATCATTAGAGAGCAGACTGGGCCAGTGTTCTTTGTAGTCTTTGATATGTTGCGTGGAGCAGGAGCTGGCTTTACTTTTGCCTGATAGGTGAAACTGTAGAAGTGTGTGCGTGGCTGGATACTATGGCTGGCTGTTGTCAAATGGAGTAAATAAAAACAGAAAGAAAATAAAACAACAGCAACAAAAATTCCTCTCTTCCCCAAAATGTAAGACCGGAAAATATAAGAAAATAAAACCCCCACAACTCGGAAAGTGTAAAATGATGGAAAATTGGTTTAGAAAGGAGAAAAAGAAAAGAGAAAGTCCAAGCATGGAAAGGAAAGATATGAGAAGGTGGAAGAAATGGAATCAACCAGAACATTACCCAAACCCCCCACAGTGACAAGGAAAAAGAGAAAGATTTAGAAAATCAAACAAACATCCCAAAAGGAATGGAAATAATAGACAAGAGAGAAAAAGGAGGGCTCTGTGAGGAGGGGGGGCTAGGCTCCCGGTTGATGCCCTTGCTACTGGCATGGTCCATGGAGGTTACGGGTCTGGTCTGGGACAGTTTGTCTGCCATCCATCAAAGGTTTGGTGTTCTAGTGCTCAGTCAGGTCTGAGCCTCTGCTCATTTGAGAGGTGGATGGTGCTTCAAGTCGTAAGTCTGACCAAGAACAATGCCTCTTCTGGTTTAAGGGATAAGAGGCAGGGTGCTCTGGTGGTCTTGTGGCAAGAAGCTGCACTGAAATCCCAAAGGTACATGGTTCAAATCCACCAACTGCTCCTCAGAAGAAAGATAGACAGTTCCCTCATGTGGGATTTACTGTCTCTGAAAACCCACTGCAGGCCAGGTATAGGTCGGATCTGATTTGAAGGCAAACAACAAGAGGCAGGGCAATCATTTGGGGAAGGAGTTTCTGCTGGTGTCACTGGAGCCTAGGGTACTCTGCCTGTTTAGGGATGTTGTCCTTGACAGTCCAATGTTTGGGTGCAGGTAGGGTCCTCTGGCAGAGATGGCTAGTGTGAAAAACAATCAGCACCAGTCTGAGATGCCCAAGGATGATTTACTTCACAGAAGGTAGATTGCACCAAATGAAACTGCAAAAAGAGAAGCATGAGGATGGCTGTATTTGATCTCCACTAACTTCAGAAAAAGGAACAATCCCCATTAGCAATATCCATAACCAAATACCAGTTCTTATGAGGTCAGATAGCCTCCGCCATGTTCCTTCACTTGTTTGTACTAATTCCAACACCGATCCTATTGCTGTGCTGTGTCCCAAGACATCAGTATTGACTCATAGCTGATCCTTTGGTGGATTTTCAGAGGCAGGTAATCAAAAGGGGGGATATTGCCCACCCTTCTTCCATGGAGCAGTTGGTGGATCTGAAAGCTCCCTATTGCTCTACTACCGAGTACGAAAACCATGGTAATGGTCACACAGATCTCACAGAACCATATTCATGGTTAGGGGTTTACTGGGGAAATTACCAGATTACAATTCAGATTGGAAGCAGTATACAATTTCTTAGTCAGGATGGCTCCTGAAGTGTGCTTGCAGGTCCTTCAGCCATCAGCCTTGTGGCTTTAGGCCAGTATTAAAAAATTCCTAGTCTTGCCATTTATGATGTTTTCCCATTACTGCTCCATCAAGCCTGGGTGAAGGACACTGGCTCTAGCTTCATAGGGTAGCAGTTCCAAGTCAGCTCCACCTCAGTTTCTGGTTCTCTGCTATAGCTGCTGCTGCTTTTGTGCAGGTCCTGATCTGGCCTTGGTACAGGATTTTGGCCGTGAAGGATGCTTTCTGCACTCTGTGCTTCTTTTTTCTTGCTGGTAGTGGGATTGCCACATTTCTTGCAATACTTTTTCAATTTCAACTTGGCAGGATGGGAAAATTGATCAATCCCATAGTGATTAGTTTGTTGTTGTGGTTAAGTGCCATGGAGTTGTAGATGGCTCATAGCAACCCTGTATGAACAAAAGACTTGAACACTTGTGTAACTTTCATTGTTTCTCAAAGCTCATAAAGTTTTCAGAGGCAAGCTATTTCGGAAGTGGATGCCACTCCTGCTTCTAAGCTTGTTTTAATCAGGGAGCTCCACCAAACACTGTCCACCATGGGTAACCAAGTGTGTCCTACCTGAAATTAGAGACCATCTCAAGAATAGATTTGAAATATTGAACAATAATGATTGAAGATAAAAAAACTGTGAGATGATATCAAGGATATAAAGCAAAAGGTTAAGAAAGAAACGGCCTAAATGCATGTCAGAACAGCATCTGAATTTCGAGAAGAAAAGAAGAAATGATAAATATAAGAGCTAAATAGCAATTTCAAAGAGCAGCTTGAGAAGACCAGCAAAGTATATGTATTGTATAGAGAATTGGAGTTAGATAATTGACAAAGGGGAGGGCATACTTGACATTTCTAGCTCTTTTTAAAAGACTTTCATTTTAGTGTGTGTTGTCCAAATGAACTGCTAAAAACCCTCATATGAGTTTCTCATCCTCACAAACCCATGGAGGATCACCTTCTCTGTCTCTTGCTTTATTTATGTCAACATTCTTTTGCTCATTTTCCAACTTGCCAATAGTTTTTTTACAACCATAAAGAAAAAAGTTTTTCTGGAGAGATCTGCTCTGTTGTTTATTTTGGATTGCTTCCTTTACTTGAAAGAATCTATTTTTATATTAGTTTTTCTTTTACTTTATCTTATTTTAATTTTGCTGGATATTTTTAAACTATTTAAATCTTTTTCTTTCCCAACCCCACCCATCCTTGGCAACCATCAAAGAGTATTTTATTCTCC
>NW_006399757.1:24165445-24185475 GCF_000299155.1 Elephantulus edwardii | reverse complement strand
CGACTCTAGCTCCTCGCACATTTCGTTGTAATATTTTGCTTTGTGTCAGCAGTTGACGTTGTTGGAATCACAGGAGTGAAGAAAGCTTCAGATACAAGCTGTCAGGTCGGACAATGGGAGATTAAATCTGAAGGCATTTGGTAGAAGTGAAGGGGTATCCTGGTGGAGGGTGGAGCTAGGAAATAAGTGGGTCAAGGCACTGGGCTAAGGGCAGGGACTATAGTGTAACTAATGGTTAACTCCACAATGAGGGATTTATCTTTCATTTCTCCACAAATTGCTGTCTTTCAGCAGATACTCCTAAACATTTAGATTAAGACAGACTAGGAAGAAGGATTGGCCATCCACTTCTGAAATAGCAGGCCTCTGAAAACCCTATGTACAACACAACACACGTAGGCCAACAGAAATGGCAACCTAGGTAGAACTTTCAAACATGGAATTACAAAGGAAGAGGAACAGTTGTAAGCAGACACTGGTGATTGGAACATAGAATGTGAGAACCAAGAATGTGGGAAAATTAGAAATTGTTAAAAAAAGAAATGGAATGCATAAATATTGACATACTAGGCATTGGAGAGATGAGATGGACTGGCATGGGTCATTTTGAGTCAGATGATCATATGATATATTATTCTGGTGATGAAAAGGTGAGGAAAAAATGGAGTTTCATCCTAGAGGTACGTGGTTCAAATCCACCAGATGCTGTGCTGGAGAAGGAGGGGGTAATCTCCTCCTGTCAAGTCAGATCTGATTTGACGGTACATGTAAAAATAATACAATAAAAAAAATAATGGGCTTATACAGTATTTGTCCTTTTTTTGTTTAGCCTTTTTCACTCAGCATAGTGTCCTTAAGGCTTATCCACATTCTACAGTGTTTGGGGAATTCTTCATTAATCACTGGTGTTGCATAGTATTCCATTACGTGGGAACCATAGCTTATTTATCAACTGATCTGTCAATGGGCACTTCATTTGTTTCCAGCTCTATGCTTTTTAAACAATGCTGCAATAAACATGGCATGTTATTTTTATTCTTGTTATGTATCATCTAGTCTCTGTGACTCATTGTGATCCTATGTACAATAGCTCTGAACCCTGCTCTATCCTGAGCCAACCTCATCATCTTTGATATAGATAACACCACGGCCATAGTCATTGAGTTAATATATCTCTCCCAGGTATCCCTCCATCCTCCCAAGCAGGATGCTCCTCTCCAAGTGCTGGTCCCTCCTTGTAACATGCCCAAAGTATGTAAGACAAAGCTTCAGGATCCTTGCCTCAGAAGAGCAGCCTGGTTTCACCCTCTCTAGGATAAATCTGTTTGTTCTCCTAACAGTCCATGGTACATGCAATACTCTTCTCCAGTGCCACAATTCAAAGGCACCAATTCTCCTTCTATCATCCCTAGTCATTGTTCAGTTCTTGGATGCATAGCTAATAATTGGGAAGACCAGGCCTGGATCAGATGCACCTTAGTCTCCAGATTGACATCAGTGCTCTTCAGTACTCTGGAAAAGTCCCTGACAGCAGATTTTCCCAATGCAATTCATCTTTTGATATCCTGGCTGCTGACAAAGAGTGTTAATTGTTGAGCCAAGCAAACAGAAGCTGTTGGCAATTTTAATCTCTTTACAATCTATTATGATACTGCCCATTGGCCCAGTGGTGAAAGATCTTTGTTTTTTTATATTGAACTTCAATCCATATTGAAAGCTGCAATCCTTGACCTTCTAAAGCAAATGCCTCAGGTCTTCCTCATTTTTGGCAAGCAAGGTTGTGTCATCTGCATAAAACATATTGTTGATAAGTCTTCTTCCAAACCTGATACCACATTCCTTCTCATAGATAACAGCCTCCCAGATGATTTGTTCCATATATAGATTGAAAAGGTATGGAGATATGATGTGTCCCTCATGTACACCTTTCCTTATTTTGAACTATGCGGTGTTTTCTTGCTCTGTTCTGACGACTGCCTCCTGGTCCAAGTAAAGTTTCATATAAGCACAATCAGGTGTTCTGGGATTCCCATTTTTCTCAGAGTTAGCCACATTTTGTTGTGATCCACACAGTCAAATGCCTTTGCATAATCAATGAAACACAGATAGACATGCCTCTGGTTCTCTACTTTCAGCCAAGATCCATCTAACATTAGCTATAATACCCTAGTCCTATGGCCTCTTCTAAACCTGGCCTGTGCCTATAGCAGTTCTCTGTTGAGGTGCTACCCCAGTCATTTTTGGATAATTTTCAGCAGGATCTCACTTTCATGTGATATTAATGATATTTTTTTATAATTTCCTCACTTTGTTGAGTAATTTTTTTTAACTGGAACAAATATGGATGCCTTCCAGTCAATTGGCTAGGTAGTTGTCCTCCAGCTTTCTTGACACAACTTGGTGAGTGCATCCAGGGCAGAGACTGTTTGTTGAAATAGGGTATGCCATCAATTCCTGTGGCCTTGTTTTTTGCTAATTCTTTCAGAGCAGCTTGAGCTTCCTCCTTCATCACTACAGGTTCTTGATCATAAGTTGTTTCATGAAATTCTTCTGTGTTGGCTAATTCTTTTTGGTACAATGACTCTGTATTCTCCTCCCATCATGAGTGTGCATTTATCTAACTCCACCTCTTAATTCTTTGAGATATATGCCTCAAAGCAATGAAATATAATAATGAGATAGCTGAACAAATGGCATTTCTAGAAGGCACTACACCGTTTTTTAACAAAGGTTGCAATAATCCACAGTCCCGCAGTAATGTGTGAGTTCCAAGATCTCAAAATTTTTGTTAACATTTGTTGTCTTCTGTCTTTTTTCCCCCTTCTGTATTACTGAACTTTGTTATCATTCCTGGGATGAAATAGTATTGTTAGTTATTTTTTCATCATTTTAATAGTAGGCAAATGAAAGCATTTCCTGAAGTAATTATTATCCACCTTAATGGCTCCTTTGGTGAAATACTTCTTCATGTCCTCAGACCATTTTTCATTTGTTTATCTGTTTCTTTTTCAATTGTTGAAGCTTTCTATGAATCTTGGAGATTAGTTCCTTGTCTGAGGTATCTTTGCCAAATATTCTTTCCTCCAAAATGTAGGTCCTCACTTGGAGAACTCTTTTCATCTAAATAGAAATTCCGTTTTTAGTATGTCACATTTATCTAGCTTAACTTCTACTATTGTGCTTTTTTGATTATGATAAGTTTGCAAGTATTTTGTTTTTTTCCCTTTGATGATCTTTATTGTTTTAAGTTTTACATTTAAATCTTTGAATTATCTTGAGTTATTGCTTTGTATATAGTACAAGATAAAGGCCATGTTTTGTGTTTTTGCAAGTGGATACCCATTTCTGCCAACACTGTTTGTTAAATAATTTCAGTTTATCAAATTAATGTTTTTGTGGCTCTTTGCCAAAGATCAGCTGCTCTTAAAAGGGTAGACTTATTTCTCCCAAATCTATTCTGTTGGACTATGTGTCTGTCATTGTACCCAGTATGAACTTGTTTGACTACTATGATTGTAGGTTATTGTTACGTACTGTTGACTTAATATCAACTCGTAATGATCCTATATACAATAGATCAAAACCCTGCATGTCTTGTGCCATTCTTGCAATTTCTGCTGTGCTCAAATTCACTTTTGTAGTTACTATGTCAATCCATCTCATTCAAGGTCTTCCCATTCTTCATTGACCTTCTATTTTTCCAAGCATACTGTCTTTCTCCAGGGATTGATGACTCTTGATAACATACTCAAAATATGTGAGATGAAATCTCACCATCCTTGCCTCAAAGGAACATTCTGACTGCACTTTTCCCAAGACAGACTTGTTTGTTCTTTTGACACTTTGTGATATATTCAATACTCTTTGTCAGCACCACAATTCAAAGGAGTGGTCTGGTTCTTAAAACCAGGGAGTGTGAGACTTTCTACTTTGCTCTTTTTCTTCAGAAGTGCTTTACTTATCCAAGCTCTCTTTCCTTTTAAAATGAGCTAATAGCTTATTTTTTTATTTTCCTGAAAAAACAAAAACAAAAAAACAAAAATAAACCCTCCGAAAACAAAAACAAACCATGATGGAATCTAGATTGGGATTACATCATATTTATGACGCTATGGTAGTGTAGTTCATAGAAAGTTGTATTGTTAGCTCAAAGGCGACATCTCTCTCGCAGTGCAAATTCAATATCAGCTCTGCAGAAGAAATATAGACAATTTATTTCTGTGCAAGTTACAGTCTTGGAAACCCACTCGAGAGTCAACTTTGAGTCAGTTCTTACTGGACAGCAATGAGAAAGTGAGAGATAAATTGCTTTGGGCAGTATTGATATTTTTATTATTTAAGACTTCCTATCCATGACCAAGGTATGATCTTTAATTTCTTATATTCATTTGTCTTGTTGTTGTTTAATGCTGTCGAGTCATAGACGACTCATAGCGACCCTATGAACAAACAGCCTGAGCACTGTTCGTACATAGAGTTTCCGGAGGCAAGCCATTTCGGAAGTGGATGCCACTTCTGCTTCCATTTATTAATTTAGCTTCTTAAAATAGTGTTTTATAGAAGTTTAAGTATTCCCAAGTATTTTATATTGATAGTGGTTATTATAAATGGTATTGTTCTCTTGATTTCCTTTTCTGGGTTCCCCTTGTTAGTATAGAAGAATACCACTGACGTTTTGTTTGTTTATCTTGTACCCTGCTATTTTTCCAAATCTTTCAAATGAGTGAAAACAATTTTCTTGAAGATGATGAAGTAAGAGAGCTGAACTATAGCTATACAAATCAATTTTACAAAGACCTGGAGTTAGAAAACAAAAAGGGAAGAACACAGTATTTCTCAAGCAGAAAGAATTAAAGGGAAATGTAAGTCTTTCTTTGCAGTATTGATGCATTCTCTGGTTAAAACATGGTAAAACTCAGAAAGCATATAAAGAAGATATGAGGAATGCAGAGAATGAGCATACTAAAGAGAATTTATTGATGTGGAACTATTTCAGGAGGCCTAAGACCAAGAACTAATCGTACGGAATAAAGAAGTCCAAGTTGCACTGAAGGCACTGATGAAAAAGAAGATTTAGTGAACTGATCGAATACCAGTTGAAAAGTTTCCACAAACAGATGCAGCGCTGGATGTACTCATTCACTTATCCTAAGTAATTTGGAAGATAAATACTTGGCTGACTAATTGGAAGAGATCTACATTTGTACACATTTCACAGAGTGGTGACCCAACACAATGTGGACATTTTGGAACAATATCATTAATATAATACAGAAGTAAAGCCTTAAGATAATTTTAAAAATGATTGGAACAATAATACCTCTAGGGAATTGCAAGAAATCCAAGTCATATCCAGAAAATGACACAGGGAAAGGTACATCATTATTGAAGGCAGATCGATGGAGATGTTTGTCTTTTATTAATGATATGAGGACATTTGATTGTGTGGCTAATAATATCACATTAAAAAATAATATCACATTGTGAATAACATTGCAAACAATGAGAATTACAGAACTTTGACTTCTACCCATGTGGGACCTGTACATAGACCAAGAAGTAGTCATTAGAACAAAGAGAAAAAAAGATATTGCATAGTTTAAAATCAGGAAAAGTTCAAAATATCGTCAAGATTGTATCCTTTCATCTGTTCATATTTATGATGAGCAAGTAATCCAAGAAACTGGATTAAAAGAAGAATATGACATCAAGACTATAGAGAAACTCAATAACAAGCTGTAACTTTATAGATGGCACACCTTGTTTGCTGAAGATGAAAAAGATTTGAAGCATCTACAATTGAAGTTAGAAGACTTCACTATAGATTATGCCTCACCATGAAGGAAACAAAAAAATCCCCACAATTTTACCAATAAAGAACATCATGATAAATTTGAAAAAGAGTGAAGTTGTCAAGAATTTCATTTTATTTGAATTTCTAACATTCACTGAAATGGCAGTCAAGAAATCAAGTGATGAATAGCAGTGGGTAAACTTGCTGCAAAAGACCTTTTTAATGTGCCAAAGAGTGAGAATGTCACTTTGAGAGTGAACTAAGTCATGATATTTTGAATGACCATACCTGAGATAGTTGAACAAAAAATAAGGTAGACTGAAGAAGCACTGATGACTTTGAACTGTGGTGTTGGTTAAGAGTATTGAACATGCCACAGAAAGCCAGAAGAACAAAACAATCTATCTTGCAATAAGTGCAACTAGACAGTGCCTTGGGGAGTTGTGCTGCTAATCCTAGAGCATGCAGTTCTGATTTACCAGCCACTCCACAGGATAAAGATGGGCAATCCACTCCCGTGCAATTTACTGCCTCTGAAAAACTGCTGGACGGTCATCTATGAGTTGTTTCTGACTTGATGGTTGTTATTGTTAAGTGTGATCAAGTCAAGTACAACCCATAATGAGATTATGAACAACAGATATTAAACTTACCCCATCTTGTGATATTCTCGCACTTTCTGACACACTCAAGCCTGTTGTAGCAGTCACTGTGTCAGTCCATCTGGTTCAGGGTCTTCCTCTCTTTCGTCAACCCTCCACCTTTCCAAGCATGATGTTCCTTTCCAAGGAATAGCCTTTCCTAACAACGTGCCAGAAATGTGTGAGACAAAGCTTTATCATCTATGTCTCCAAGGAGCACTCCAGGTGTACTTTCTCCAAACCATATTTGTTTGTTCTTTTGGCAGCCCAGGGGATATTTAATACTCTTCTCCAACACTACAGCTCAAAGGCATCAATTATTCTTCTGCCATCCTTATTATTGTCCAGTTCTCAGATGCATAACAAGTGACTGAAAAGACCATGGCCTCAATCAGGCACACCTGAGTGCTCAAACGGATATAATTATTCTCAATAATTTCAGAGGTCCCTGACTGAAAACTTTCCCAGTGCAATACGTCTCCTGATCTCCTGATCGCTAATACCAAGAATGTTGATTGTGATTCCAGGTAAGCTGAAGTTGAAAGACTTGATGGTACACAACAACAAACAACAGAATGTTCCTTAGGAGGAAGAATGGCAAGACTTTCTCTCACATACTCTGGGCATGATATCAGGAGGGACCAGTCCCTGGAGACGTCATGCTTGGTCAGCAGGGGAGGTAGGGAAGACTTAATGAGATGGATTGACCCAGAGGCTACAACAACAGAATTAAGTGCAGCAGCATTTGTGAAAATGTCACGATACTAGGTGATATTTTGCTCTGTTACATACAGTCACTCTAAGTCAGAATCAACACCTAACAACAAATTTAATGGCTTTCATTTCCATTTGTTAATATTTGGTATTATTTTTATACCCCTCAGTAAATGAAAATAATCACGTAGGATATTACAAGTGTTGAGAGAACACTTAAGCAGAAAATAGGAGATGTGACATCTGGGTTTAACCACTGTGTTCTCTGCCCTCTGTTCTCACATTCTGAAGTTTTATGTTTCAATATGCATGTGTTTATTCCCTCTGCCTTTGTTCTTTTGCTGTCTTTGTTTATGTCCTTACTCTTGCACTTCCCTCTGCAAGCTCTGTTGCCAGGAAACAAGGAAAAGTAAAAACTCTTGAAGGGGAATTCAAGGTTAACAATAAGCAAAGAGAGAAGGAAAGTTGGCAGGCAGACATGAGGCATGATTTGGAACATTAAATTCACTGCAGAAATGAATTGTTGACAACAGCAAGGCAAAACAGTTCAATAATTATTAGTGTAATAAGGCCATTCTATGCTAGAAATTTCACAGTAACACAAATGGAATTGGTGCCTAGTGGTCGACTTGCGTATGGAGCCAACTTGAATTGTGGTTTTGATTCAAACAAAGGCTTTCAGTACTAAGGAAGAACAGTTTAAGAATACTGGAAGTTCACACACACACAATATTAGAAATTGATGCCAAATTTTTTCAAAGTATTAAACAAGTATTACTTATATTTTTCCTGGTTGTATAGACTTCTTTTTAAAAATTTTTTTATTATTAATTTTAATGAAAGTTTACAGAGACTTTGGATTTCCATTCATTCATTGTTTCACTTCCCCTGCCCACTCCTCACTCCCAATTCGCTCTTTTCTTTGAAAAGTAAAAGAAAAATTATTTCCTTATTATACAATCCTTTCTCCCAAGTCCATTTCACTATGCAGCCTTCGTTCTGGACTCCTGTCATGACAGTAATACCTAATAATATATCCCTTTTACACAGTTCTCTCCCTCATCTGTTTCAATGCAGTTTACATAATTTATCCCATCTTCCTCAGTCTCCCCTCAACCCCGATGTCAGTCCTGTTTTATAACAGTGACATTATGCAGTGTCTGTCCTTTTGTGACTGATATATTTCACTCAGCATAATGTCCTCCAGGGTCACCCATTTTGTATAATATTTCATGAGTTCCTTGTATTTCAATGCAGCACTTCTTAGGGAGCTCTGGTGGTCTAGTGGTAAGAAGTTGTGCTGCAAACCCAAAGAGATGTGCTTCAAATCCCCCAAATGCTATGCAGGAGAAAGAAAATCCTCCTATGAGTTTTACTGCCTCTAAAATCCCATTGGAGGGCCAGTGATGATGGGTTGGTTCTCATTCTGCAAACAACACAAATAACAATAGCCTTGATGTCCATTACCTTGCTTTATACTGTGTTAAAATAAATAATTCGCTTGTGCATGAATATCAAAATGATAGTTAGAATGGGGCTTATCATATTTCAACAGACATTAGAGTCAACTCGAGGTCCTGTTAAATTGCAGATTATTGTTCATTCAGTGGATTTGGATCTGCATTATTAACAAGCTTTCAGGTGATGCCTGTACTGCTCGTCTATGGGACTATACTTTAAATAGAAAGGACTTAGAAATATGTAAAGAAATGCCTTTGATAGTCTTTCCTTCCTTTGTCTAAATCAGTGATAAGATATATTGAAAAATGTATATAGAAGGGGGCCTGGAGACTCAATTTCCAGTCATGTAAAATGAGAAGATAAGGCTAGATCATATTTCAGGCTGTCCTTAGGAATCATGTAATTCTACGTAAGTGGTCTTGTTGTTAGAAGCCATTCAGATGACAACTCACAGTGACCCTCTGAACAACACATCTGAACCTTGTTCTATCATGCTTTGTCCTCGTGGTCATGGTCTCATAGGGGGTTATTGTTATGGTCTGTTACGCTCAAACCTATTGTTACAGTGACTGTGTCAATCTGTTTTGTTGAGGAAAGTGACTTTAGGGATCCCCAAAGAGAGGTACAAGGCTAGTGGGATGCAGAAGAAGAGTGAAGGCAGCTAAGAATACTTGGAGAGCTAGAAGAATAAACAAATGGGTATCTTGTCAATAAAAAAATGAGGTTTTATGAAGGATGTGGTAATCAATGTTGTCAAATACAATCACTAAATCGTTATTCAACACACTATATAAGGTAGCATGCTTCCCACTTCTGGGATTCTTAAATGCTTTTCTTGTTCTAAAGAAACTTAATTCTGTGCCAAATTCTTTATTAGGTAGTGCCTAGAATACCTTAGGGAGCTCTGGTAATAGTCTGTAGAGAGTTGCATTGCTAATTCAAATGCTAAGCTTCCGTCGTGCCCGCTGCTCCTTGAGAAAAAGATGAGCTGTCTCCTCGTGTGCAATTTACAGCCTTGGAAACTTGCTGGAAAGTCAGCATGGGTTGGAACCAACTTAATAGCAATAAGAAACAAGCAAAAGAGATTATTTGAGATCCTTGTTATCTGTCTTTATCTTTAGGTGTAGTCTACTTGTCCTTTGATGCTTCTATTGCTTGTAACCATAAGATAGACTCTGACTCATGGATACCCTGTGGACAGCAGAAATCAATGTTCACTGGATCTTCCATCATGCTTACAATTCCCAGCATATTTAAGTCCAATGTTGTGGTTAGTCTACATCCAACTCATCACGATTCTCCTATGTCTTCTCTACCCCTATACTTGATGAAACGTGATGTTCTTCTCCAGCAATTGTTCCCTCCTGATGACATGCCCAAAGCAAGTGAGTCAAATAATGTTCTGCTGTGACCTGTTAGGTTTTCACAGACTAAATTTTGTAAGTAAATGCCAAGATCTTTCTTCTTAGCCTGTCTTGATCTGAAGCTCCATTAAAACTTGTTCCCTATGCTGGAATGGGAAATAGTATCCAAGATCATAACACACAAGCTGCCATGATATGACAAATGGTCAGATGGGTATAGCTGAGGTTCTTTAAAAACAGGTGAATGGTGAAGAGGTTGTATGTTGTTATGTGCTGTTAAGTCAGCTGCAACTCATAGTGATCCTATGAACTAAACCTTGGCCTATCTTTTTTTTTTTTCCTTTTTTTCTTTTTTTGTTCATACCTTGGCCTATCTTGAGCCAATCTCACTGTCTCTGACACACCTGCTCCTACTACTCCAGTCACTGCACTGTCTTTCCACTCTTCCAAGCATGAAGGCCCTCTCCAAGAATTTGTCTTTCCTGGAAACATGCTCAAAGTATGTGAGATGGAGCTTCAAAATCCTTGCCTCCAAAGAGCAACTTGGTTTTACCCTCTCCAGGACAGACCCATTTGTTCCCTTGGCAGCCCATATTGTATATTTAATACTCTTCTCAAGCACCACAAGTCAAAGGTATAAATTCTTCTTCTGTCTTCCTTAGTCATTGTCCAGCTCTCTGATGCATGACAAGTAATTGTGAAGACTATGGCCTGTAACAGGTGCACCTTAGTCTCTAGACTGACATCGTTGCTCTTCAGCACTCTGAGGGGGTCCATGACACCAATTTTCCTAATGCAATTTGTCTTTTGATTTCCTAACTACTAGTGCCAAGAGTGTTGATCATGGACTCAAGCAAGTTAAATTTGTTAAAAATTACAGTCTCTTCATCTATTGTGGTGCTGCTAGTTGGCCCAGTGGTGAGAATCTTTATTTTCTCGATGTTAAACTTCAATCCATATTGAAGACTGCAGTCCTTGACTTTCTGGAGCAAATGCTTCAGGTCCTCCTCAGTTTTGGCAAGCAAGGTGTGTCATCTGTGTAACACAGGTTGTTGATGAGTCTGCCTTCAATTCTGATGCCGCATTCCTTCTCATAAAGATCAGCCTCCTGAATGATCTATTCTACTATAAGATTCTATAAGATTGAAAAGCTGTGGGGACAGGGAATGGGAAATGCATGTGACTTCAATGGATCATTCATTTCTCTTCAGTGTCAGTGGGTTTCTTGAATGAGATAATGATTTGGCCCCTAATAGCTCTGATGTCCTAATATTTTAATCTATTTCGGGGGCAAGGACAGGAAAGAATAAAGGGAAATGCCAATGGAAAGAGTCAAAACCACGAGAGAATTGTCTTGCAGTCCCCATGATCTGATCCAATCTCCTTCCTTTCCCGTGGTTCCCAATGGGCCTTTTCCCCATGGCTTCTTAGGAACAGAGACATGACTGACTCAGTCAGCTGCCACTTTTGGGCCAAGCTCAAAAAGGACATGATGGCCAAAATCTCATCTTGTGTGAGGGATATGGGGGGGATGGCTTTTTCATCTTCTCCTTACTTCCAGGAAAGACAGAGGGGGAGGGGAATGGAAAAATTTGTTTTCTGACATATGTTTATGGTTAGAAATCTTTGTTTTTCTCTCATCAATGGCTGCACATTAAAATCACTTATAGTGCTTTTAAAACAGCTAATGGTCAAGATCATATTCTGTTATTGTATGCTTTCAAATTGAGTAAATCATAGTTATTCTATGGGGCAGAGTAGACCTGCCATATAGGGTTTTCTAGGCTAGAAATCCTTAGGGAAATCTTTATGGTCACTACCCTCTCCCAGTTCCAAGCAATGGTTTAATAATTTGAATGCATAACCATTGTTCCCACATGGCTATTGGAGGTTCTTATTTAATTGCTGTGCTGTGGGGCTCAGGTAAATGTTATGTGTGTGGTTAATTTGTGGTTTTGTTTTTTTTTTTTAAAGTTCTTGTGTGGTTCTAATGTTCCAGGGAAGAAAACTGACTTACTGCTTAAACTTGTGCTGCTTTTTGTTGGGAAATGTTGGGGAGGAAGAGAGGGTCTCTGTCCAGGACAGATCGCCTAGCTCCGGATAAGTGCAAGCTTCCCAATGGCCTTTAATATGCTGTAGAGAAAGCTCCCCTATGTTTGGCTGTACTGGCTTGAGAAAGCTCGCCACCTGGGAAGATGGCTGCCACATCTGTTGAGCTGGAAGTAGTCCACATGAGGCTGAGGTTCTCCTATCCAATTCCCATGTCCCATGTCTACAAACCCACCCTATCCTGTCTTCCTGGTTACTTACTTGTATATAAGTGCATTGTAGCCCCCAATAAAGTTGAGCTGGATTGACTCTCTGAACAGTTCCAGGAAGGGTGTGTCTCCATCATGCTTACCCCCATCAGGGTGTCGCTGTTCTTTGCCGGTGAATGGGCAGCAACACTTTTCTTCTTTCAGCATAGCCACAGACAGGCAATTTGTTCTGAATGGCTCAGTAAGATGTCTGTGATGGAGATAGGAGGAGACTTGGTGGCATAACAGTTCAAATTCTCTGTGATTCAAAGCCACCAATTAATTGTTCCTCTGAAGAAAGATGTGGATGTTTGTCTCCATAAATATCTATGAAACTACTCTGTCCTATGTTGTTGATGTTGTATGTCATTGAGTCAGGACCAACTCATATCTGACCCTCTAGCATGTTTTCCAAGGCAGATCATTGCACAAGAGGAGATCACTCATCCTTCTCTCTTTAAGCAGCTGGTAGATTAGAACTGTGTGTCTTTGGGATTGCAGCATAGTTTCTTACCACTAGGTCATCATAGGGTTATTAGAAGCCAGAACGACATAATGACAGTGAGTTTAGATTGGGATGGATATGAGTAGATATTATTTAAAGATCATCTTTATCTAGCCAGAACTGTTGAGTTAACCTTCTGCTGAAAGCGATGTGTCCTCAAATTCTCATGTTTCAGTATCTGCATCACCAGATGATCAGTGATTGTAGTGAGTGACTCCAAATCAGGACAGCAATTCTCAGCTCTTTGAGCTGATTTTTCAAGACATCAGCAGTGCTGCCCCTATATGAGGTCAGAGGAATGCTTTAGCTAAGCATAATACCTTACATAGCATGGACTAATGGACTACGCCTGAATATTTTACCACATAGTGACAAATGTGGTGGAAACATTCTCTTGCTTGGGAGTGAAATTCAGAGCCTGAAGTCATGGGACCTAAGGTTAGATTCCATAATGGGGACTGGTCTCTAGCTCCTATATATACACTCATTGCTGCTGAGCTAGAACTGACTCATAGTTGGGTTTCATTGCACACTTTGATGGATGGGGTATGTGTGAAGGAGATGGGAAAGATCCAGTGTGAAAAGCAATGTATTCAAACTTTGTAAATAAATCAGTATAAAATATATATAAACACCAACTCAAAAGAGGAGTCTGTCTTTTTCTTCAGAACCACTGGTGGACTCAAGTCAACAGAGATGCTTGGAATTTGAGTTAGCAGTGCAACTCCCTATGGACTACTCCACTAGAGCTCCCTCTGTGCTCACAGATGTCTACCAAATTTCGACTTTACCTGTTAATCAGTTTCATCTGGTTACCTCAAGGATTTCCTCAAAACTCAAAATATATACCTCTTGAAAATTATATCCCTTTAAAAAAACATTTCCATCTTGGTGAACAGCGGCTTTACAACCCACAACTTGGGATGATATACTTCTACTTAGTTACTTTGCTCTTCTTCACCAGCAATTCACTGAGTGATATATTGAACACTTACTATGTTTAGGTGTATGGGCAAAGGCAGAGAAAGGCAGAGGTGATGAGGGATCATGGGCTGCAGAAGGCCAGCTTGGGTGAGTACTTTTGCTCCGATTCTGGTTGATCATGGATTAATTCCAACTCAAAACGACCCTATAAGACAGAATAGAAATGCCTCATAGGGTTCCCAAATCTTCAGATCTTTAGAGAAACAGATGTAAAGGTTAAAAACACTGCCACTATATTCTCCTTGCTATTTATTGCCCCTGAAACCAGCTGGGGGGCGGGGGGGTGTCAGCTGTGAGTTAGTTTCAACCTGATGACGCTCAACAACTAGATTTCTCCCCAGATTACCTTTTTGGTACTGAAATCCAGGAAGAAGCCCGATTATCTTTGCGGGTGGGAGAAGGGTGGGCAATCACCTCCAATGTGATTAACTGCCTCTGAAAACCTGCTGGAAGGTCAGCTATGGGTAGTTTCTGACTTGATGGCACACAACAACAACAGCAGCAGCTATATTCTGAGAGCTCTCATGGGTTAGTGGGTAAGGAGTTGTGCTGTCAATCTAAAGGTAGACAGTTTGAATTTACCAGCTTCTCTGAGGAAGAGAGGTGGACAGTCAGTCTCCTCCTGTGTGATTTACAGCCTGTTAAAACTCACTGGATGGGGCAGGGGGCAGGGGTGGAGAAAATAGTGCAACAATGAATGAATGGAAATCCAAAATCTCTGTAAATGTTCATTAAAATTAATAAAATTTAAAAAATTTTTTAAAAACCAACAAATTCACTGGAGGGTCATATATGAATCAGTTTCAGCTCAACTGCATATAACATAATAATATGTTCTACTCACTATTCTGGTTCAGGAGGGAATAAGCCAGACAAGATCTCCCTCCTCTCATGGAGCTTATAATGAAATGAAATGGAGTGTTGGTAGTAAAGATAAAATATAAATAAAGGCATAATTTAATTTTAGAATGACCAGAACGATGAAGAAAATGAATCAATAGGAGAGAAAACTATTTAGAAAATGTGGTCTGAGGAGACACTTGAAAAAATAAGAACCATAAATAAATGGGGGGGGGGTGTTAGAGATACTGAAACAGCTGAGGTGGGAACAAGCTTTTACTTAAAAATGAGAAACTAGTATGTCTGTAGAAGGAGCTCTCATGGTTTAATGGTTGGGAACTGACCTGCTAACTCAAAGGCGTATGGTTTGAATCCACCAGTTGTTCCACACAAGAAAGATGGGCAATCTTTTTCCTTGCAATTTATTGCCTCTGAAAACCCACCAGAAGGTGATCTATGAATTGGTCCTGACTCTATAGTATACAACTACAACAATGTGTCTGTAGAGTAGTGATCAAGGGTAATAAAGGGAATATAATCACATTGAACTTTCTTGGGCATGATAAAATTATTAGATTTAATAGAGCTTTATTTTACTTCTATAGACGCAGTAACCAGGGCTAATGGGGCTAGGCATGTCGAAGACAGGTTGACTCAGGATAGGGCAGGGTTCAGAGCTAGTGTGCAGAGGGCTAGTATGAGTTGCAGACCCAAACACAACAAAATATTGATTCATAAAAACAAAACGAACCCTTTGAACTCACTTGCTGAGTAAAACCAACTCATAGCTGACCTTCCAGTGGGTTTTCAGAAGCTATAAATCACATGGGATGAAACTGCTCATTTTACTCCCACGGAACCACTTGTAGATCTGAATCATTGGAGAACTATCTTCTTGAGGTAGGAAAATCCCTACAGACTATGCCATCTAAGTTTTCCTATCTTTGACTAGACTCTGTTGCATTTTATGTTACTGTTAGGTGCCATCGAGTAGAGTACTATGCAGAGCAACCCTATGAACATAGGATTCTTAGTGATCCTTTGAATAACATATCTGATTCCTGTTCTATCCTGTGCCATCCTCACATTTTTTGACACACTAGAGACCATTGCGGCAGTCACTTTGTTTGTCTGGTTAAGGATCTTCCCCTTTTTCACTGAACCTCCACCCTTCCAATTATCACATCCATCTCCAAGGAACAGCCCCTCCTAGCAACATGCCTGAAGAAGGTGAGACAAAGCCTCTTCATCCTTGCCTTCAAAGAACACTCCAGCTGCACACTCTCCAGGACTTATTTATTTGTTCTTTTGGCTGTCTATGGGATGTTCAGTGCTCTTTTCTAAGACCATGGCTCAAAGGTGTCATTGTAGAGTATTGTCATACCATTAAATTTTTCTTCATGTTTCCTATTTCCTCTTCCTCCTCAGTCTCCTTTACTAGTTAATCTCTTTCCCTTTTGTATCTCTTTACTACTAGCAGGCCTCAGGCTTCCTTCTCATCTCCATCAAGGATGCAGCCTTGGGTCAGTGTGACTCAGCTTCTGTTTTAGATTCATAGTTAGGTATCTGAGCAATCATCTTCTCAGTTCAAGACTCATTATTATAATTAAAAATGGCAATCCTTTACTTGAAGGAAGGATTGATTTCTTCTCCTCCTCATCTTTATTTTATTATTTTTTTAAAAAATTTATTTTGGTATTTTTTGTGTGTGTACCATCAAATCAGATCTGACTGGTAAAATTTAATTTAATTTTATTTTTGCTGTTTTTGTTTTGTGCCATTGAGTCAGATATGATTGGCACAGGAGGAGACTGCCCATCCTTCTCCAGCAGAGCATCTGGTGGATTCAAACCATGCACCTTTGGGCTGCAGTGCAGCTTCTTGCCACTAAGCCACTAGAGCTCCTCTCCTCCGTCTTTATTTTAATGTGTATATTTTTATTTGGATTTAGGTTAGTGTCTTAAGGCTGCTTAAAGAAAGTACTGGAAACCAGGTGACTTAAGACAACTGAAATTTATTTTGCACATATGGAGATTCTAGAAGTCCAAATTCAGGTGTCAGCCAGGTCATGCTCTCTTTGTAAACTCTTGGGGATAATCCTTCCATATCTTTTCTGGTAGCTGCCAGCCATCCTTGGTTTGCAGAATCACAACTCTAACCTTTGTGCCTCTGACTCTGTGCTCCTTCTTCTCTTTTCTTCTGTAATTTTTATATTAGTTTGTTTACAATGTTCCTATATTCTGTATTTCACACTTTTCTTCATCCACACTGTTTCATATAATTATTCCCATGCATTATTTTTTATAAAATTAATCCTTATTGAACCCGTCATTACCGTGTCTTTTCCATTTCCACTGGATCTTTCCATTTCCTTTATCCCTCTCTCCACTCCCAAGTAATGTGGTTTTGTCCCTGCTGAGCCTCATCACTTGGCTTCCACCCCTTCACTGTTTGGGTCCCCACACATGTTTTCTAGTTATCCTTTTATTTTTACAATAATGGTCTTATGCAGTATTTTTCCTTATGAGATGGAGTTAGCTCATTCAGCATAATACTCTCCAGTCTCTTCCAAGTTATGTCATATTTTTTGAAATAATTTCTGATGGGATAGGATTCCACTATGTGAATGTACCACAATTTCTCAATCCATTCAGTTGGGTTTGGGCTGTTTCTAAATTCTTGTGATGATGCACAATACTGCTATGACCATTGGTGTATAAATCTCTGTTTGTATCTCAAAGAAAAAGTTTACAGAATATTATTGGCCTCCAGAAAAAAAAAACACACCAAAACAGATAAGCCAATTAAAAAGATTGATAAACAGACAAAAAAAGACTGATAAACCAGATGGGAAAAAGACATGGAGAGACTATCATGGAGGAGGACATTTGATGACCAACATGTAGAAATGCTCAAGATCACTGGGAATAGGAGAGATGCAAATCAAAACCACAATGAGATACCATCTCACCTCAATGGCAGTGGCAAAGTTTAACAAGGCAGCAAGCAATAAATGTTGAAGAGGATATAGATTCAGGTAAGATGAAGTAATTGAAAGTCCATCCTATCTCTATTCATCATAATGTTGTCTATCAGTCCAGTGGTAAGGATTTTCATTTTCTTGACATTGAGATGCAATCTATATTGAAGGCTGTAGTAGCCATGGTGCTATAAATTCCTGATACAATGAGTATCTACCAGATTTCCTCTTCACACTGTCCTTGTGGCTGGTGCCCAATTCCCTGTCACCATGAACATGCTTAGTGGACCTATAGATATCATCAAGTATTTATGTAAGTATGCCTATGTTTTTGTTATTATTTTTAGAAGCTATTGACTCCAACTCACAGCAACCTTATGTAGGACAGAAACCCTGCCCAATCCTATGTCAACTTTGAAATCACTGCAATGCTTAAACCTTTTATTGTAGCCGCTATGTCATTAATCTTGTTGAAAGTCTTTATAAGATGTGTTTGGTTAAATGGTAGCTCTAAGGTACATGCATATATTGACTTCTAGTACCTGTGAATTTGATCTTATTTGGAAAAAGTATCTTTACAAATGTGACTAAGTTAGGAATATTGAGATGAGTTTGTCCTGTATATTCTTGGTGGGCCCTCCATCCAATGATAGATGTCATTAAAGCAAGCAGGCAAGGAGAAGACAACACGTAATAGGCCATTTGAAGAGACAAAAGCTAGAATTATGAGCCTAGGACTTTTTGGAGCCACTAGAAATTGGAAGACCAAGGACTCTCTCTTAGAGCATTCAGAAGAAGTGCAGAAATACTGACATCTTGATTTCAGACTTCTCATTGTCAGAGCTCTAAGAGAATACATTTCTGTTATTTTAATCCACCAAGTTTGTGGGAATTTGATCTGACCTTAGAAAACTAGTACAGATGTCTCCTCAAAAGAAGTTATTGGTATTACGTGTAAAATGTTTGCCAGCTTGCTTTCCCTATTAGATGTGCTAGTTTACTGTCTGGCCAGTATAGAAAAGTTCCTGAATCTATGGCAACAAATAACATGGAATCTGGAATCTCTATGAACTTTGATAAATGTCAATAGTTTTAGAGGGGCTTCAGGCCTTCTGTTCATTGGGTCACAATGAATCATGCTCCACTCGAAGGCAATCAACAATAATAGGAAGTTTAGCTCTATTAAGGAGGTTAGCTAATAGGTTAGGTCTAATAGTGAGATTAACTCCCTAATCTAACAGAGAGCTCTGGTGGGCTTGTGGTAAGAAGCTTCACTGCCAACCCCAAGGCATGTGGTTTGAATCCACAAACTGCTCCTTGGGAGAATGATAGATCATCTGTATGATTTAACTGCCTTTAAAAACTCACTGAAGGCACAGCTAGAAGTCTGTTCCAACTTGATGGCATGTAACAACAGCACTAGTTATAACAAAAACAGTGGTTATACAGATGGACCTCACCTGATGGTATGCATAGGAATCAGATCAATTACATCTGAAGAAAAAAATCACCAGAGAAACTTGATACCAGCTACAAAATAAAACCAAGGACTGATTGGAACAGACCATAAATTGTTCATGTGTCAAAAGACACAGCAAAATATTATAATGAAATATAAAAAGAACTGGGGTTAGGAAGCCAAAAGAAAAATTATTTCATATTACTCAAATGGAAAGAACTGAAGAATAAATTCAAGCCTCAGATTGCAATGCTGAAGGAATCTATGAACATAATCTTGAATGATGCAGGGAATATCCAAAGATGGAAGGAATGCACAGTCACTGTACCAGATAAAACGGGTTGACAAGGAACCATTTCAGCAAGTAGCATATGATCAGAGAAGGAAGAAGTTAAAGTTGTACTGAAGGAATTGATGGAAGAACATTTGACACGTTTCAGCACATAGATGCAGTCCTGGCTCACTAGCCTAAGCAAAGAAATTTGGATGGCAGCTACCTGACCAACTGAATGCAAGAGATCCCAAAGATGATCTAACAGAGTGTAGAAATTAGCAAACTGTATAATAAATATCATATACAAGTAAAATAATGTTGAAAATTATTTTTCAAATAGCTAAGAAAGGTACATTGACTGGGAACTGCCAGAAATTCAAGCTTGATTCATAAGAGGCTGTGGCACCAGGGATATCATTGCTGATATCAGATGAATTCTGGCTGAAAGCAGAGAATATATATTTATATATATATATATACACACACACTCATGTTTTATTGACTATGCAAAGGTATTTGACTGTTTGACTGCATGGATCATAACAAATTATGGCTAACATTGAATGGGAATTCCAAAACACTTAACTGCCGTCATGTTACCTATACATAGTTCAAGAAGCAATTGTCTTTGAAAAATGGGCACAGGATATGAACAGACACTTCACCAAGGAAGACATTCAGATGGCCAACAAGCACATGAAGAAATGTTCAAAATCC
>NW_006399757.1:24156592-24158864 GCF_000299155.1 Elephantulus edwardii | reverse complement strand
TTTTGGTCTTTTCTTCCTCTTCTGTCTTTGTAATAACCGTTTGCACTCTTCCTGGATGATACCTTTGACATCCTCCCACAACTTATGTGGTCTTCGCTCATTAGTGTTCAAGGCCTCAAACCTGTTCCTGAGATGATCTTGTTTGTATAGAAACAAAATAATAACTTTTTTCAAAGGAAGAGAGAGCTTTGTTCATTCTAATTCATGTAAAAGCAAATGAAACCCACTGTCCTTGCTTGAATAGATTGGCCCACAGTGACTCTATAGGACAAAGCAGAACTGGCCCTTAAAGCAACTTTCCAATTGTGTAGCTCTATACCAACAATGACAGAAAAGAAGCTATCTAGAGAATCTATCCTACTCTTCCCCCTACCTTTGATGGAGGCAAACTCCTTCCTAATGTCAGAACAGAATCCTTCAACAACCCTATCAATTTCCGTTCTACTGGTAGAAACCGAGTTTCTGGGTAGAAGAAAGTTGTGTTTTTACCTTTATGATGCTGATTTTAAGTGTGTCAATGAGTTCCAACTCAGTGACCCTGAGTACAATAGAAAGAAGGCCTGCCTAATCTTGCCCCTTCCTCACAAACATGTCTATGTTTGAGTATGTTCTTTTAGCTACTAAGTCAGTCAATCCTACGAAGGATTTTGTTTTTCATGGACTCTCTACTATATCAAGTATGTTGTTCTTCTGCAGGGACTAATCTCTTCTGATGACATATCCAAAGTGCAGGAGACAAAGTTTGGCTCTCCTCTCTTGCAAGGAACATTCTAGCTGTACTTCTTCTAACACAGGTTTGTTTGTTCTCTGACAATCACTGGTGTATTTCCTATTCTTCACCAATACCATGACACAAAGTCATCTAGCATTTGGTCTTTATTATCAATATTCCCAGCTTTTGAATGCACATGAAATGACGGAACACATCATGGTTTGGGGCAGGCACATCTTAGTCCTCAAAGTGACATCCTTATTCTTTAGCTCTTCTTTAAAGAGGTCCTCAGCAACACATTTGCCCAATCCAATATGCTATTTAATTTCTTAAATACTGCTTCTAGGGGCATTGATTTAATCCAAATGAAATTAAATCCTTGATAGCAATAATATTTTTTTCTATTTATCATATTGTTTATCAGTCCAGGGTGTGGATTCTTGTTTTCTTTATATTGGATTTGTAATCTATATGAAGGCTTTCATCTTCAATAGTAAATGTTTTAAGTTTTCTTCATTTTTAGTAAGCAAGGTTACATCATCTGCATATCACCAATTGTTAATGAGTGACTTCCTCAAAGAGAACTGCCCTTCTAGAAGGGGTTCTGTAAGATACAGAACTACCATAAGAAAAATATGCATAAAAAAATTAATGCCAACTGATAGAGAAGAATGTCATTTTCCTTAGTCAAGATTCAAAAGATAGAGTATAGAGAAGAAGAAAATGTTATATGGAGAAAAACTGGAAGTTCAGAAATTATATACAGCAACAAACAATAAATGCTTGCGAGGTTGTGGAAAGAGCAGAATCCTTATTCATCACTGGTGGGAATGTAAACTGGTAGTCTAACACTTTCTCAAAAAGTTGGAAATGAAAATACCATTTGATCCAGCAATTCTACTACTGAAATATATATTTATATAATATAAATTATAAATTGTATAAATTTATATAATATAAATTATATAAATATATTAGGGAATATACCCTAAGGAAACCAGAGCAGCCACTCAAACAGATGCATGCACACCCATGTTTATTGCTGCATTATTCACAGTATCAAAGAGATGGAAGCAACCCAAGTGCCCATTAACAAATGAATGAACAGAAAAACTATGGTACATTCACACAATGGAATACTATACAACACTGAAAAACTCATAAAAACTTACAAAACATTACACAACATGGGTGACCGTGGAAAATATTATGCTGAACAAATACCTCAGTCACAAAAGGACAAATAATAAATAATAACACTGTGATAGCAGTACTGACATAGGAGTTTTGGGGGAGAATAGGTAAAGAGTGACTAGATAACGAACATTTCATTAGAACAGATGAGGAAAAGAACTATTAAAAGGCATATATTATTAGGCCCTGGATGTGCTCACCAAGTTGTGCCAAGAAATCTGGAGAACAACCACTTGGCCAACTGACTCGAAGAGATCTATATTTGTTCCCATCCCAAAGAAGGGTGACCCAACTGAGTGTGGAAACTACAGAACAGTGTCATTGATTTCACATGCAAGCAAGATTCTACTGAAGATTATCCAAAAA
>NW_006399757.1:24146229-24156492 GCF_000299155.1 Elephantulus edwardii | reverse complement strand
CAAAATCTCTGTAGATGTTCATTGAAATGAAAAATAAACAAACTCAATTAAAAAAAAAGAAGCAATTGTCTGACCAGAACAAGGAATACTGTATGATTTAAAATCAGGAAAATTGTTCATAAGCGTTGTATCCTTATTCCACATCTATTCAGTCTGTATACTGAACAAATTATTCAATAAACTGAACTGTAAGAAGGTTATACAGATGACTCAACCTTGCTTGTAGAAAGTGAAGAAAATTGATGACCTTACTGAAGAACAGCAAAGACCACAACCTCAATATTAATTACATCTCCACATTAACAAAACAAAACATCAGGATAGATAAAAAAAGATTGAAGTTGTGAAGGACTTCATTTGCTTAGATCAACAAACAATCCCATATGTAACAGCAGTCAAGATATCGACAGTTGTGTTGCATTGAGCTATCTGACCATAGTAACAAATAACAAGAACGCCAGTTTAAAGACTAAGGCGCTCTTGATCCAAGTCATCACATCTTCAGTCATTGCTTTTCATGCATTTCAAAGTTGGACAATAAATAAAGATGACAGAAGAAGAATTGTTGCTGTTGAGTTGTGATGTTGGAGAAGATTACTGAATATCCCATGGCCAAAAGAATCAACAAGTCTATCCTGGAGGAAGTGAAACCAGGGTGCTCCTTAGAGACAAGCATGGTAGAACTTCATCTCACATATTTTAGGCATTTTTGCAGGAGGGGCCAGTCCTTTGTAAAAGACCTGATGTTAGGAAAGGAGGTTGGGGAGTGTCAAAGAAAAAATAAGACCTTCAGTAAAATAGTTTGACACAGGTAATTGCCAACGGGCTTATCAGACTTGGTGAGGATGGCACAGGATAGAACTAGGTTCAAATCTGTGCACAGTATTGCTATAAGTCGTCGTTGACTTGACACCTATGAACAAACACCATAAAAGGAGCTCTGGTGACATAGTGTGTAATGGGTTATGCTGCCAGGTGAAAGGTCAGTGGTTTGAATCCACCAATTGTTCTGCAGGGGAAATCTGGGGAGCTTCCTCCTGTATAGTTCTATGGTCTCAGAATTTGATAGGATACTATGAATTGGAACAGACTCAATGACAGTGTATTTCAATAGTAGGTTTTGGACTTTCTCTTCTGAAAATTGCTATTTATAACTTTGGCTGGTTTTGCTGTTGGTATGTCCTTATCTTACTGACTTGCAGAAATTCCATATGTAAGTTATTAGCCTTTTGTTGGTTTTAGACACTATAAATATCTTTCCCTATTTTGCAGCTGCCTTTTAACTTTGTCCTTAGTGTCCTTCATTAAACAGATGTCCTTTATTTGTTTTATTTTCTCTGTAATTGTTCACCCATGCCAAACTCTACAGGCTTTGTTGCTGTCTGTGTCACATTGAACAACTTTTTCTTTTTGCTTGTACCCAGCTGTTGCACATTACGTTTTCCGGTCCAAGCAAACTGTGCAATGATGTGTTTACCAAAAGTAGGGTCTGGAAATAGCAGGCCTCATTCTGTAATCAAAGAACACTGCAATTAATTAAGAACAGCTGGAATATTTTGTTGTAGCAGGCTGCTTACATGTGACTCTGATGTGGTTGGACCATGCTACAGATTGAATTATGTCAACTTTAAATATGTTTTCTGAATTCTAGTCTCTGTCTATACCTGCAGTTATAATCCCTTTGATTAACAGGTTGTCTTTGTTATATGACTAGAACAGGACTATTTATATGTGTGTGTGTGCACGCGTTGTTAAGTACTGTTGAGTTGGCTCCAACCTGTCATAACACTATATACAACAACAAAACACTCGTGGTGTAGTTGCCATGTCAAGCCATCTCATTGAACTTCTTTTTCTTTTTTTGCTGACCCTTACTTTCCCAAGCATGATGTTTGATAAATATCCAGTACTTCCCCTTCCGGAAAACATGCCCAAAGTATGTCAGATGCTGTCTTACTAAGCTTGTTTCTAAGTAACTTTCTAGTTTGTACTCCCACCCCCCCCCTTTATATATGTGTATTCTTAAAAACTGTTAAATAAGGGGAGCTCTGGTGGCCTAGTGGCAAGGAGCTGCAACTACAATCCCAGAGGCGCACAGTTTGAATCCACCAGATGCTCTGCTGGGAAAAGGAGGGACAATCTCCTCCTGTACCAGTCAGATCTGGTTTGACGGTACACGCACACAAAAATAATAAAATAATTAAAAAAACCAAAATTGTTAAACATTGTTTTCTATTGACCCTGATTTCTGTAAATGTATACTGCTTATATTCCACTGATTATTTTTCTTGAGTGCAGTTCACATTGTTAAATGGAGCTCCAGTTCATCGTTTTGACTGCTGCATAGGGTTCTATAATATAGCTTGTGCTTCTTTTAAGACAAATATGCTTGTTCTTTGGGCAGTCCGTGGAATATTCAATATTCTTTGACAGTACCACCAATTCAAAGGCATCAATTATTTACAGTCTCTTTTTTCATTGTTCAGTGTTCACATATGTACCAGGTGACTGAAAACACCATGGCTTGGAGCAAGAACACTTTAGTTTTCAAAATTACATCTTAGCTTTTAGCACCTTAAAGAGGTCCTTTGCAGGTCTGCTGATTTAGAAATATGTCATTTGATCTCTTGGGCGCTGTTCCCTGCGGATATTGACGGTAGATACAAGTAAAATGAAATTCTTAACAGCTTCAATCTTTTCTCCATTTATCATGATGTTAATGAGTCTCCAGTCCTCATATCATATTCCTCTTCATAGAGTTCAGCTTCTCAGATTATTTGCTTAGTGTAAAGATAGGATAAATTTTGTGAAAATTTACAATCCTGGTGTATATCCTTTCTGATTTTAAATGTGCAGAATCTCCTTATTCTGTTTAAATGGCTACTTCGTGGTCTGTGTGTAGGCTACAAAAGGGCTATGATGATAACTTATATTTTTCCTAATACTTCTTTCTGGCTTCTCAATTCCTGCCAGTATCAGACATCATCTGACTATAGAAGTTTGTCAAATCTGATTATTTTAAAAAATACCAAATGCATATAAATACATTTGCTGCTTTAATGGCTATTAAGTTTTTCTTTTGTAAGTAATTATTTTCCTGAGTTATTGATATATGAATATCAATCTCTTGATCTATTATATATATATCGCTCCTTTTATGAACATTTTTCACTTGTCCTTTAACTTTGCTAAGGGGTAAGATTGTGGTAAGATTGTAACTCCCCCGCCCCCCTGCCCAATATTTCATAAGAGCTCACATGCATTCCTTCTCTAATCTCAGTGACTGAAATTTAAATGAGTAAATAGAGGAAAATATTGACAATTAGTCATTTGGCCTGTTGTTTTTATTACTGCCCTAGATCCAGGACAAAGAAAGTGAATTGAATTCCTATTATCAGAGTTTACAGTCTTCCTTTTTTGGTCATTTTTCTACTGAATCCAAATAATAAGAAGAAAAATAGCCTGATTGGAAAAATAACATCTCTCATAGACCTGCTGATGCTTTCCGAAGTGTGTGCTGACAAAAATCTTGTTTTCTTAAGAAGTCACTTTATTTCCCATTCTGAATTCCAAACCAGTGATATTAACTTTGACAATCAGCTCTGGAGGAAGAAACATTCCGTTCTTGACTGTGCTCAGTTAGGTGTCTAAATTTAGGGAGGTGGGTGGTAAGGGGTAGAGAAAAAAGGAGTAGAGGGGTGGGGTAATGAAAAAGAGGACAAGTCATATAGGAGTTATATCTTGTTTTTAGAAAAATTTTAATCTCAATTTCTGTTAAAAAAATCTAGAACTGCTATAGGTGGAGGGCTTAAAAATTTGGCTTCCAACCAAAGGCTGGTGGTTTGAAACCACCAGTTTCTCCATGGGAAAAGGATTAGCCAAACTGTAAGGGTGTACCACCTTGGAAATAGTGGAGGGTTCTACTCTGTCCCATGGGCCATGATGTGCCAGTGTAGACTCAACGGCTGTAGGTTTACTTTTAAAAGACTCCAGAAACTGTTTTAAGATATCTGAAAAATCTGAAATATTTTGTCCACATGTACTAAGCATGCATCTTACTATAACTGTCTTAGATTCACATAACTCAAAATTCTCTAGGGCCGTCTCCCGGGTTTCTGCCAAATGCTCTAACAATACTTCATCTTACACTAATCCAAATTCTAAGGAAAATATTGGAGTGATTTCTGACAAGGAAAAAAATCCAAAATTTGAATTAAAAGCATAGTCAAGAGTAGTTTACACAACTGAAGATAATTCGATGTCAATACTCAATTTGGGAACCCTCGTAGGAATTTCCCTTCTCTCCCCCGATATACAAATGTCTAGACTCTTGGTATGGACATCATGACTTACTGTAAATGTAAGAAGTTATATTTTACTTCCAAAAATAGGTAAGATATTCTGTGAAGGGAAATATATCTCACCCAAACCAAATAGTCCCTTTTATTTATTAAAACAGGTATTTATATTGTAATTTATCTGGAAGATAGCAAGTCAGCTTTTTATTTGTGTATGGATGTTATTTTGTCCTTTATTATAGTAAAAGATGAAACTTTCTGTGTTCTTTCACACACACAAAAATTAACTCCAATCACACTGACAAGTAGGCATACTTTCAATTGACTTTATTAGGTACTGGTCTTTCACCAAAGATTGTATATCTTTTAAAACTTTCACTATCATTTCATCAAAGTAGTTAAATTCCCAATACATCTTGTTCCCAAAACTTGAGAAAAAGAATACACAGAGGAACAATTTATAATAGTGAGGTAAGGAAAGGGTAAGAAGACTTTTAAATTTGTGAAGAGACTTCTGGTAAAACAAGAAAAAAAAATACAACCCTTTCAAAGTTATCAAGCAACCATGACAGAAAGACTGTGATGTTAATGGGGAAAAAACTGTTTGGGTGTAACTTTAAAAATCAACTGGACTTGTCACCATCTGAAATTAGGTTCTAAGCAAGAGAATAAAAGCCATGGAGTATGGTAGATATACTCAGGACATTATCTAGTAAGCAAGATAATGTGTTATTGTTGTTAGGTGCAATTGAGGTCGAGTCAAGTACAACTCATAGGAACCCTATGAACAGCAGATCTGAACCATGTTCTATCCTGTGCCATCCTCACACTACCTAACACACAACAGCCCATTGCAGCAGTCACCATGTCAATCCACCTGGTTGAGGATCTTCCTCTCCTTGGCTGATCCTCCACCCAGTCCAGCATCATGTCCTATCCAAGGAATAGCCCCTTCTATCAACATGCCCAAAGTATGAGCCGAAACGTCATCATTCTTGCCTCCAACGAGCACTCCAGTTGTACCCTCTCCAAGACATATCTGTTTGTTCTCTTGGCTGTCCATGGGATGTTCAGTGCTCTTCTCCAACACCACAGCTCATCAAAGATGTTCAGGTTCTAATTGTTGTTGTTAGGTTCTGGTAAGGCAACTACAACTCATAGCCACCCTATCAACAATAGATCTGCCTGTATCCTGTACCATACCCTGCCCTATCCCGTACCATCCTCATGATCCCCGACATGCTGGAGCCCATTGTCAAAGTCACCACTCTCTCATTGACCGTTTTCCTCTCTTTTGCTGACCTTCTACATTTTCTGACATGAGATCACTCTCCAAGAACTGATCCATCCCAAAATATGCCCAATGCAGGTAAGATAGTTTTACCGTCTTTGCCTCTAAGAAGCACCCTGGTTCTCCTTCCCCTAAGACAGATCTGTTTGTTCTTTTGGCAGTTCATGGATAGATATTCAGTACTCTTCTCCAGCACTACAGTTCAAAGGCATTGATTCTTCTGTCATCCTTATTTATTGTCCAACTTCCCAACACATAGGATCATGGCTTGTATGAGACATACCTTTACCTTGAAACTGACATTGGTGTTCTTTAGCACTTTGGAGAAGTTCTTGATTTTCCCAACATGTCTTGTAATTTCGTGGCTACTGTGGGTTCTGATTGTGGATGTAGGTAAAATAAAACCATGACAACTTCAGTGTTTTCTCCATTTGTTAAGATGTTGCCTATTGGTCCAGTGGAGAAGATCTGCTAATGTATTTATTTTACATGATAGAATTTTATAAGTATAAAAGAATTTTGTAAATGTGACTGAATTGATTTTGAGATGAGGAGGGATTCCTGGATTATTTGGGTGGATTCAACAGTCCTCAGAGGGAGGCAGAAAAGTCAGAGGGAGAAAAATTAAATGTGATTACTGAAACTGAGCATATGAGTCAGAGAGAGGGTTGAAGATGCTACTTTACTGATTCTTACTATGGAAGAAGAATCTGGAAACCAAGGAATGCCAGTGGTCTCAGGAAACTGAAAAGAGTAAAATGGATTTTCCCCTCATGTCTCCAGAAGAATGCCTGGCCAACACCTTGAGTTTAGCCTAATGAGATTATTAGTATTTTTTTCTTCTATTTTCTCATTTTTTACTGGAGGAAATATCTTTTTTTTTCATGGTCCAAAATGCTACATGTGTTTTTTGTTGTTATTGGTTTTTTCTTTAAGAACCATAGTAATACAATTAAATGAAATACTGTGTACTGTCAGTTAATCACACGGGAGAAGATTGTCCATCCTTATCCCATGGAGCAGCTGTTGGCCTTGAACTATGTGCCTTCAAGATCTCTTATACAATGAAATCTTTCACCATAACAATACAAAACCAAACCAAACCCAACAAAACTTTACCTTTTATTGAAATTCTCTTTAAAAGTTTCTTGTTTCCCATCAAAGAAATTGTTAAAAAAATAAATGTTGGTTTGCTTAAAAAGTTGGTATACATTGTGTTTCACACTATTCTTCATTCACATTGTGCTTCATATAATCATTCCCATTCATGAGCCTTTATAAAATTAATCACCATTGGACCTTGCCCATCATTACCCTGTCTTTTCGGGTCCCCTCCAGATCCTTCCCATTTCCTTCTCCCCCGCCCTCCTTCCACCCACCAAATTGTGCAACCCAGTGGCTTTGCCCTTACCCATCCTCACCCTTCTGCACCCACCCCTTGCCCCCCTGGGTTCCCATACTTGTTTTACTTAGCCTAATGAGACTAATTTTTTTATCTTCTGACCTCTGGAACTGTGAAGTAATAAATTTGTCTTGTTTTTAGCCAGTGAGCTAATGGTTATTTATTAAAGTAGCTCATACATGAGTCTAGCCCAAACCAGATGTGAAACACATGGGATTTTTGTTTTTAATAATTTAAAAAGTAAATCTCATTTTACTCATCTTCTCTTTAAATAAGAGTGCTTTGATCAAGTGAATGAGCAGGGATATCTGCCTGGAATAAATGCAGATGGAAAAGAGTTGGGGTGAAACTAATGGGAATGAGGCACTGGCACCACATTTGTAGCAGAAAAGCAGGAAGGTAAGGGAGAGGGGAAATCCCTGGGTGGTCATGAATTCAGTCTTCAATATGTATGTAAAAATTAAAGTGTTTTCTTGTAAAGTTCTGAATTTCTGACTCCTTTTGCAAAACATAAAAAAAAAAACAAACAACCCAACAACACATAAACCAAAAACCCAAACCCTGCAACTATTAAGCCTGCACTTCCTAGTTACAATGCATGGCAGTTGCTTGTGAATGATCTCTTTTGAAAGTCATGAATACTGAAGCTGATTCTTAAGGACCTGTCTTCATTTTAAATCCCAACCCCTTCACCTATCTGTGGACAACTGAGATCACCTGAGCTTATGACTTTCTGCTAAAAACAAGCAAAGAAATGTTGTTTTTCCCTAGGTTACTTCTCCCAAAGACTTATTTTTGCTTTGCATTAATTTGTTATTATTGTATCATAAATAAACCAAAATTGAATGAACGGCAACTAAACAAATCTGTTATCTCACAATTTCATTAGGACCTGCCATAGCTAGATTCTGTTTCCAGCGTCTCATGGAACTGAAGTCAAGGCATTAACCAGGGCTTTGTTTCTCATCTAGGATTCAGTGTTCCCTTTCAAAGCTCAATAATTGTTTGTAGAATCTATTTATTTGTGGACTAGAACTGAGACTTGTCAACTGGGACCAGTCTCAGAAGTCCCCCACACTTCATGCCGTGTTCCCTCTCCATCTTTAAGCCTTCAACAATGAGCATGCCACTTTTTCTTAGACTCTCTGATTTCTTCTGTGATCAACCAGAGAAAACTGCTTCTAAGGGGCTCATGTGGTTATATCAGGACCACCAGATCATCTCCCTTTCTTGAAGTAAATTCTACCAGCAAATGTAGCCTGAACACATGGACTCAAATCCATCATATTCACAGTCCTTGGGATTATGTAATGTATGCATGTGAACAAGTGATAGGTTGAATAATCTTGGGGGTCCATTTTAGTATTCTGCCTACTGCAAACATCTTCAGATTATTTACAGAAGTTATTATCCTCCATATTCAAGGAATCAACGGGGCAAACCAGTAGCAGTTTCCTAATGAATAGTAGCTGGGCCATGTCCTTCTGCACAGGACCTAGGGGAGCTTTGACATTGAACCTTAACAAATCATGCTTTCTCATAATGTGTAAGGGGATCTCCCTCTCCACAAATCGGGCCTTCAGAGTAAGACTTTACTCATCTTTTCCCATTCTAAGCTTAATTGGTAACTTCTTGTAAAACCAGCTTCAGATGTGCCCAGTCAAGCAAGCCCAAAGGAAGACTTTGAAAGCAAAACTAGAGATTAAACAGTGAGTGAGTGAGCATACTCTTTTGGCTTCACATTTTTAAATGATCACAAAAGGAATAAGAGGAGGGGAAAAATATCACTAACAGGGTTCCACAAATGGTTGCATTGGACTTAAAAAAGGTGTGTAGTGTTAATTCGGGTTCTTATCCTCGTTTTCTTGTATGTTACCATTGGGGAAATGGACTGAAAAGTGTTATATGTGACTTTGAAGAGTGAGTGCAAATTTTTGGTTTCTTCAAAAATAAAATTCCAGACTAGCAGACATGAAGACTAGGCCTTAATATTTGCAGCCTTACATACAGGAGTAACCATTCTATAGCCTCTTCCTTTATGTTTCCGCTCCAGGTAATTTTACTAAAGACACCATGTGTTTACCTACCAAAAATACAGTGGCATTATGCATTTAGCAAGTATCTACTATACCCAGATCTCTGCATTGGTTATAAAATTGATACTCAGGCTTCGTCCCTAGAGTATTTTCCTTAAAAGTCTTTATGGGAAAGTTACAAAAGAGAAAGAGGTGTTTCAATTGCCTTAGCTGATAATTCTGCTATAAAACCTATAAAAGAACCCAGACATTACTGACTAAGAGATACTAATTTCATAATCTCATGCAATAGAGGAAACTGAAGTATATATTTAAAATTATAATGTGTGATTTATGACTATTGCTAAAATACATATTTTAACCTCTTTTGATGATACATTATGGTTGTCCATGGACTCAAGATCTTCTGAAATGAAATGCTGGAAGTCCCCCTCAGAAGAACTTTTCCTTAGTGAGGAGCCATAAGTGATACCTCATTTGAGTTCATTGTGATTAGGAGCATTTACAAGGAACTGAGATATTCTCTTGAATTTGAGTGTTTAATTTAAGCATTTCTTCCCCAAAATATATCTAAACAGAAACCTTGTCAAATAAATCCAGTAGGTAGGAGAGACTTATATTGAGCTCTCTGCCAACTGCTTGGAGAGATCCAGAGTAATGATGTCCTTCTCAGGAGAGTTTAGGTCATGGCTTTTAACTTCAGTCCCAACTTTCTGGGGAGTTTTCTATTTTGCATATCTAGGATATTTCTTATTATATTATTGGCAGTTGGGAATGAGAAGGTGCCAAAAAAAAAATTGGTTTTCTTGATCCAGCAGTCCTAAAGAGAGAAACAGACATGATGTACAGAGAGAGAATGTGGTAAGCCTAGCCAAGGCTATGGCCGGCAGGAGTTACAGAACAAACATTTAGTTAGTTATCAGCAAACTCCAAATAAAGGTCTGGAAAAGAGAGCCAGTGATATTTTTAGAAGTCAGAGCTCAAAGTCCTTATCCCATCAGGAAATTAAGGCCACTTTCTTTACCCAGACTTTTATTTCAAAGAAAGGTAAGAATGAGAACGTGAGACTTCTTGACAGTATGAATTATAGTTCTGAGAATTTTTCTTCACGTGTTCCAGTGTTATTATTATCACTATTCACCACATTTGTAAGCTGTTTCCTTAGAAATGTCTAGAAGATGAGCTGTTTAATTCAACACAAAGTAAATAATGTCTTTTTTTCTTCTTTTAATTTTT
>NW_006399757.1:24126286-24140669 GCF_000299155.1 Elephantulus edwardii | reverse complement strand
CGGTTGGCGCAGGATAGAGCAGGGTTTAGGGCTGTTGTGCATAGGGTCGCTATGAGTTGAAAACGACTCGACGGCACATAAGAACAACAACAACAATTCAAACAGGAGAATACTGTAGCTCAGAATTTTCTGGAGACCAAATACCATAACCTTGTTTTATTTCCGGTGCAAGCACACTTAAAAAACATAACCATACTAATTTACCGTTACAATCAGAGAATCCTTTTCTACTTTTATCAGTTAAGGAAAAAAAAATGCATAGCCATTTCTGAATTTTAACCCAGGGAAGATGCATAACTTGTTGCCTCCACCATTCATGTTCAGGGGATAAAGTAATTTCTTGGCTATCTCCTGAGCCAGATCCTTTGGCTGACCTCGGTGTGTCAAATATTCCCGGCCTAGGAAAAGGGAGGAAAGTGTATCCAGATTGCATTGCTAAATCTGGAGGTGGATTTTGGAATTCTGGAAATGAAAAGCAGCTTAGAAGCATTCGAAAACATATTTAAAAGGTGAAAACATAGAGGAAGACAAAACAAGATTTCAACTGAGAGGGGGAAAAAATCAGGTGCTTCCTCTTCTCTATTTTTATAAAATTTAGCTTGGCTAGGGGGTAAGGAGTCACTCTGCCAACACCAAGGCAGGCAGTTTGAATCCATCCACCAATTGCTCCAAAGGAAATGATAGGCATTCTCCACCTGTGCAATATAAAGCCTCAGAAAATTCACTGGAAGGTCAGCTATGAGTTGATTCCAACTTGACGGCGCACAACAAAAACAACATTGAAGTATTTTCTACTTGACCTCAATGCGATTATAGCTTTATTTGTTATTATTGGGTGCCAATGAGTGGATTCTGACTCACTCCAAGTGACAAAGTAGAACTGTCCAGTAGGTTTTTCTCAGCTATGATCTTTACAAGGAACTCTAATGGCCTAGTCTGTAGGGAGTTATGCTGATAGTGCAAAGGTTATGCCTCTCTGGTGGCTTGAATCCGCCAGTAGCTCTTGGAAGAAAGATGGGCAATATCCTTTCATGCAATTTATAGCCTCAGAAACCCACTGGAGAGCCAGCTATGAGTTACTGTTGACTCAGTGACAATGAGAATAGTTTTTAGGGAAGCAAATTGCCAGATCTTTTCCTGTGGAAATGTTGGGTAGCGAGGAATCGCCTTTTGGGTGAGTAACTGAGCACTTACCCCCTGAAATACCAGCGTTCCTTATACTTCTATGATGTGAAGCTGCTTTCCAGGATCTCTGCTAACCTAAGTGACATTTATATGCAAATTAAGACAGATATTCTAACTGGTCTCATGGAGGAGTATGGGTTATAGTTCAATCCCTGTTTACTTTGTCACTGAGATATCCCTTTGCAGTAAACACTTTTATAAAGATATATGGTCAGCCTACTGTCTCCTAATTCTCCTCTCTAGTGAAAAAAAAAAGGTGAATGGTTAGGAAGAAGGATGTGTGTGGTACGAGAGGAAGTAATTTATGGAAGTCACATGCAATTTCAAGCCAAACACTGGCCACAATTGCTGCAAAGGCTCTTAATGTGCTCATCTTTCTTTGTCTATTTCCTATTAGATGTTGAGATGGATTCTTTTTCTTCTAGAGTTTTGGCAGAAGTTTCAAGTCTGTAAACCAACAATTCAAGATTTTAATGTAAGGGGTTGGATCATTTATGCAGGATATGCTTAGACTGTGACCTTTATTCTGGCAGTGTTAGTTCTGGCACCATTTTCTACCTCTGCGTTATGTAATAGAAGGGATCAGATATGCCAGGGTGGAGACTGTCTTTGGAGAAAGTTGTTAGTACACGTAGGATTTGAGAGGTGATATACCTGTCATTTCCAACCAACTAGGGAGGCACAAATGTCAGACAGAGCTTGGCTAAAAGCAGAGAATACTAGAGAAATGTCTATTTGTGTTTTATTGACTATGCAAAAGCATTTGATTGTGTGGATCATAGCAAATTGCGGCTAATTTTGAGAAGTTGGGAATCCCAGAACACCTAATTGTGCTCATGCGAAACTTAGATTAGGAGGCAGTCATCAGAACAGAGCAAGGAAACACTAAAAGGCTCAAAAGAGAAAAAAAAAAGAATGAGTCGGGCATATGTCCTTTCTCCACGCCTTTTCAATCAATATGAGAAACAGATCATTCGAGAGACTGGACATTATGAGGAGGAATGTGGCACCAGGATTGGAGGAAGACTCAACCTGTGCTGTGGAGATGGCACCACGTTGCTCACTGAAACTGAAAAGGACCTGAAGTGTTTGCTGTGAAGGTCAAGGACTGCAGTCTTCAACATAGATTGCATCTTAACATAAAGACAACAAAGATTCTCACCAATCATGATAGATGCAGAAGAGATTGATGTTGTTAACAATTTCAGATTGCTCAGTCCCACAATCAACACTTTTGGCAACAAGAATAAGGAAATCAAAAGATAAATTGGATTAGAAAAATGTGCTGTTAGGGACCTCTTCAGAGTACTAAGGAGCAATAATGTCTGTCTAGAAACTACGATGAACTTGATCCAAGCCATGATCTTCTCAATTACTTGCTATGCTTCTGAGAGCTGGACAATGACTAAGGATAGTAAGAGAAGAATTGATGCCTTTGAGTTATAGTGTTGGAGAAAAGTACTGAACATACGCCATAAATTGCCAAGCAAACAAACAAGTCTCTTTTGGAGAGGGTGAAACCAGGTTGCTCCTTGTAAACAAGGACTGTGACACTTTGTCTGACATACTTTTGGCATGTTGCCAGGAGGGACCATTCCTGGGAGAAGGACATTATGATTGGGAGTGTGGGGGGTCAGTAGGAGAGAAAGACCCTGGATGAGATGAATTGACACAGTGAGTGTGGCAATGGCAATGGGGGCAGATGTGTCGGAGACAATGAGATTGGCTCAGGGTAGGGCAGGGTTCAGAGCTGTTGGTCATAGGGTCAATATGAGTCGTAGTCAACTGAATGACACATAACAACAAGGAGGTATAGTAAGATAAGTTCTCAGAAAAGTTGTTATGTGTGGAGTGAGAGGGAATATCTGAAAAGTTTGAAAGGAGAGGATTGTCCAAACCTTGCTGCTTTGGATCTGTAGAACAAAAAGTTTCAAAAGGCATGAGTTGCATTTCCATTAAATGCAATTAAATATTACTTCTATTCCAATTTATTTTTCTTCTCCTGGAATCCCAATTATACATGATAGACCTTTTGACTTTGTTCTAAATGTTTTCTTACACACCCCCACACTTTGTTTTACATATTCTCAATATTTGTTTTACATATGCTCAATATTTCTGTTTTTCTGTGCTTAAATATGTATGATTTTTATTGTCCTGTCTTGGAGTTTAATGACCATGCCTTCTTTGTCCAACCTTCTTTTAATCCATCTAATGAGTTTCAGTTATACAGTATTTATTTAATTATATTTTTGTATCTTTTTATTCTAGTTTGACATCTTTTCATCTATTTTGTTCACCCTATCTTCTATTTATTTTAATATATTAATTTAGAATGGCATCTTATAGCTTCAGTAGTTGCATGCTGTGTATCTTCTACTATCTTTTCTCTTGAATATCTGTAATATTATTCAGCTTGTCAGATAATTATATGTATCTTTTTTAAACTACAGAGTTTATAAATTATATCATCAACCAGATGGTTTCCATTTTCCCTTTTAGACAGGATGAGGAGTTTATCTTTGAGTTAAGTAGGGACTAGGTTGCAGGTTTAGTAAGGCTTAATTCACCTCTGGTTTTTCCCATTTCCCAAACATAGTCCTTCTGGGCTTTTAATTAAAAGACAGAGTATCTGTCTTGTCAATTCTGTAAGACTGTGGGAAATTTAGTGTTGCACATTGGATACTTTGATCTTAGTTCTTTGGTCTCCTATCACTTGCTCTCATTCACTTCAAAATCTGGAAGATATACTGGGAAGATTCCTGGCCATGTGTGTAAGGTGGGCTTTTAATCTTTAGTACTATGGAACTACAAAAGATTTTATTATTCTTTTTCAAAGCTTTCTGTAAAATTTTCAGCCTTCTGTGCATAGCCTCTGAACCCAGAGGATGTCCCAGGGGGAAAACCAGCTGTGTATTCACTTCTCAAGTTTCTAGTTTCTTTTACTGTCCCCATGAGACTAGCAAAAAAATCTCTGTTTCTCTTTCCCTAAGCAGATTCCTTTTGTCCAACTTAAGTTTGATTCTCAATCTATAGCCAGAATTATGAACATATCTCCAAAGTAGGGGGGGGGAATTGGTAATTGACACAGTCTTCATTGTTTTCTAATATCCTGTTATCTTTTTTTAAAATAGAGATTTTATAATTTATAGTCTTTTTCTAGTTTTTGCATTGGGAAGTCTAGTCAGATGTCAGCTCATCCTTCTGTTTTGAGGGTTGTTGTTGTTAAGTGCCACTGAGTCACTTGTGGCTCATAACAACCCTAGGAACAGTAGCTCTGAACCCTGCCCTATTCTGAGCCAGTCTATCTCTGAAACACCTACCCCATAACCCCAGTTACTGTGTCAATTCATCTCCTCCAAGATCTTCCTCTGCTTTGTCTCTCCACACTTCCAAGCATTCTCTCCTTTTGCAAGGACTGGTCCCTGCTGGCCACAGGCTCATATTATGTGAGATAGAGCTTTAAAATCTTTGCCTCCAAGGAGCAAGTTGGTGCCACCCTTTCTAGGACAGACCTGTTTATTTTATTGGCAGTCCATGGTATGCTCAATATTCTTCTTCACACCAGAACTCAAGGACATCAATTCTTCTCCTGTCATTCTTAGTCATTGTCCAGCTCTCTGATTCTCATGAATATGGTCAAAACTCTAAGGACTTTAGAGGGCCATGGCCTGCTTTCAGTACTTGAACTCCAAAGGGTAAAAGTATATATTGGTGGCTTAGACTTTGGCAGAGGCTTTGTGACCATAGGCAGCATGGTCCTGGAGCTGTCAACCAACTTGATGTGGGAAGGAAAAAGATCAGAATAAGTGGTAGCCTTAGAATGTAGCATGTAAGTGGCAATAATCCTGCTAACAGCAATCAAAATTGACGGAGTGTTTGGCTCTTCCTTTTTTTATTTGAAATAAATTTTCATATCATTCAAGGTTGGATAGTAAGGCCTCCATACTTTTTATGAGTGGAATTTAAACTGTATTTGTTTTTATTCAATATATTTGAACTTTATGCACCATAGAAGCATACTTTCTTTTATATGGTTGTTTTTAGCAGCTGTCAAGCAGCAAACTAGAAATTAATTCAAGCAGAGCAGTAAGAGTCTAAAGATAAAGAAGTATATTTTGCTTATAATTTTCATCATATATAATACAAGTATATCTAGAATATAGAAAATGTGTTTTTTGCAAGAACAATATTTGACATTTTAAATCAGATATGTAATTTATACCATGACTCTAGTCGTGGTTAATTATGTTAATTATGTTTCATATTTCAGTCAGCTGAAGGACGTGTTTTATTTTTTCTAGAAGACAAATTATTTGTTGTGTGGTTGTTTTTTTTTTTTTAAATCTATGAATGACTTACTATATTTCCTGATATAATCATGGATTGTTTTTTTAAAAAGGCAAAATCCTTGGTTTACAATATGTCCCCGTGGTTCTTAACTTTGACAACTACTATTGAGATTTCCTAGAAATATTAAAAAATACAAATGTTAATTCTTGGGTTCTATTCCCAGTGATTCTAAGTAAACATTGTCTGCCATGTGGCCTGGATATCAGTATTAAAAAGCAAAGCAAAACAAAACAAAACATTTTTGTGCCCTACTCCAAGTCAAATAGATAAAACTTTATGTGGTTGGGACTTGGACAGCAGCAGCACACTCGGCTTGTTAGGACATTCTAATGTAGAGCCAGACCGGCGAATTGCTCTCTACATAACTTCTTTCTCATGTACAAGTTACTGTTACAAGGGACTGTGTAATCAGCTGTAGTTCTTTTGTAAAACATCTTTTGTTTCTTCCCACCAGAACAACTGGGGGGCTTTTCACTTCCTATTCGTCTTTAAACAAACAAAACAAAAACACCAAACCAACACACCAATTTTATTTAGATTACTTTCATATTTTCCCCTATGAAAACTCTTAATTTTCATGGAAAAAAAATCTAATTTCTTTCAGTACCAAATATTTTATTATTGTATCTCCTTTTTATATATCTTAAATTAGGCAAAACTGATCTCATTGGTTCCATTTTTTTAAAAACTTTTATTTTATATTAGTTTTATATATACTTACATATATATTTATTTATTATATATTTATATATTTTATATACAGAGTACATGTACATTGTTTCACACTATTCTTCATTCATATTTGTGTTTCATACAATCCTTCCAATTCGTTATGTTTCATAAAATTAATTACCATTGAACTAGCCCACCCTTACCCTGTCTTCTCAGATCGCCACTCGATTTTTCTCATTTCCTTTTCCATTCCTCCCTCCATCCAACCAACTAATTGTGTGACCCTATCATTTTCTCCTGCCCATTCTGCTCCCACCCCTTTCCCCCTTGGAGCCCCAAGCCCAGTTTACTCATTATTTTACTATTTACTAGTTATTTTACTATTTACTAGTTAAGCTCTAAATCCTTTCGCTGGAAGAGCTAGGTCAATGCTACGTAGGAGTTCCATGTTTTAGGCAATCGGATGATGTTGAATGATGCTGTTGTTGACGTGCCTGTTGACTCGGGCCTAAATCATAGCGGCAGCAGATTTTCAGAGGCTGAAAATCGCGTGAAAGGAGATTGCCCATTTTTCTCCCTCACAGCAGCTGTTGGATTTGAACTGCTTATTTTTGGGTTTACAGTGCAACTTCTTATCCACCACTAGAGCTCCCTAATATGAACGACAGCTGATTCATTTTCTTAAATCCCCTTTGGTAACAGATTTGTAAACTTTCCCTTCTTCTAGACCAATTCAAAAACTGTAAAAAGGCTTAATCTTTATGCTACTTAACTTCCACTTACCTAATCTTCAGATATGCTAACTGGACAAAATATACTTAAAAGATGGTGCAACCATCGTGGAGAGTGGGTGGCGCTTTCTCAAAAAGTTGCAAATAGAGATACCATTTGACCCAGCAATTCCACTACTGGGAATATACCCCAAAGAAACCATAACTGACATCCAAGCAGATATTTGCACACCCATGTTGATTGCGGCTTTGTTCACAAGAGCAAGGAGTTGGAAACAACCTAAGTGCCCATCAATAAACAAAGGGATAGAGACACTGTGGTATATTCACACAATGGAATACTATGCTGCACTGAAAAACAAGGAACTCATGCAATATTATTCAAAAAGGGTGACCCTGGAGGACATTATGCTGAGTAAAATATCTCAGTCACAAAAGGGCAAATACTGCATGGGGCCACTGTTGTAGAAAGTGACTGACATCAGGATTGGGGTAAGACTGAGAAAAACTGGTTAGATTATGTATATTAAATTGAAAGAGATGAGGGAGAGAACGGTTTAAAAGTGTTATATGATAGCATATTATGATTATCACAGGAATCCAGAATTAAGGTTGCATAGTGGAGTGCATTTGGGGAGGGGGGCAGGTGGCAGGGGTGAGGGGGAGGAATTGTATATCAACGAAGAAGTTTATCTTTTGTTTTTCAAAGATAGGAGCAAACTGGGGGGAAGGAGGTAAAGAAAAAAGTGCAATAGTGAATGAATGAAAATCCAAAATCTCTGTAAATGTTCATTAAAATTAATAAAATGAAATTTTTTAAAACAACAACAACAACAAAAAACCCCACACACAACTTTCTCAGCATCCACTCTTGCCAAGAGGTGTTTTTCTCTATCTTCCATCCAGAGTGTTTTCCTTGTAAGACCATTCTTCTTGAGAAGCGATATGTCATCACCAGAGTAGATCTCCCACTTTAATTCTAGCCCAGTTGTTTTTCTGGGGTTATCCTGTTTACCAGAAACCAATGTGAATTAAGAAACAACAGCCACCATAGAAAGTAACACCAAGGGGCCAGGAAATGACTAGTTTGCTTTCTTGTGTACACTTTCTGACTCACTGAGCCAATGACTTATCATCCATCAGGGCAGATTTTAAGTATTTTCTTGTCCTTATTCAGATAGATGAAATATGTTGGAGTAAAGTCTGAGTAGACAATTCTCAATATCATTAAGTTTATAATGAGTATAGCTCTATAAAATTCCGTGCGTGGTTCTTGAATATATTCGGGAGAGAACCCCTATGTCAACAGACACATCTTTGAGGAATTAGGGAGATACCATTGCATACAGAAATCCATGCTGAGTTTTAGCAATGTAACCCTGTGAAGAAGTAGGCTTGTAAAGGAAGACCAAGAAGACAAGTTAACAAGTTGTGTAGTCACCTATCTCATGGAAGATGTATAAGCAAGTTGCTCCTTAGACGCAAGGATGGTGAAACTCAGTCTCACATGTTTTGAGTGTGCTGTTAAGAAGCACCAGTTTTGGGGGAAAGGTAGAGGGTCAGAGAAAGAGAGGAAGCCCTCAACAAGAAAGGTTGTGACAGTGACTATACCAACAGGCTTGAACATATACGAGAGGGTGAGAATGGCACTGGCTAGGGCGAAGTTCTGATCTATTGTTCATTGGGTTGTTATGAGCTAGCGTGGCCTCAACGGCACCTAACAACCACAGCATGTGATGATGTTACAACATGTGATATGTAAGAGTGGGCCTGGGAGTGAAGAGGGGGGAGTGGATGTGAAAAACATTGTGGGAGCAGCATTGGCAGGATTTAGGTCCCAAGTAGTTGCAATGGTGGGAGAGGAGAAGAGTTAGTGATGATCTGAAGGGGCCATCCTGTAGAGTGTTGATAGGCCAGATTCATGAAGGTCTTGTTAGAAATGACTAAAAAATAACAGCTCTTATTCTTAGCATCATTTAGTAATTAACAAATATGCTAAACATTACTAATAGTTATTTACCTGTTATTAATATACAAGGAGCTCTGATGGTGTAGTTGGTTGAGACTTGCTAACCAAAGCTCTGTGGTTCTAACTCACCAGCTACTCTGGAGAAGAAAGCAGAGACAGTCTGCCCTCATGAAGATGCGTAGCTCCAGAAACCTACCGACAGGTCACCAGGAGTTGGAATTCACTAAACAATAATGGATCTGGTTTGGTTTTATGTGTCACATAATTTCATAATGTGCCTGATTCAGGCCATGGCTTTCCCTCCCTTCCCCCCTGAAAGCCTTTTCACAGTTATTAATTTTTTCTAAAAAAATTATTTTATATTGATTTGCTTACAAAGTTCATATACATTGTGTTTCACATTATTCTTCATTCACATTGTGTTTCATATAATCATTCCCATGCATTATGGGTTTTTAAAAATTTTTCATTTATATTGGTTTGCTTACAAAGTTCAGATACATTATGTTCTTTTTTTAATACATTATGTTCTTTATTCACATTGTGCTTCATATAATCATTCCCATGCATTATGATTTATAAAATTAATCATCATTAAACTCTGCCCACCATTACCCTGTCTTTCCAAATTCCTACTGGATGCTTTGCATTCCCTTGACTCACCCCTCCCTGTACTCACCAAATTGTGTGAGTCTATGATTTCCCTCCTGTTCATCCTCACCCCTCTGCTCCCTCCCTCCGCACTTCGGAACCTCATACATGCTTTACTAGTTATCTTTCTATTTTTACAATAATGGTATTTGTACTTATGAGATTGAGTTCATTCACTCAGCATAATGCTCTCCAGTCCATCCCAAGTTATGTAGTAATTTTCAAAATCATTGCTCCTAAGTATTACGTAGTATTCATTATGTGAATATACCACAATTTCTCAATCCCTTCAATTGTAGTTGGACATTTAGGCTCTTGGTGAGTAACACTACTATTAATATTGGTGTACAAATCTCTGTTTGTGTTTCAGTTCTAATTTTCTCAGGGTATATTCCTAGCAGTGGAATAGCTGGGTCATATGGAATTTCTATCCTCAGCTTTTTAAGGAAATGCCAACTGACTTTCAGAGTGGTTGTGCCATTTTACAATCCCACCAACAATACATGAGATTTCCTATCTCTCTGCAACCTCTCCAGCATTTATTACTTGCTTTCCCATTAAAATTTGCCACTGCTACTGGGGTGAGATGGTATCTCACTGAGGTTTTGAGTCACATCTTTCTTATTGGTAGTGATTTTGAGCATTTTTTTTTCATGTGCTTGTTGGCTATCCGTATGTCTTATTCCTCTGTGAAAAGTCTTTCCATGTCTTTTGCCTGTTTTGTATTTGGGTTATCAGGTTTTTTCCTCGTGGAAGCTCTGTAATATTCTGAAAACTTTTGTTATGATACCCTTGTCTGAAATGATATTTCCAAAGGTTTTCCCAGTTAGTTGAGGTTCTTTTTACTTTGTTAGAAAAAGTTTTTGATGTGCACAGGGATTTAATCTTTAGAAGGTCTCATTAATCCATTTTATCCTCTCCTGGTTGTGTACTTACGGGTGTATTTGTCAGCCTTTTTATACCATAGGCTAAATCATGGTCTTTTCCAATCACTTGCTATGCTTCTGAGAGCTGAACAATTAATAAGGATGACAGAAGAATCATTTACAACTGAGTTTTGGTGTTGAAGAAGAGGACTGAGTATCCTATTATTTAGTCAAAAGAACAAACATGTCTTGGAGAAAGTACAGCTGGAATGTTCCTCAGAGGCAAAGATGACCTTCATCTCTCATACTTTTGACTTGTTGCTGTTGGTGTTGCTGTGTGGCATCAAGTCAAAACCAACTCATAGCTGACCCTCCAGTGAGTTTTCAGAGGCAGGAAATCACACAGCAGGAGATTGCTATTCCTTGGAAAAGGACATAATGCTTGGAAAGGTAGGAAGACAGTAAAATAGAGGAAGACCTCCCCAACAAGATGGATTGGCATATTGACTGCAGGAATGGGCTCAGCTGTGTCAGAGATGGTGAGAACGATACAGGACAAGGCAGAGTTCAGGTCTGTTGTTCATAGGATCTCTATTCAGCTCAATAGCTCCTAACAACAAAAATTCTTTCATTTCATAGTGAGCCTGCATCAAACAAATAAATCTCACCAGTGAATGTGTCTTATAGTCCAAGAGGAATGTGCATTCCTAGATAAAAAAACAAAACAAAACTGTAATTTTAAAAAGCTGAGGGAAGAGGAGATGAGATTCTGGGACACAGCATCCCAGGCAGAGAGGACAGGCGGCAAGTTCCTTAAGGCCATGGTTCAGTTTGAGGAGATGGGTAAACATCACTATGGCTGGAACTCAGAGAATATTGGAATTAGATACAAGAGAACTTGGGTGGGAGACAGGGCCTTGTAGGAAAAAAGATACCTCACACATCACTTCTAGTTCTGCCTTGCTCATTTCTACTTGAAGTTCAATTTTGCAAATAATTGTTCTGTTAGGCCTAAACAAGATTTTCTTTAATGCCCAACTTACATTTGAAGTTCCAAAATGTAACTTTTCCCCCTTTGCATAAAACTGCTATGATTATTTAATCGGGCGTGGCCCCTCGAATTTATATTCTCAACTTAATTGAAGCCATCTCTTAGTGTAGATGCAGTACATTTTTGGATTGAGGAACTTCCCTACCAGACTTGGCATGAGCACTCCTATGTTTGCACTCTGCTACTCAGGATTTTTGGAGGCTTTGTCACCTTAAACTTTAAACAAATTTATTGAAACTGTGGTCATAGAGGGGAGCTCTTCTCACTTGGTTTCTGCTCTTTGATTTTGACTAATTCCCTATCATAAGTAGGCTAAGCCAAAGTGGAAAAAGAAAATACAACCCTATCAGCAAAACAAACAAAAATCTCAATTCATTCAGAAAGCATATCCAATGTTTTCCTGTTTGTAGTTCCTTAAGGACAGTAATTCTGTCAGAATGATTGCAATTTGATTTACTTTCATTTTAAAATTATTTTTCCTATGCCATTTTATTTCCTAGCCTTTATATGACTTTAACTACCAGGTATTGTTGTTGTTATGTGCTGTCAAAAAAAATACAACTCAGTGACCCTACGAACAATGGCTCTGAACCTTACCCTAACATGAGCCAACCTCCAATGCACTTGACTTCATTTCTAAAGTCACTGTGTCAGCCCATCTTGTCAAGGGTCTTGCTCTTTTGTGCTGACCCCACCACCCGTCCCAGAATGATATTCTTCTTCAAGGATAGCCTCTCTTGATAACATGCCCAAAGTATATGAGGTAATTACCTCCAAGGAGCACCTTGGTTTCACTTTTTCCAGGAAAGACCTGTTTGTTCTCTCAGCAGTCCATGGGATAGTCAATATTCTTCTCCAGCACCACAGCTGAAAGGCATCAATTCATCTTCTGTCATCCTTGAGTCTATATCCCTTTTACACATCCCAAAAACCTAGTAATAACTGTTGTTTCGGGGGATTTTTTTTCTAATGTTCCAGTCTTTTTTTCTCTTTCTCCCCTCTTCACTGTACTTTTACTTTCTTCACAATCTCTTTGACTTTTGTTCTTAATCTCATCTTGTCCATGTCCCCTCTCTCCTTCTTACTCACACTCTCTCCCGTTCTTGGGCTCTTACTCCCAGTTTCCTCTTTCTATCTTGTATTCTCTCCTGTCATTTGTGAAAAGACCTTCTCACCTTTGTCATTTCAGCTGCCACCTGCACAGAGGTGTCTTTTCTATATTTGTTACCATGTGGGGCTCTTTGAATTGTTAATAACAGAAACCAAATTCTGACTGGTTGCAAAACAGAAGGGGAAATCTGTAGGGATATAGAAACATCTTTCAGAACAAAAATTAATGAACCATCATGAATAGGAACAACTCTATAACCTGTTCCTTTCACTCAAACTCAATGACAGTAATTTCCAGTCTCATTATTTTATTTCTGCTTTCATATTTCTGAAAGACAGATTTTGACGAAACTGGATCGGCCAACTTTGGAAAGATGTATAGGGTTATGTTGCACAGATAAGACCACTTTAGCCTGCTCATATCTACTGAGATCTCTGGTAGCTTAATGGTAAGAAACTGTGCTGCAATCCCAAAGGCATACAGTTTGAAACCTATCATCTGCTCTGCAGGACAAAGATAGGCAATCTCCTCCCAGCCTCTGAAAACTCACTGAAGGGTCATCTATGAGTTGGTTCAGACCTAACAGCACACAACAACAACTCCCAGTGGAGGAGAGTTTATAAACTAGGAAGTAACCCAAAAGATTGTACTGAATTATCAATCCTGTCCTGGTTTGCTTACTGTTTGATAGATCTATTTGGGTGAAACATATCTAAAGTTCTTATCTATCTATAAAATCCACTGGGACTCATTCTTAAAGGAAGATCTCTTACTTGTCTATTAGCCTGACTATTCTAAGAAAACCTTCACTACCTTTACTTCACATGACTCATAAAGTGAACAATTATACACACCCAAGTCTGTATATAATAAAAAGGGAACCAAAAGAATGAGGGGAAAAAATAAAGTTAAAATAAAGTTTGGGGAATAATTATAAGTAATTCACAAAGATTTTTGAAATGACATTGAACTCTGATTCCAGTAAATATAACAATGGTTGTTGTAAGGTGCTAGCAAGTTGACAGCAATTCATAGTGACTACGTATTTGAGTACAACATACTCAACCTAGTTGAGTACAACAGATCAAAACCTTGCCCTAACCTGTACCACCCTGATGATCTCCAGCATGTTTGAGCCCTTTTTAAAGTCACTTTGTTACCCATTTGCATCCTGTCTTTTATTGACACTACCTTTCCTGGATGAGGTCTACTCCTAATAACACTTCCCTCCTGACAACATGCCTAACGCATGTGAGACAAAGTTTTACCACTCTTGCCTCTGAGGAGCAGTCTGATGCACTTGCTCCAAGACAGGTTTGATCTTTTGGCAGTCCTTGGTATATTCAGTGCTTTTTGGCAGCACTGTATTTAAAGGCACCAATTCTTCCTCTGCCATCCTTCTTTTTTGTCCAACTTAGAGACATAGGAAGCAATTGAAAACAGCATGACTTGAGTCAGGAACACTTTAGTCTAAACTCATCTTGGTCTTTAGCACTCTGGAGAGGTCTTTGACAGCAGATTTTCTCAATGCAACATGTCTTTTGATTTCTTGACTGCTGCTGGCATGGATATTAACTGTGGATCAAGGCAAAATGAAAGCTTTCTTTAATCTGCTCTCAGTCTACAATGATGTTGCCTATTTGATCCAGTGGCGATGAATTTTGTTTTCTTCCCATCTCTCCAGGTAACTGAAGAAGCAAAAACCACACGACATTCGTTCCAGCCCTTGGGCCTGCGGCCCTCAGGCCAAGAAAAGCCTATCTACACACCAGTTCTACAGGATGCATCACCTTT
>NW_006399757.1:24112259-24119120 GCF_000299155.1 Elephantulus edwardii | reverse complement strand
ATCATGCTTGGGAGGGTGGAGGGACAGCGCAGGAGAGGAAGGCCCTCTATGAGGTGGATTGATTCAGTGACTGGGATAATTGGGATGGGAGTGTGAGAGATAGTGCGATTGGCACAAGACAGAGCAGAGTTTAGGGCTGTTGTACATAGGGTCGCTTTGAGTCACAAGCGACTCGACGGTACATAACAACAACAACATTATAAATTTTAATCCTTTTTGAAGGCTTTGATCTTCAATAAGTGCATCAATTCAGTTTCTGCAAGCAAGGTTATGCCATATTTTTAACACATTCTTCTTCATATAGTCCAGCTTCTTGAATGGCTTACTCAACATACAGATTGAATTGATACAGAGAAAGGATACAACCTTGATGCATAACTTTGCTTATTTTAAACCATGCACTTGTTCTGTTTGGATAACTGCTTCTTGGTCTGTGTATAGATTTCACATGAGTACAATTAAGTATTCTGAGGTTGTCATGCTGCTACATGTTTCTATAATTTTTTATGATCCATACAGTCAAATGTCTTTACATAGTCAATAAACCACAAATAAGCATTTTTCTTGTATTCTCTGCCTTCAGCTAAGATCAATTTGACATCAGCAAGGATATCCCTTGTGCCATGGCCTCTTCTGAATATAACTTGAATTTCTGGAAGCTCCATGTTGTTGTCAGTTCGAGTAATTTTTTAATAATCTTCAGCATGGTTTTACTTGTGATATCAATGATGTTGTTATATACCTCTGAATTGGAACTGATGCATATATGACCCTCCAGCATGTTTTCAGAGGTTGTAAATCATATAGGGGATGATTGTGTATCATTCTCTCACAGAGAAACTGACAGGTTTGAACCACTTTAAGGTTGCAGCACAATACTTACCACTAGGCCACCGTGCTCCCTTTATTAAAGACATTATTTGATAATTTCCATACATTGTTGGATCACCTTTTTTCTAAAATATAGATCTCTTCCAATCAGTTGGCCAGTTAACTGTATTCCTAATTTGTTAGCATAAGCTAGTGAGCAAATCTAGTGCTGCATTAGTTTGTTGAAATTCCATGGTTGCTATTCCAGCCATTCCTGGGGCCTTATTTCTTTTTTAAAAGTTTTTTATTTTTTCTTCTCATGTACATTGTATTTTATATAATCTTTCATTTATGTTGTATTATGTTCACATATATTTTAGGTTTGTTCCCCCTTACAATCATTTTGTTAATAACTACATTTGTGAAAGCATTAAGCCAGCTCCTTCATGCCTTATGCCCCATTTAAGATGCCAGTTTCTGATCTGGCAGTTGCTCTTAAACCAGCATTGTGAGGGAACTAGCATATCCCTCTTGGTGAAGGATCTTCTGTCCAGAAACAGAGTCCAGCCAAAGTAAGCCATCAGGCTGCACCAATCAACACTAGATCACAGCATGGATCATCTTCTGTTCATCTGACTGGGTTCTGGACAACTCATTCACAGTCATCCAGGGCTAGGTTCAAGCGGGCACCTGTATTCCAACCTAGTTGGTCCCTTTACTCAAGATTAGCCTCCACATTGAGACCAAATCAGTAAACTAGGGGTCCTCATGACTCCCTGCTTCTCAAGCCAACACCCGTTTTTTGCTTTATGTGCTGAAGGAACAAGTCCAAGCTCAGCGTGTTTGTTCATTGTTGTATTCCTCCTACTTGTGCTCCTGTGAATCCAGGTGATTGCAACAAGTGAGTTTACTCACCAGCTCCCTTTAACTGCAAGTCCTGGAAGTGCGCTCTGATGGACACCAACTTTACCCTGCCTCAGAAGCCAAACAGCTTGTTCCAGTTTTAAAGTTAGTCTCTTTCGCCCCCTCACTTCCTTTTTTTCTCTCTTTTCCTAATTGCCTTTTCTTTCCAATGTGAATCTCTTCACTCAAAAGTCCAAGGTGGGGCTACAAATCCATTGAAATGCAAATCTCCTCTGAGTACTGAGTAAGACTTAATCTTTCCCAGCGCCCACTACCAAAATTCTACTTTTAACAAGTTTATCTCCAGAGCAGATCTCCCCTTTCAGTACTTCTTTTTAATGTTTTAAATTTTATTTTATACTGGTTTACATACTAAGTTCATATACATTGTTCTTTTCACTGGTCCTTTCCCCTTTCCTTTACCAATCCCTCCCTCCACTCATCAAATTGTGTGACCCTATGTTTAATATGTTTAAGCCCCTCCTCCAACTTGGAGGACCAATAATGGTCCTATATAGTATGTGTCTTTATGAGATTGAGTTAGTTCACTTAGCATAATGCTCTCCAGTCCCTCAAATGTTAGATGACAATTTACAAAATCATTGCTCCTGCATGTTGAATAGAATACCATCATGTAACTGTACAATAATTTCTCAATCCATTCCATTGTGGTTGGGCATTATGGCTGTTTCCATGTTCTTGTTTTGGTGAATAATGCTGCTATGAACATTGGTGTACAAGTCTCTGTGTCTCGGTTCTCATTTTCTCAGGATATATTCCAAGCAGTGGAATAGCTGGGTCATATGGAATTTCTATGTTCAGCTCTTTGAGGAAACACCAAACTGCCTTCCAGAGTGGCTGTACCATTTTATAATTCCATCAACAATATATAAGAGTTCCTATCTTGCTGCATCCTCTCCAACATTTATTACTTGATGCCCTGCTAAACTGCCACTGCTACTGGGGTAAAATGGTATCTCACTGTGGTTTTGATTTGCATTTCTCTTATTGTCAGTAATTTTGAGCATTTCTTCATGTGTCTGTTTGCCATTTGAATATCTTCCTCTGTGGAAATTCTTTCCATGTCATGGATTATCAGTCTTTTTCTTTTGGAGGACCTTTAAAATGCTATAAACTTTTGTTATGAAACCTTTGTCTGAGACAGTATTGCCAAATGTTTGTTCCCAGTCAGTAGGTTTTCTTTTCACTCTGTTGGAAAAAGTTTTTTATGAGCACAGAGACTTAATCTCTAGAAGGTCTCATTCATCAATTTTATCCTCTCCAGATTGTGTATTTCTGGCTGTATTTGGCAATCATTTTATACCGTAGATAAGGCCTTCTAAGCTTGGCCCCAATTTGTCTTATAAAGCTTATAGCTTTATGGTTTGGGGCTTTATTCCAAGGTCTCTGATCCACCTTGAATTGATTTTTGTGTATGGTTTGAGATTTGGATCCTTTTTCAGCTTTTGTACTGGCCAAAGGTGGAATTACATCCTTTCTAAATCTACAATACCCAGAGTTCATTTATGTCACACATCCTTTTCATCTCACTTCACTTTTTAAAAATTTGCATATAACCACTCATATACACTGTGCTTTATCCATACATATTGTACTGGTGCCTTATTTCTTCACCAATACCTTCAGTGTAGCTTGAACTTCTTGCATCACCATTGGTTTCTACTTTCTGAAATGGTTCAGTGTCAACTGCTTCTTTTTGGCTCAGTGACTCTGTGTATCCCTTTTATATTCTTTTTTTTTTAATAAAATTTTATTTTATAATGGTTTACTTACATAGTTTGTATACATTGCTTTTCACAATGGATATTTCCCATTTCCTTTACCCACACTTCCCTCTACCCATCAAATTGTGTGACCATATGATTACCACACCTCACTCCTCTGCTCCTACCCTCCCCACCTTGGATCTTCATACATGTTTTACTAGTTATCTTTCTATTTCTACAATAATGGTGTTATACAGAATTTGTCCTTATGGGACTGAGTTAGTTCACTAAGTATAATACTCTCCAATCCTTCTCAAGTTACATAGTGATTTTAAAAATCATTATTCCTGCATGCTGTGTAGTATTCTACAGTGTGAAAGTACCATAATTCCCTCAATCCATTGTGGTTGGACATTTGGGCTGTTTCTGTGTTCTTGTGATGGTGAATAATTCTGCTATGAACACTAGTGTACAAATCTCCAATTGTGTCTCAGTTCTAATTTTCTTGGTGTATATTCCAAGCAGTGTAATAGCCGGATCATATGAACTTACTACGTTCAGCTTTTTGATGAACTGCCAAGCTGCTTTCCAGAGTTGTTGTACCATTTTACAATCCCACCAACTATGTATAACAGTTACTATCTCTTCACAGAATTTATTATTATTATTTATTATTCCTCTCCAGCATTTATTGCTTGCTGTCCTGATAAACTTTGCCACTGCTACTGGGGTGAGATGGTATCTCATTGTGGTTTTGATTTGCATCCCTCTTATTGCCAGTGATTTTGAACATTTCTTCATGTGCCTGTTGGCCACCTGAATGAAAATCCTTTCCATGTCTTTTTGTCCATTTTGAAATTGTGTTAACAGTCTTTTTCTTGTAGAGGCCCTGTAGGATTCTGTAAACTTTTGTTATGAGACCCTTGTTTAAGATGGTATTGCCACATGTTGGGGCTTTTTTCTGCCCCTGCCCCAGTCAGTAGGTTTTCTTTTCACTCTGTTGGAAAATGTTTTTTATGTGCATGGGGAATTAATTTTTAGAAGGCCCCATTCATCAATTTTATCCTTTCCTGGTTGTATATTTCTGGTCGTATTTGTCAGCCTTTTTATACCATTATCTAGGCCTTCTAAACTTGGTCCAATTTTGTCTCTTCTGATCTTTATGGGTTTGGGCTTTATCCTTAGGTCTCTGATCCACCTTGAATTAATTTTTGTGAATGCTGAGAGGTGTGTATTCTGCTTCAGCTTTCTGCAGGTGCTAGTGGAGTTTTGCCAGCACCATTTGTTGGAGAGGTTGTTTTTCTGTATTCTTTTGATGTTTCTTTCTTTTTTTTTTACTCTATTACTTTTTTGTGTGTGAGTGTACCGTCAAATCAGATCTGACTGGTACAGGAGGAGATTGTCCCTCCTTCCCTGGCAAAGCATCTGGTGGATTCGAACTGTGCGCCTCTGGGATTGTAGTTGCAGCTCATTGCCACTAGGCCACCAGAGCTCCCCTCTTTTGATGTTTCTTGCATCATTCAAGATTTTGCCCATAGAATCCTTCTGTGTTACAACTCACGGCTTGAATTTGTCTCTCTGCTCTTTCAGCTTGAGAAATCCTGAAGGTATTCTTCACTTTTTGTTTTCTAAGTCTTTGTATGTTTTTCTATAATTTGCTTTGTCTTTTTAAGCAGCCGTTTGAAAGTCTGTTCATCTTTCTTATCTTTAAAAAGAATTACTGAATAATTCTTTTATTTATCTACTTGAAACATAAATATTTTCTGAATACCTGTTCTAAATGCCAGTCCTCTTCTGTAAGCCACAGGTATAATAATGAATAACTCTAGATGAGTCCTGGACTTCAGTCCTCTTGTCTAGAGGGGAATCAGAGATAATCAAAGAACCCAGTAAAAAAAAAAAAAAAGAGAACCCAGTAAAACTGTAATGATTCAAAACTATTTAAAATGTTCCAAAGAATAGGTATAAAGGCCTATTAAAGCATTCAATGGTACTCTTCCCTGATCAACTTATGATTGCTCTGTGATGTGAGGACTGGAAGAAGGGGAAAGCTTAACGGGTGGAGAGGGTGGGATGTGCATGAACCCTCATACATGAAGGAGCCAGTGCACTTGTGTAACTGGGAATGGTGTGTAGTTGTCAAACAGAAATGAGAGGCACCAGAATGGAATGCAGAGGGGATAGACAGACAGGGCCAACTCTTAGATGCAGGTTGAAAATTAAAGAGTCACTGAAAGCGGTGTAAAAAAAGGTCAAATTCAAGTTATAACAGGGAATCTAGTGGCTATGTGGTAAGGGATTCACTGCCAATGCAAAGGTATGCAGTTCGAATCCTCCAGCTGCTCCATGAGAGAAAGAGGGACAATCTCTTCCCATTTGATTTACTGCCTCTGAAAACTCACTTGAGAGTCAGTCATGGGTTGGTTCAGACTCAACAGAACACAATAATACTCTCTCTCGCTGGGTGTTGTTATTTACAGCTAAGATGCTTAACTGCTAGAAGAAAGTTTAGAGGTTTGAATCCACCTACAGGTATCTTGGAAGACAATATCTGGCAACTACACCTGAAAAAAAAAACACACTTCAGTCATGGAGAACTCTATGGAAAACAGGTCTAATCAGAACACATGGTGCTGCCATGAGTTGGAGGCAAGTAGTGGTGCTGAAAATGAGAAAAAATACAGGCAAAGTGAAGGACAAATTGAATGCAATAAGGAAACAATGATTGTGAAACACTGGCATATCTGTGAAATTGGCAGGAAGACCAAATTATCTGAGAATTTTATGCCTACTTTCATTTTTAACCTGGCAGTAGTCATAGTTCAGAGGTTGTATGAATAAAGCAGCAATAACGTCAAGACCAAAATGTTAAATGACTGATATTTGCCCCAGATGATGAAATAATTATATCCTTATACCCTCTAGGACTTGAAAAATAAATAAAAGGCTTACAATGAAGGATTTGATGTGGCTGCCTGGACTATCTCACTTAGTTCTCTTTAAGAGTAGAATTATCCAATGAGAAAGTACTATCTTGGCTGTGTGCCTTCTTGAGTTGGCCAAGTTCCCTGCTTAGCTATATATATTTAATAGATAATAGACTTTCCCATGCTTACTTTCTCAAAAGCCTATGAAGTGTTATAGTTCTGGGACTGCAGGAAATGATGAATTTAGGCATTTAAGTCATTAAGAAAGATATCTTTCAAAATTATGGTAGCTTGTTGTTGTTGTTGTTATGTGCCGTCAAGTTGCTTGCAACTCATAGCGACTAAACTCTGCTCTGTCATGTGCCAGTCACACCATCTCTGATACACGCATCCTGATTACTGCAGTAACTGAATCAATCCACCTCATAGAGGGCCTTCCCCTCCTGCGCTGTCCCTCCACCCTCCCAAGCATGATGTCCCTCTCCAAGGACCGG
>NW_006399757.1:24108160-24111249 GCF_000299155.1 Elephantulus edwardii | reverse complement strand
AATGTTTGACCAAAAACAGTTAAAAACAAGCTGGAGGGTCACAGGTCCTCGGGCCCTACTGAATTTAAGAATCAGAGTATGGTTCAAACTCCAAGAATTCCTTCATTCCAAATTTTTCCATAATCAAGCATTCTCATTGGCTCTCACCACCCAAAAGAGCCCATCTGGGAGCATTCTGCTGCTTCTTCAATCTTCTCTTATTCCGATGCCACATGTTTCTTCACAGAGTCTAACTTCTTTAATGGTTTATCCAGAGTATAGACTGAGTACACATGAGGGAAGGATAAATATATAAACAGAAAATGAACAAAGGCCTGAAACCTTTCTATAAATATCATCATTTCTTAGATTATAGAGAAACAAATTCCAGATGAATTAAAGAGCATTTGTGAAAATGGTTTTATAATTCAGAATAGGAAAAGCCTTCCTAAATGAGACTCGAAGCAAAGAATGCGAAAAGGAAAAGATAGACAAAAATAACTACATAAAATTACAAACTTTATAGTACAAATCGAGTTGTCATTGATTGCCATCAAGTCAAGCCTTCTATAACTATCGTTGTTTCTCCAAGTTCATAGTTCCCAGAGGCATGTGGTTTAGGAAGTGGATGCCACTCCTGTTTCCAAACCTGTCCTAAACTGGAAGCTCCACCAAACACCATCCACCAGCTACATAAATTCAAAATACTGATGATAAATTGCAAGAAATGAAATGTGCCTACAAACTGATGAGAATAACCCAATAGAAAGTGAGTGAAGAGTTACGAATGATAATACGATCATAACATGAAAAATAATCATGTATACTCCCTACCATGAGTTAGATTTCAGATTAAATAGAAGCCCTTTAGGAACTGGAAAAGGCTGCCCATCTTTTTCCCAAGGAGTAGCTGTTGATGGTCTGGAACCTCACATTAAACTGCCTGAGCTACTTAACATACAATTAGCATAATAATAATATTCATTATTTTGGAGTTGGGGAAAGATTCATAGCTGATCCTTCAGTACATTTCAGAGGCTGTAAATTGCAGGGGAGAAGGTTGCTCATCTTTCTCCCACAGAGCTGCTGTTGGATGCTGTTTTTATAATTCTATTTGCTAAGGTTAGTAGCAGACCAGTTCTAAGTGTCAAGTTAACATCGTCCCAAATGCTTGACCTGCTGTATAAGCCCATGATTTCTGAAATCAACAAGCTCCTCATTTAGTCAGTTCCCTGGTTCCTCTATGTCCTTTGAGTTTGGTGCTCCACTGGAAGGTTTCTAAAGACTCAGACCAGTCAGGGGAATCACGCCCATGACTTTAGGAATACAGACCAGTGAGCGTTGTAGACCATCCATTGAAGGAAGGTGTCCCAAAATCAGCAAAACTAGCCCTGAGGTCCCATGAGCGTATAAAAGCCTCTGGTAGTGGGGGTTTGTATTCCATCCTAATCCTGTCTCCTTTATATGTTAAATATTTTAGCACAAAATAAATTGTTGACTAGGAAAGGCATTTTGGATGATAAACCTTAGACATTCAGAGATTCACACTACTAGAGAGCTCCACCTTTGGGTTAACAGCACATCTCCCTACAGGCAACAACAGTAGAGCCACCTATTAGCATAACAATAAACAGAAATTGAAATATTTAATATATAAGCAATGAAAATGATATAATTAATTTTTAAACTATTAAATTGGAAAAAAGACTGATGCTAGTCATTGATGAGATGTCAGAAAATGCTCTTTCGTGCACTGTGGGTACATCATGTGGTAATCATTTGGGAGGTAATTAGAAAAATATTCTATGAAGGCAATTGATAATGATTATCAAAATGAACTATATCCCATTGATGCACAATTTCACATCTATGAATTTATTTTAAAGAGTTACTAAAAGTGTTCAAGGTTATATTTTCTTAAAAAGGCTGGAAACAACTGAAAGTTTTGTTGAAATATACTTTTCTTAAATAAAACATTCATACAACAGAATACTGTGCAACCATTAAGCAGGAATAGGATAGGTCTATAGAGAACTCTGGTGACCTAGTGGTAAGAAACTTCACTGTGATCCCAAAGGCATGTGGTTAAAATCTACCAGCCGCTCTCTGGGAGGATTGGCAAGCTCTTCCTGTGTGATTAACTGCATCTGAAAAACTGCTGGAGGAGTCAGCTATGAGTTAGTTCCAATTTGAAGGCACACAACAACAAAACAACATACACAAAAATAGTTAATGTTGTCTGTTGTTTAATTAAAAATAATTACAGCACACTGACAAGTAAAAAAAGCAAGTTAAAAAATTAAACATACAGTGCACATTGTAAAAAAAAAATGTATCCACTTGTGTGTACATATACTCCTCTTGTGATTAGATTTTTAAAAGACTAGGTTGTTATCATTACCTCTGCATTTGTCAATACCAATATATCTTGTTAATGTGCAAAATGACTGGTGGATATTTTTACCACATCTAATACACATTTATTCACAATCTAATTATCTGACATTTCACACTTAGATCAATATTAAAAAAATCTATCTGTTTTGCACACTGACAGCATAATGCCAAGTTTTCCGTAATGACTTGGTTTTTAGGAGCAGTGTTGATGAGCAAAGAGTGTAGATAGCATCTTCAACGTGAAATGTCAGATAACAAGATAGCTAGTGAGGAGCAATTGTGTATATTTCTGTTATTCCTGTATCTCTATGTCTATGTTCATCTTATGTTTATTTTTTTGGCTGAAATTGAGCCACACGGTTGAGTTTAGGTCAAAGCACTAATGGTTACTAAGAGTCATAGTTCTGAGGGTTCCACCAGTCTTTTATAGACTAGCAAATTTTGTTACATTTATGATTTTGAGTTTTGTTCTATATTTTCCTCCAATTATTTTTTCCCCTTTTTTTAATTGGGAAAAACATATTGGGGGTACAAGGAGGTGAGGGTTGGGGGCAGAAGGGTGAGGATGGGTCAGGATGCAGTTGAAGAGCTGCACAGTTTGGTTGGTGGGGGGAGCAGGTGAAGGAAATGATGAGGGTCCAGTAGGGACCAGATGCTACAGAGGAATGACATGCATTTTCCAATAGTAATTAAACCAACTGTCTTATTGATTT
>NW_006399757.1:24097447-24106805 GCF_000299155.1 Elephantulus edwardii | reverse complement strand
GGTCTTGAGGAGAGCCAGTGCCCAGCATCCATCCTGGGTGAGGGAATCCATTCCTTCAGGCTGTGGAAGCCTCATGGAGCTGCAGCGGCTGTTCAGCGCAGTGTGGGCTCTGCAGGTTTGGGGGTGGGGGGTGGGGTTGGGAGCCACGAGACTCACCCATTTCTCCTTGGGAATCCTTGAATTCCTGTTGTTGAGCCTCGATCTTCACTGAGGGCCAGTCATCAACTGTTTTAAGTGTTCAATTATCAATAAGCCGAAGTCTGTGGAAGGCCATAATAGCCCTGCTTTAAGTGGTTTGCTGCTCCTGCAGCTCACCATGCTGTCTCTGCCTCTGCCACCATCTTGGATCTCATTTTCCTCCTATTCTATGAAGGGTTCTGTACTGTGATTTTTTTTTAAGAGAGTCAACAGTGATAGCCTGGCACAATCCAGTTCTTTTAGGCTCATAATAGTAAAGCATGATAGATGGAGAGGAGATTGAAACTGTCAACAGCTTCATCTTGCTTGAATCCAGCAGTCAGGAAATAAGGAGACACATTGCACTGGGAAAATCTGAAGTTAGGGACCTCTTCAAATTATTGAAGAATCAGATGTCAGTTTGAGGACTAAGATGTGTCTGATTCAGGTCATAGTCTTTCAGATTGCTTGCTATGAATCTGAGAGCTGTACAGTGAATAAGGATGACAGGAAAGGAATTGAGACCTTTGAGCTGTGGGGTTGGAGAAGAGCACTAACATCCCATGGATGGCCAAGAGAACAAACAGATATGTCCTGAAGAGGGTGCAGCTGGAGTGCTTTTCAGAGGCAAGAATGATGAGGCTTCACCTCACATACTTTAGGTATGTTGCTAAGAGGTGCTATTCCTTGGAGAAAGACATGATGCTGGAAGGGTGGAGGATCGGTGAAGAGAGGAAGATCCTCAATCAGGTGGATTGACATGGTGACTGCTGCAATGGGATCTTGTGTGTCAGGCACTGTGAGGATGGCACAGGATAGAACAGGCTTCAGATCTTTTGTTTAGAGGGTCACTATGAGTTGTACTCGACTTGACAGCACCTAACAACAACAAGTAGAGGTTAAAGTTCCTATAGTTCATGAGTTCTTTTGATAAATTGTTTCTATATGTCTTTAATTTTCTTTGCTCTTCTTTGTTCCTAACAGGGAGAGACTAATAGTTGCTCTATAGATGGCTTCTTGCAATCTTTTAAGACCTCATTTGCTACTCACAAAAGTAAGAAGCCAACTAAGAAAAACCTCACTGTTATCCAGTTGGAACTAACTTGGCATTGTTTTATGCACATTGTGCTGTGCCAATTGACCATGATGTCCCCTAAAGCTGTTATGGTTTTGACGTTCCTAGTACCAGGTACTCCCACGGAGTTTGGTTATGATTAAGACATTTATGTAGCTTTGTCACCTGTTGGCTCTACCATAATTGTGTATATATTTACAGCATACACAAATATGCACATAGACCAATCGTGACAAACCTATGCATAGTCACAAGTATAGTCTCTTTCACCTATACATATCTATTCATCATGTTTATTTGTCTAAGTATCCCATCCACTTGTAGATTAATATTTAGTATTCTTAATAGTTCAGGATTGTACATGTATTAATGTTTACTTTTCATGTGTTTGTTATCTAGTTCAGGGAACTCTGTTCATAGTCTGTTGGGACATGCGCTGCTACACAGCCCAAAGTCTGAGCCTCTCTGGCAGTTCAAATCCACTAGCAGTTCTATGGAGGAAAGATGGGCTATCTACTCCCATATGATTTACTGCCTCTGAAAATCCACCGGATTTTCTGAGTTGGTTCCAGCTCGGTATATAACAGCACCACCAACATCAACTAAGTATATAACATGTTATAATCTTCTCATTACTGTCACATAGGAACCGACTCATAGCTCACCCTCTGTTGAGTTTCTGAGGCTATAAACCGCAAGGGAAGAGACTGTCCATCTTTTTCTTTCAGAGCTACTGTTGGGTTTTGGGTCAGTAGTGCAACTCCCTGTGGAGTATGTCAGCAGAGCTCCCTATAATGCCTTTGTTGTTATGTGCCATCAAGTTGGAACTGACTCATGGCTGATCCTCCAGTGGGTGTTTAAAGTCACATGAGAGGAGATTGCCCATTTTTCTCTCATGGAACAGCTGGTGAATTCTAACCTCCTGCCTTTGGCTTGACTGTGCAACTTCTCGGCACTTAGCCATCAGAGCTCTCTATAATACCTATGTTGTTGTTGTTGATTGTCTTCGAGTTAAGCATGACTCATAGTGACCCTATGAACAAAAGGCCTGAAGCCCCTCTACAACTATTGACATTTATCAAAGTTCATAGAGTTTCTGGAGGCATGTTGTTTGGGAAGTGGATGCCACTCCTGCTTCCAAATAATACCTATAGAACTCTCTTAAGATCATCACATCATCTTGGATAGTCCTGACCACCTGTGAGAAAGTCAACCACAAATAATAAGCCTATGATTCCCTGATCCATTAGCTGAAGTAATGATGTGCTGTTGGAAGACAAAGATAGCAAAGATAATTGCTTAGCAGCAAGGAAAAACGTACAGCTCTGAAATAGCACAGTCTTCCTTGAGCCATTCAGTTTTACTATTAGTCCCTTTCTTCTTAGATCCTGTCTAGTTTGCACGACTCATTGTTGTATTCACTTCAAGGCCATCTTTGCTTTTTCCTCTAAGTCCCAGGTTCAAAACTATGCAGAGCAAAATGAAAATTTAATAATTAAAGCAAACTAAAATATATATAACCTTTATATTAGAGTTGGTGGGGGAGGGTGTCCATAGTGCTTGGGCGTGGTGCATGTATATTGTCAAACACAAGAAAAATATTGAAATGAATTATAATATTCAACATCAGGGACAAAATGCTGTGGTGATTTTCTCTCTCTTTTTTAACCTCTTGCAAAATGTAGGTTCTTTCAGACATTTTCCTTCTAAAAATGAGTCAGTCTTGTCTATATTCAAACATTTGATCATGTAAATAACTTCAATCCTCAAAAACCTTTCAACATTTCAGGAAAATCACTCACAACAACTACACTTTCACTCACTGCTTCATCTTAGACTTTAATATTGCATCAGTTTGCCCTGATTTCCAAATAACTGAACCAACCCCTACTTTCAAGAAATTTTTCATGATCATCATCTTCATTTGTTACATTGCAGATTTTAAACCACTGGAAGGCTTTAAGCCTTTTTTTTTTGTATTAAAGTAAACAAAAATAAAAAACCACACACACCAACCCCAAAAACCTTATGGCTATGAAATCAGAATCAACTCTTAGCTGATCCTATAGTGGGTTTCTGAGGCTATATTAAATCCCACAGGAGGAGAGTGTCCATTTTTCTCCCTTAGAGGATTTGAGAGGCATGACTTTTGAGGTAGTAGTTAAACTCCCTATGGACTAGGCCACCTTGTCATTGCAAGGTTCTGTCAAGGACGCCTTATAACAACCCTACAAACAATGGGTCTGAACCCTGCCCTCTCCTGTGCCATCTTCATCATCTCTTATACATTTGAGCCTATTGTCATAATCACTGCATAAGTTCATCTCATTGAGGGTCTTTTTCTCTTTCACTGACCCTCCACATTCCCAAACATGATGTCCTTTCCCAAGGACCAGCCCTCTTATCAATATACCCAAAACATGTGAGTTGAAGTTTCACCATCCTTGCCTCAAAGGAGCACCCTGTTTGCACTTTCTCCAAGACATACTTGTTTGTACTTTTATCAGTTCATAAGATGTTCAGGACTCTCCAACACCCCAACTCAAAGGCATTGATTCTTTGTCATCCTTAGTCATTGTCCCACTTTCAGATAGATAGGAAGTAATTTAAAAAATCATGGCTTAAATCAGATGCACCTTAGTCTTTAAACTAACATCATTGCTCCTGAAGAACTTGGAGAAGTTCTTGGCAACAGATTTACCTAATGCAATACATCTTTACTTTCTTGACTGCTGGTGCACAAGTGTGTTGATTGTGAGTCTAAGCAGGATGAAATTGTTGACTTCTCTCTTCTCTCCCTCTATCATGATGTTGCCTATTGCCTTAGTGGTGAGGATTTTTGTCTTTTTGATGTTGAGATATAATCCAGATTGCAGGCTTTGATCTTTGATCTTTGATCTTCTGCAGCAATCATTTCAAGTCTTCTTTGCTTTTGGCAAGCAAAGTTGTATTATCTGCATAATGTAGGTTGTTGATGAGTCTTCCTCTAATCCTAATATGAAATTCTACTTCATGAAGTCCCCGCTCTCAAATGATTTGCTTAGCATACAGATTGAATAGATTTGGAGAAAGGAGTTCGGATCACCTTAGTTTCATTTATTAAAGTAAGACATCAAGGATATCATGCTCATTTTTTTATTGTCTAATGAATTATCAATAGCCTTTCTATTTCAATAGTAAATCATTATTTTGCTTCGTAATAATTGAGGTATTCATCACGGCAGAAACTTTCATGTGCTCCATTATTCTTACTTTATCCCCTAAAATTGTTCCAATCATTGATCATCCATTGCCCAACATTTTTCCATGGACAGGTGACATTTCCCTTCTTTTGGATCCCTTATTGTTTTCACTTTTTTTCCAGCCATGATAGTTTTCCATTTATTTTAGGCATCACTAGAACTTGCTTAGGATTTACACTTTGAAAGTATGGCTACAAGGATAAGCAGAAGGAAAACTTAAGCCAAACACAAAATTACACACTCAACACAGTGTGCTCTGACTTACAAAGGCAGAAGGCATTCTCCTTCCTTGAGCTGACACACTGTTAACGCTGCACAATGTTTCCACGAGCATCACAAGATAGTGGTGAGTGAACTGGGGCTGGCGGGGGGCAGGGAGAAAAGTGCAACAATGAATGAATGGAAATCCAAAATCTTTGTAAATGTTCATTAAAATTAATAATAACAAAGAAAAAGAATATTGTAACTTTTGGCAAATATGTAATTTCCAAATACCGCAAACTCTATTGTCCACTTTAACCTCATATCTGAATCCTGTCTAGTCAAAGGAGACCTTGGGGAGAAAGAAATACAGAAAGAATTGTTCCACACTGGCTTAAAAACAATAGAAGCATCAAATGGCACTGTTTAGGATTCCTCTAACACAGGTTGCTCAGGAAGAAGCTGCTGTAAATTCTTTCTATTGTTCGTAAGGAAAAATTGCACCTTTTCCCTACCACTTAACAGTAAACATTGCATACTTTTGAGGGGAAATGTGATCATATTATGGGTTTTGTAATGTTAGAAAACAAAATGTACATGCATGTTTGAATGAAAGAACAATATGCTTTGTAAACTTCCAATCAAATAACAATGTTGTTGTTGTTGTTGTTGTTATGTGCAGTCGAGTTGTTTGCGACTCATAGCGACCCCATGTACAACAGCCCTAAACCGTGCTCTATCCTGTGCCAATCTCATTGCCTCTGACACACCCATCCCGAGTACCCCAGTCACTGAATCAATCCACCTCATAGAGGGTCTTCCCCTCCTGTGCCGTCCCTCTACTCTACCCAGCATGATGTCCCTCTCTAAAGACCTGTCTCTCCTTACAACATGTCCAAAGTATGTCAGGCGAAGCCCCAGAATCCTTGCCTCCAAGAAGCAGCCTGGTTTAATCCTCTCTACGATGAATCTGTTTGTTTTCTTGGCAGTCCATGGTACATTCAATATTCTTCTCCAGCACCACAGCTCAAAGGCGTCAATTATCCTTCTATCCTCCCTAGTCATTGTCCAACTCTCTGATGCATAACAAGTGATTGCAAAAACCATGGCCTGTATCAGGCAGACCTTAGTCTCCAGAGAGACACTGTTGCTCTTGAGTATTTTGGAGAGGTCCCTAACCGCAGACCTTCCCATCGCAATACGTTTTTTTATTTCCTGGCTACTGGTGCCAAGAGTGTTGACCGTGGAGCCGAACAAACTGAAGCTGTGAACAATCTCAATCTCTTCGCCATCCATCCTGATGCTACCGATTGGTCCAGTGGTGAGAATTTTTGTCTTCTTGACATTGAGCCTCAGTCCATATTGAAGGCTGCAGTCCTTGACCCTCTGCAGTAAGTGCATGAGGTCCTCCTCAGTTTCAGCGAGCAAGGTTGTGTCATCTGCATAACGCAGATTGTTAATAGATCATCCACCAATCCTAACGCCACGCCACTCCTCATAGAGCCCCGCCTCTCGGGTAATCTGCTCTGCATGCAGATAATTAAAGAAGAAAAAAAAAACCTCCACAAATTACTGAATACTTTGGCAAGGTGAGGCTCCAGTGCCCAGCAGGCATAGCTGTGCCCAACAAGTGCTTAGCAGATGATGATAGAGTCTTGGTAAAGCCTGAAAGTAGTGTCTTGGTTCTGTGAATACACATGAGTCACCCAGGCAGCTTCCAGAACCTTACCTAGAATGGAACAGAGCCAATATCCCCTTCTTCATTCTGGTTAGTATAATTCCTGATGTGGATAAATTTAACAGGAATATAGAAGAAATGAGGTTGTTGTTATGTGCTGTCAAGTCAGATCCAACTCATAGCTGACCCTCCAGTGAGTTTTCAGAGGCTGTAAATCGCATCTTTCTCTTATGGAGCTTCTGGTGAATTTGAACCACCTGCCTTTGGAGTGGCAGTGCCACACTTTACTACCAGGCTATCAGAGCTCCCTGGAGTAGCAAAAAAAAAAAAAAAAAATACAAGTGAACACTGTACATGGACGTCAAGCTTGAGCCAGGCCTGTTGGTTCTGGATGTGTAGAAATGGGAGAAAGAAAACAGTGATAGTGCTAGTAGCATTCTCCCTTTCTGTGAGGGGAAACCCAGGTCTGATTCTTGGCCAATACCCTTTATATGCAACCATTGCTCATCTGTCGGTGGAAGCTGGAATGTTCCTATGATGCTGCACATGCTTCACTGAAGCTCCAGACTGAAAACAAAAGCCTGGTGGTTTACTTCTGAAAAATCACAGTGGTTGATCCACACCAGTCAAGATCATGATTGTTTTGTTCCATTGTGCATGAAGGCGCATGAATCAGGAGCTGAATCTACGGCAGCTAACACAGATTGGAAGAAGGGATGGAATCCAAGCAGAGGTGGGTAAGAGTCATTTTGGCTGGAACAGTGGACGTTCATAGTCACTCCATATAAGCCGGAACTGATTCAAAGGCAGTGGGTTTAGCTGTGGTTAGTGGGTTCTTGCAGGATTTCAGGGACAAATAGAACTGCAAAATTTATACCAGGACAAGGCCATTAAGGATATCAGACTTAGAACTAGCCTGAGATATCCGACTTAGAACTTTGTTTCACAGGACACTGGAAACTGACTGATTCCAGCAACACAGTGTTGTAATTTTGTGAGGAAAAGAATTTGGCATCTACAAGTAGACTAACATATTTGGTACAGAATCTGTAGTACAGAATCAGGAGCCCTAGGAAGCCTCTGGGCCTGGAACGAAGTCAGTGATGGGTGGAGGTAGGTAGAGGGGAGATTTGAGAGATTGTGAGAGGAGAATTGGTAGCTTTTTATAAAGCATCATTGCAAGGGCTGTAGTAAAGGAGAGAAAAGGAAATGTCAAAAGAGAGCTAACTAAATTGGGATTAGAGACCAGGGAAGCAGGGATTGGGGAGAAATGACAGAAGAGAATAAAATAGTGAAGTAGAGCAAAGAGAAGGGGAGGAAAACAGATGCTACCAAAGTTTGGAAGCTTGGCAGGGAGTACAATGATCATACCTTTGGAGTAGCCTCCCGAATCATCAATAAAATGAGTTAATCCTGCATTTGGAATTGCTACCTTATTGTGACCATGACATGATTCTGAAGGTAAACAGCGAAGTCTGTTCTGGATGTGACCTTATCTGGCAGTCATCGTGGGCAGCAGAACAAGTATGCTTTATGAGACGGTTCTAACTCAAGCGGCAAAATATCACTGTTGCTAGGACACATATTCAACAGGCTTCAGCTGTGACAAAGATAGATGCTTAACACCTAAGCAGGTCAGCTCTGCTTTGAAAAGATTTAAACGTTTGATCCAAAGCAGATTCTGTCCACGTTTCAGACTGTCCTTGCAGAGACAAGAGCTTTCTAGCCTCCAGCATTCTCTCGCCATCTCTTAGGGCAATAACATCAGCTCATTTTTTTTTGCCCAGTCTGGGTGGGACCCTGCAACCAAGTGCTTCCCTGGGTGCTGGATGTGCCCTAGCAGCAGCTGAACTATTTGTTTGATGCTCCAAGCATCAAGCATGAACACCATCACACAGATGTCTGCATCATTTCCACATGATAGATTCCAATTCCATTCTCAGAGGGTGAAAAGAAATGATAGCAGTATAATCAGCGGGAGGGGGGAAAATCTAAGCCGAGCTTCACATTGTTAAGCCAAGAACAGCAACTCGTTGCCTTTGAGTCGGAACCAATTCATTGCTGACCCTCCAGTGGGTTTTCAGAGGCTGGAAATCACATGAGAAGAGACTGCCCATCTTTCCCCCAAGAAGCTGCTGGTAGACTCTAACTACTTGCTCAAGAGGAAAGTGGTGGGGAGTAGAATTTTTCATTTGTGCTTTACTTTGACTGTTGGCCAAATTTTTTGTAAATGGCATTTATTTAATAAGAAATTTACCCATCTGATTCCCCTGGAGCAAACTTAACCCTGGATGTTTGACTAATACTCCCCTTTGTTGTCCCAACTCCTCTTGAAGCCAAAATGAAGTAATCTGAGTTTTCTACGCAATATGTGATTATCCTAAATTGCATATTATTGGCAAAGCTAGGGGTACAGGGGTTTTTATCCTCCTTCTGTAGGAGAAACTCAGCTACAGAGCTTTTTTTTTTTTACTCCATCATGTATTTTCCCCCAACACGCTATAATCTAATCACTCTCTGATTAAAAACATTCCTTTACTAAAGGACTCAAATCCTCATTCCTTCCCTTCCCTTACAGAATACTCCAGAAGAGTTCACAGAGGGATTTCTTACTCCTAGTAGCAATTTCAAAAGACTGCTGCCTCTCTTCTGGCTTGTCTAAAAATGAATGCAGTTTCTTCCTCATTTCCATAAGGATCAACTTAAATTACATGACTAATAAGTAAAGATGAGTATAACATAGATAATTGCTTAGTTGTTGTTGTTGTTGTTGTTGTTGTTGTTATGTGCCGTCGAGTCGTTTTCAACTCATAGTGACCCTATGCACAACAGCCCTAAACCCTGCTCTATCCTGCGCCAACTGCACTGCCTCTGACACACCCATCCAGATCACCGCAGTCACCGAATCAATCCATCTCATAGAGGGTCTTCCCCTCCTGCGCCATCCCTCCACCCTCCCAAGCATGATGTCCCTCTCCAAGGACC
>NW_006399757.1:24085021-24094525 GCF_000299155.1 Elephantulus edwardii | reverse complement strand
TATGCAAAGGCATTTGACTGTGTGGATCATAACAAACTGTGGCTGACTCTGAGAAGAATGGGAATCCCAGAACATTTAATTGTGCTAATGCAGAAGAAATTGCTTAGTAGAAAAGGAAAATGTGCGACTCTCAAATAATACTGTTCTTCGGTAATTTCATTTCACAATGAATCTTCTTCCTTATCTCTTTTGTAGGGCCCCTGGTTTCATTCACCTTAAGACCATCTTTACTCTTCTCTCAATTCCCATGTTCCAAATTCTGCAGAGGAAAATGAAAATCTAGCAGTTAAACTAACTTACACAACAAACTCTTCTTGTCCCCAGAAACCCAACATTATTTCCTTGCTTAAGGAACATTCCTTTTTTCTTTATTAAGAAAAAGTATAATTTCCTCTACCTCAAATTGACCTGAGCCTTATCTTAGATTGTCAAAAAGTCCTTTAGTGGTTTTAACAACCAAAATGAATTTGAAGTTGAATAATCATCCCTACCTAGCAACAGATTGTTGTCCCTACAACAAAAACATTCTGAAACATTAATTTGTCTGCTGCTCATGTTCTTATTTATAGCCAATGACACACACACACACACACACACACACACACACACATACACACATGACTTTTTCTGGAGTAGAAGCTATCATGAGACAAGAGTCAACAAGGAAATTCATGATAAATATTTACCAAGCATGGAGCTATTCAAACCTTTGAAGCCACATGAAGGAAGATAGTGTAATGAAAAAAAAAATGCGAGCTTGAAACTCAGGCAAGTGAAACTCTTCCATTCAAATCCAACCAGCTGCTTTGTGCTCTTGGGAATACTACTGGATTTTATACATCATACATAGTTGTGAAAATTGAGAACACTTTTTTAAAGTAAAATTTTTACTTTATATTGGTTTGCTTACAAAGTTTGTATATATTGTTTTTCACACCGGATCTTTCCCATTTCCTTTACTCACCCCTCCTTCTACCCATCAAATTGTGTGGCCCTTTGATTACCCCTCTGCCCATCCTTACCACCTCTCTTCCCTCCTCTCCCATCCCTGGACCTTCATACACATTTTATCAGTTGTCTTTCTAGTTCTACAATAATGATCTCATACAGTATTTGTCCTGATGGAACTGAGTTAGTTCACTTAACATAATGCTCTCCAGGCCTTCTCAAGTTAAGTAGTGATTTTAAAAATCATTGCTCCTGCATGCTGGATAGACTTCCATCATGTGAATGTACTATAATTTCCCAAACCATTTGATTGTGGTTGGACATTTGGGCTGTTTCCATGTTCTTGAGACAGTTAATAATGTTGCTATGACCATTGGTGTACAAAGCTCTGTTTGCGTCTCAGTCCACTGTCAAGAACCTCTCCAAAGTCTTGAGGAGCAATCATATCCGTTTGAAGACAGGTGCACCTGATTCAGGCCATGGTATTTTCAGTCACTTGCTATGCAGCTGTGAGCTGGTCAATGAATAAGGATGACAGAAGAAAAATCAAGGTCTTTGAGTTGTGATATTAAGAAAGAGTACTGAATATTCTTTGCCAAAAGAACAAATAGATATGTCTTGGACAAAGTGCGACCAGATTCCTCTTTAGAGTCATAGATGGTGAAGCTTCATCTCACATACTTTGGGCATGTTGTTAAGAGAGGCTATTCTTTGGACAGGGACACCATGCTTGTAAAGATGGAGTGTCAGTTAAGGAGAGGAAGACTCTCAAGATGATGGATTGACACAGTGACTGCAGCAATAGACTCAAGTATATCAGAGGATGATGAGGACAGCACAGGACAGGACAAGGTTTCTGATCTATTGTTCATAGGGTCGCTATGAGTCATACTCATGTCAATGACACCTAACAACACCACTGCCACCAGCAAGAGATCAAACAAGTCTGTCTTGGGCAAAGTGCAACCAAAGTGCCCTTTAGAGGCAAAGATAGTGAAACATCATCCCACATATTTTAGTCATGTTGTCAGGAGAGGCCAGTTCACAGGAAAGGACCTCCCGGAGATGGTGGAGGGTCAGAAAAAGAGAAGAAGACCCTCCAACAAGATGGATTGACCCCATGACTAACAATGAACCTGAGAATATAAAAAACCATGAGGTTAGTCCAGGATAGGACAAGGTTCATGGGCTCGCTATGAGTCCTATCTGACTTACTGGCATGTAACAACAACAATAACAAGTAGAGCAGACAAGTATTGCCATTCTTGCCTAACGAGTACTCTGTGCTTTTCCCCAGGCAGATTTATTTGTTCTCTGGCAGCCCCATAGCATGTGCTTCATCAATCCTGTAATTCAAATGCATCAATTCTTCATTGATCTCCTTTATTCATCGTTCTGCTTTCACACGCATATGAGATAACTAAAAATATCATGACTTGGATTAGGAAGAAGGATTTGGCACTCTATTTCTGAAAACCTTCTTATTTCTACATTCCTAAAAGTCCGTTGGATGTACCTAACATTCTCCTCCCTGACCATACCCCCTCAACCGTGACCTTGACCTGGCTGGTTTCTTCTTACCATTCAGGCCACAACTCCTTTGTCTTCCCCTTAGCCGAGCTCTGTCTGATTAAATCTAAATAAAGCAGTGGCCTATTGACTTCTAGCACAAGACCTTATTTCTTCATAACATATACCCCATTCTGAGATTCTCTTACTTATTACCATCTCTTTCACTGAGTTCTAAGAGATCAGAGAAATTGTTCAATCTTTTTCCTATTGTGTTCTCCTCATTTAGAATATGTTGTTGTTACAAGCTGTCGAGTTGGAACCAACTCATAGTTGACCCTCTAGCATGTTTTCAGAAGCTGTAAATTACAGGGGAGGAAATTGCTCATATTTCTCCTGTTAAGCAAGCTGGTGGATTCTAACTGCCTCCCTTGGGATTGATTGGCAGTGGAACTGCTTACCTCCTAGGCCACAAGAGTTCTCTATTTAGAATATAGTCTGGTATATAGTAGGTGCTCAATAAGTACTTGCTGACTGAATAACTCCAACTCCCTAGTTGATCAAAAGATAGGGTTCATTTGTCCTTTCAAACAATTGGCTATGAAATCATGTTAGTGGTTCTATTGTCATTTCTACCACAATAGGCAGACACATTGGCCCCAATAGAATGAAGGAAACTACATCATTCTTTGTTTAATTTGTACTTTGTTGACGTAAGTATCTGCCCTGACAGGCTAAGAGCAAAATTTCCGTGATCTATCCTTACAAAATAATTCATAATCCAAATTGTAAAGTGGTATATGTATTATGACACTTGTAATACTCATAACACAATAACTATTTGTTGAATGAATCATGCTTTTGCAAAAACATGTCTATATACAAATGTCTGGAAAATGGCCTGGAAATGTTTGGCACATGAATGCTAAAAAATAATAAACCAAAACCCAAAATGTAGGTATTCTTAGGGATAAGGTCATAGTTATACTTTGTTTTCTTTAAGGTTTCTTTTAATTTTTAGAATATGAGCATGTAATCAGAATCATTTTTCAAATCAGAAAAAGTAATAAAAGAATTTGTATTCTAATAGAAAAAAAATAGATTTATTCATGTAAAACTTGAGATTTGAAATGTAGTGCACCAAAGAATATAAATTGATAGCTGACAAGAAAGGAATTAAAAATGACTCTTAAACATTCAGAGGAAAAGTGTTCATTACTAGAGAAATGCAATTTAAAATTACTTGAGATAGTGGGGGGGGTTGCCCATTTGCTTGACAAAAATACAGACGATTTAATATGGCACTATTCAACAGGAGGAAGAAAGAATAATAATATTTCATAACAGAAGAGATGAAAACTTAACATGAGATTCTATTTTTAGCATCTATAAACAATATTTCACGGGGACACAGTCAAGCTTCTTTATTTAGATGTTGTCTGATTGCTTCTGTTCTACAGCAGGAAAGCTGAGTAACTGTCATACACACCACGAGGCATAACAATTCTAAAATATTTACTATCTGACCTTTCACAGAAAATGCTTGCTTATCTACATCTGACGGAAACCCTTTGGCAAGTATCTATACTTTGACAAATTCATATTATATCCTTAAAAACCCACTATTAAAAAACAAAACAAAAACAAATCCCCCCCACTACTGCCAAGTTGATTCTGTTTCATATTGACTCTCCAATGAGTTTCTGAGGCTATCTATAAATCACAAGAGGAGACTGCCTGTTTTACTTCCAGGAGGCAGTGGACTTGCACTAACAGGACACACAGCCTTTGGGACTGCAGTGCAACTGGCTACAGACTATGCCATAAGAGTGGCTTCCCTAAGAGTGGCTTCTTCACTTCTCTAAAGAAGACATTCAGATGGCCAACAAACACATGAAGAAATGTTCAAAATCCCTAGCTCTAAGAGATGCGAATCAAAACAACTATGAGATATTATCTCACCCCAGTAAGAACAGCAAAATTTAACAGAGCAGCAAACATCAAATGTGATCAAGGTTGCAGTAAAACTTATTACTTATTCACTGTTGGTGGGAGTGTAAAATGGTGCAACCACTATGGAAGGCTGTATGGTTCTTTCACAAAAAGTTGCAAGTAAAAATACCATTTGACCCAGCAATTCCATTACTGGGAATATACACTTAAGAAACCAGAACCTCCACCCAAGCAAATATATGCATACTCATGTTTATTGAGGCTTTGTTCACAATAGCAAAGAGCTGGAAACAACCCAAATTCCCATCAACAAATGAATGGGTAGAGAAGCTGTGGTATATTCACACAATGGAATACTATGCTGCACTGAAAAAAGGAACTCATGAAATAGTATACAAAATGGGTGACCCTAGAGGACATTATGCTGAGTGAATTATCTCAGTCACAAAACAACAAATGCTGTATACTGCCACTATTATAAAACAGGACTGACATTGGGGTTGAGGTGAGACTGAGAAAGGGGATAAATAATGTATACTGCATTGAAACAGATGGGAGAGAGAACAGCTTAAAAAGCATATATAATTTCAGGTACTATTGTCAGGACTGGAGTCCAGAATGAAGGCTGCATAATGGAGTGGACTTGGGGAGAGGGATTGTATACAAATGAAAGAATTTTTCTTTTACTTTTCAAAGAGAAGAGTGAATCGGGGGGTGGGGGTGGGCAGGGAGAAAAGTGCAACAATGAATTGATGGAAATCCAAAGTCTCTGTAAACTTTCATTAAAATTAATTGAAAAAACAAACAAACAAGAGTGGCTTCTTATATCCTTAAAAACAAAACAAAACTCAAAACCACAAAAACCACTCCGAAACAACCACCAAAAAGCCTCTCAAACTCACTTCTTTCCAGTTGTAACCAATTTATAACTTAGCCTCCAGTGGGGTTTTGAGACTGTAAATCATAAGGAAGGAGACTACCTTTCTGCCATGGAGCCTATGGTGGATTCCAACTACCAGAGAGGTACCAGCACCTTACAGACTATGCCACTAAAGCTCCCTTCTTAACATTCCTAGACATGTACAGGATGCAATATTCATCATTGTTCAGAGAGCACATTTTTTGGAATAATCAACATGCTCATTGTAGGATAATTATGGGCTAAACACACAGGGACGTCACTAGGGTTGGTGTCACCCAGGGTAGGAACTCATGGAGTCACTCTCTTCCTCCCCCATGGACCTCTACCAATATCCACCCACAGATTTAATGTTTATTATTAATGTTTATTCTCAATTTTAAATTGCTTAAATGTAATATTCCTTCTTCTTGTTGTTATGTACCCTTGAGTGGATTTGACTCATAATGACATTGCATACAACAGAGGGAAATACCACGTGGCCCTGCACTCTTCTCACAAGCACAGCTATACTTGAGCCTGTCTTTGTAGCCATTTCATTGAGGGTCTCCCTCTTTTTCTGACTCTCTGCTTTACCAAGCATGACATCCTTCTCCAAGAACTGGTGCTTCCGATACTATGTCCAAAGTGCATGAGATGAAGCCTCCTCATCCTTAAGAGCCGGTAATCCTGGGAAGCATAACATTTTTGCCCCAAAACCCTGCCAAATGCATCCCAAGGGGAAGAGTCTCACGAATGACAGGCGATTCTAAGGGGTGTGGGATGGAAAGAGAAATCCAGTCCAGCTGCTTTCTTAAATCTTCTTGACTCACTGGAGATAAGCACACTAACATTAATGCCCACACACAGACTACGGTTAGACAGAAATAAGTTTCTCTGCCTGCTCCACGACAGGCTCCCACCCCCGTGAAGTAATAACTCAGAGATAAGAGTGCCTGTGTGTCAGAGGGAGGAAAAGATCAGTCTGCCTGACTAATGGGAGGCTCTCAAAGGTCAGTTTTAACTTGCTGAATGATGCCCCCCAACTGGCAGTGGAAACTGCAGTGGTTACTAGAAACAGCTCCATGGAGTGAGTGTGCACACATGCGCCCCCCCCAGGTGGTGCCTACGCACCTGCCACACCTGCTACGCCTAACATAAGTCTCTATCCTGCTCTTTTTTCTCTTGCAAAAGTGAAATACAGCCATTGTATCTTCCTCTCTCCAGAGCATTCTGATTCTCAACTCTCACCCCCTCACTGTCTCCCATCAGGTTATCTTTCCTGCATGTCCCCCCTGGCCCCTCTGTAAGCCTGTTCTTATTGTTGCCCGGATGATTTGTGCTCTGTGACACTCCTGCTTTTTAGGAATAAAAGTCCCAATTGTCATCAAGTCATTCCTATCTCATTGTGACGTGTGTCAGAGTGGAACTGTGCTCCACAAAGCTGTCACTTCTTTGGCAAGTAGGTCACCAGGACTTTCATCTGAGTTACTGCTGGAAGACCTTTTAAATGCTTGTTAACCAGCTGTACCACCCAGGGATTCTATTCAGGTACAAGCTCACCTTAATTCGAATCAGCTTCTTAAGTCCTCCCTCCCTGTTGTGGGCCTGTGGGGAAAGTGGTTCTGGGGCAACCCCAAGACCCAGTTCTTTGTCACCTCTTCTCAGGTGGACCTCACTTTCTCCAAAGCCCCCTCTTCTTTTTTTTTTTTAAATAAAAGTTTTATTTTATACTGGTTTACTTACAAAGTTTGTATACATTATTTTTCACATTGGATCTTTCCCATTTCCTTTAACCACCCCTCTCTCCACCTATCAAATTGTATGACCCTTTGATTAACACCCTCTCTCCCATCCTCACCCCTCTTATCCCCTCTCCTTGGATCCTCATACATGTTCTACAATAATGGTCTTATACAGTATTTGTCCATATGGGACTGAGCTGGTTCATTCAGCATAATGCTCTCCAGTCCCTCCCAAGTTAGGTAGTGATTTACAAAATCATTGCTCTTGTGTGCTGCATAGTATTCCATTATGTGAACGTACCATAATGTCTCAATCTATTTGATTGTGGTTGGACATTTGAAGCCTCCTCTTCTTGTCAGCAATGAAGGAGTTTGGATAGAATTCCTTTCTGGGCCATTTATAAGCTGTCAAAACACAAACGTCTCCTTTTCGGTTTCATTGTTGGATTCTATGTCATCCACCCATGCCGTTCTTTTCAGACAGAGCTTCTCTTGTTGTGGCTTCACTCCCATGAGTCTTCACAGCGGTTCTTCTCCTCTACTCACCCTGTGGCCATCCGTGGCCATCCACATCCTTCTCCACGATGCTACAAGCTTCACCTCACCAGTCGGAGGATCTGCAACCTTAGCTCTCCTCTAAGACATGACACCACTCACCTTTCCCACCCCTCCCCCTTTGTTTCAGGATACCACTCAGGGAGGCGATTTGCTCCATAATCTGTCACTCACCCCTTCACACTTCTGAAATCATTCAAACTTGGGGCTTCTGAGCACATCTCTCAACTAGCTGTTGCTCTTCCCTTTAACAAATTTGTTCTCTTCACTCTAATCAGCGCACTAAACTTGCCTGGGCCTGACTTCCCTCTGGTTAATCTCCTGCCACACCAAACCAACCCCCAAACCCCACTGTGGCATTTCCTCATTCACTTTCACCTCAACTGTGCCCAGGTGCCAGGGGTAGAGGCTACAGACTCTGTGACGATGTCCTGCGATCTGATTTCAGCCTGTGATCTGCTATGCGTCTCTTCTTTCATTGTTCTTATATCCCCAAGGCATCATCCAAATGGTTGTTTCTCTACTTCTTTCCTTTAATCCTAGTAAATGGTTCCACACTTTACAGTTTAGAGCCAGCTTAGGTTTATTAAGAAACCCTGGTGGACGGGTCATGCTTTATACCAACACGTTTAGAATGTCTCTGGATGGAAAGCATATTTTTTTTTCCTTTTATTAGTACCTGGTGATTGAGCAAGCTGTGTGCCACTGCTCTCTTGTTCATGTTCAAGTGGGGAAACCCTTTCTTTGACAGCTAAACTCTCAGGACTTAGAGTGATGACTACGTCTGCCAGCATTAATTACTTTCCCCAGGAAATCTTTGTTTAGGAAGAAGTCTGTAAGTACATAAACATCTTCTTCACTTTAAGCTTTTATCAAGACAAATAGTTTGCTCAGCTAGGACTATAGATTGTTTACCTGGGCAAACAGTTCAGTTGTCAAACAACCATTCCCTTACTTAAAATGTAACCTTCACCTTCCTGTGTTCGCTAAACTGTCATATCAAAATCATATTATACACTGAGGAGAACCTGAATCGCTTGCTACAGAAAATCAAGGACTGTAGTCTTCAACATGGATTGAAGGTCAACATCAAGAAGGCAAAGATTCACACCACTGGGCCAACTGGCAGCAACATGATAGGTGGAGAAGAGATTGACGCTATTAACAGTTACAGCTTGCTTGGCTCCACAATCAACATTCTTAGCACCAGCAGTCAGAAATCAAAGGATGAATTGCATTAGGTAAATCTGCTGTTAAAGTTCTTTCTGGAGTACTGAAAAGCAATGACGTCAGTCTAGAGACTAAGGTGTCCATGATCTTTGCAATTAGTTGCTATATGCATCAGAGAGTTGGATAATGACTGAGGAGGACAGAAGAATTTATGCCTTTGAGTTGTGGTGCTGGAGAAAAGTCTTGAACATACCATGGACCACCAAGAAAACAAATAGGTCTGTCTTGGAGAGGGTGTAAGAAAGTTTCTTCTTGGAGGCTAGGATTTTGATGCTCTTTCTCACATAATTTGGGCACATGGCCAGGAGGGACCAATCTTGGAGAAGGACATCATGCTCGAAAGGGTGGAGGGACAGCACAGGAGAGGAAGACCGGAGATGAGATAGATTGATACAGTAATTAGGACCATGGAGGTAGGTGTATTGAAGGGAGTGAGACTGGCTCAAGACAGAGCAGGCTTCAGAGCTATTGTACATAGAGTGACTATGAGTCACAGGCAACTTGATGGCACATAACAACAACGACCTTAAAAGGACTACCTGAATTTCTGTCATCACAGGAGACTAGAACGAGGGCTACATGGTGGAGGGGACCTGGGGGAGGGTTTGTAAAACAATGAAAGAATCTTTTCTTTTACTTTTCCATAATTTTTGGACTCATGTACTT
>NW_006399757.1:24083476-24084527 GCF_000299155.1 Elephantulus edwardii | reverse complement strand
TGAAGTCACTTGACTTTTGACCCAGACCCTCAAACTCTATAGCTATCTTTCCATTAGTTTTACATTACAAATATTCCTTTTAAAAGCAGGAGGGAGTGTAAGAGCTTTTGCAAAAGTAACTTCCTTCACTTACTTCCCTATCTTTACTTCAACGTTCCACTAGCCCTTTGCCTGTATCCTCTCCCTGTCCCTCTGGGTTAAGAAGACTTGGGAGAGATTGTATAACAATGAAATATTTTTTCTTTTACTTTTCAAAGAGAAGAGCGAATTGGGGACGGGGGGCAGGGAGAAAAGTGCAGCAGTGAATGAATGGAAACCCTAAGTCTCTATAAACTTACATTAAAATTAAGTTTTTTAAAAAGGGGACAAAAAAGATTTGGTTACTGGCCTCAGCCATCTGAATCCCATTCTTCTCTATTAATCCCTACTAGCTCAACCACTCTCCTTGGCGCCTTCTCCTTCCCTCTGCCTCCTTCCACCTACCATTAGGTGTACTGACATTTATACAAAGTGAAAGGATGTTAAGTACATTTTAGTACCTCTTCTTATTACAGGTCGATGACTCATTCCTGTTCAAATCCTAGACTGTGAGAATACCAGTAGAGCCTCACTTCCCGGGCAGCCCCAGCTCTCCAATTCTCTTCCTCTGACTCATAGCAATCTCATGGACAAACCTCTCCTCTCACATCTCACTAATGACTCCTTTATTGCCACATCTAATGTTCTTTCACCAGAGTTCACTTTGTTGACCCCACTGGAATATAACAATTACCTCTCTCTTGTGTACGGGGGTGAGTATTATGACATCACTATCCTAATGCCTCTATCTCACTCTCGTTTTCTCACTTTCTCCCCTTGACTACTCGCTCACTGGCATCTAGTTGGAACCAACTCATAGCTGACCTTCGATCTGGTTTTAAATTACACAAGAGATTGCCCATCTTACTCCTGGTAGATTCAAACATGGCAATGGGATGGCCATTGAACTGGCAGGATAACTGCCTACAAACAGAGCCACTAAAACTCCTTCCCCTCTTAACTGGTTTCTGTT
>NW_006399757.1:24064728-24083376 GCF_000299155.1 Elephantulus edwardii | reverse complement strand
TTCCTGGCTTTGACTCTCACCTTCCAGGACAACTTCTATGTCAGTTATTTAAGTGTAGAGCAGAGCAGGTGCTTCACAAATAAAAAGAAATTCCTCAAACTAATTAATCCAGCAGCTGAAGAAGATGTGCATATCATCCCCAGGGTACCTCTCAGAAGATTAATCTGGCTAGCAGAATCCCACCCCTAGCTATGAGCCAGGTAGGGCTGTTTAACAATGAGTCAGGCATCTACAGAGCAGGCTGTCCCACAGCTCTGCTCTGATTGTTCCTGAGACCCTCAGGCTTCATCTCATGGTTATTAATCCATACAGGTCATTAGCTTCAGGTTTCTGGCCAAACCACAATATAATTGGAATGGCAATGCCTTTTTTTTTTAATCAGTTTTTGGTATATTAAGGCTTAATTGTTTAAGTGTGGTAATAAAATCAACTTCAGGGCTAGTGAAGAAATAGAAATAGGCAAATAGGTGTCCTTGAGAAGCATGGTGAGAAGGAGAATAAGAATATTTGTGACACGCCCTTGGGGAAGCTGTTCTCTCCCTCTGGGCCTCAGTTGCCCATCTGTCCAATGGAGGAGCTTGGCTTCTGTGTGTGACATGCTTCAGCGTTGACACCCCACAGTTCATCCCACTTCACTGTACTCCAGTTGGAATTGTTAGGTTGTGTCTTGGCTTTTCTGTCTGACGTGCAAAACAAGGACAGAGCCATCCTCATCATTTAGTTTCAGTGCCGAGCACATAGCAGCTGCTCAATAAATAAACTTTAGACGTAAACTATACTTGTTCCCTATTTCTTATGGGACCCATCACAGACATAAGTTCTCAGCTGGTCCTTAATATTGTTTTCTTTGTCTGCAAAATGGGGAGAATGAGCGTCATGTAGGGCTGATGGGAAGACTGCTGGTGCCATGGTGAAAATGCTTAGTTTTTAAGGGAAGGTTAGTGGTTCAGGCCCACCAGCCACTCTGCAGGAGATACATGTGACATGGCTTCATAAAGACGTATAGCCTCATACAGGGTTATCATGAGCAGAAAGTGTTTAATAACAACAGACTTGGTCTGCTGTTATTAGAGCGAACAGAGTCCCTGAGTGGTACAAATAATTAACATGCTTGACTCCTAAGCAAACTATCGAAAGTCTATCTGAAGTCATCTTGGAAGACGTGGGACTCCATTCCTGGAAACCCAGCCACTGAGATGCCCACAGAGCAGAGCTCTGCACCGCTGCATGTGAGGCTGTCACACGCTGAAGTCAACTCAACAGCAATTGGCAGTCATGGGAAGGCCAAATCGAGAATTAGGCACAACAAATACGTGGACATGCTCTGCCGGGTGCCCAAGACATATAGGGTCCCACCTAGGGCTTCCCAAGTTTGTCCTTCTTCATTGATCACCTGTAATCGTGTCTCTTGTGGCTGAATCATCTCCCTGCTGTCTTCTTTTATATGTACATGGACTGGCTCCTCTGTCCCCAAGGCTGACCACTGCCCCTCAGGGGGGTCCAGATCATCTTGGACAGGCAAGTCCTGCGTCTGGTCTATTACTCTGGACAGCCAAGAATAGGCCAAAAAGTGGCAATGCCTTTTTGAGTGTATGATCGCTGAATGATAAGATTTACCAGAAGTTGCACTGTCAATGCAAAGGTATTGGGATCGAATCCACCAGGTGCTCCTCCGTTGTGGTTTACTGCCTGTGGAAACCGGCTGTAAGGTCAGCTATGGGTCAATTCCAACTTGATGGTACACAACAACAACAACAACAACAACAACAACGCCATAGTAAAAGAAAAAAAAATAGTGCTATTCCTTTTATAGTGTGAACACAGTCATAACAAGAAAGAAAGTAATAAGAAACTAATATTTGAAAAGGAAAAAGTATCTCCTTGACCCTTTCATTTTCATTGCTATCCAGTCAGAATGGACACATAGCTGGCCTTCAAGAGGTTTTCAGAGGCAGTATTGTTATAACTTCAGTTTGCTTGGTTCCATAATCAACACTTTTGGCATCAGCAGTCAGTACATCAAAAGACAAATTGCTTTGGGAAAGTCTATTGTCAGGGACCTCTCCAGAGTACTAAAGAGCAACGATGTCAGTCTGGAGACTAAGGTGAGCCTGATCCAGGCCATGGTCTTCATAATTACTTGCTATGCATCAGAGAGCTGGACAATGACTAAGGATAACAGAGAAGGATCAATGTCTTTGAATTGTGGTGCTGGAGAGAGTGTTGACCATTCTGTGGAGTGCCAAGAGAACAAATAGATCTGTACTAGAGAGGGTGAAACTAGGCTGGTCCCTGGAGGCAAGGATTTTGAAGTTCCATCTCACATACTTTGGGCATATGGCCAGGAAGGACCAGGCTTTGGAGAGGGACATCATGGTTGGAAGGGTAGAGGGACAGTGCAGGAGAAGACAACCCAGAATGAGATAGATGGACTCAATGACTGGAGTAATGGGATTAGGTCTGTCAGAGATAATAAGCTTGGTTTAGGAAAGGCCAGGGTTCAGAGCTAATATACACAGAGTCGCTATGAGTCTAAGGCACATAACAACAACAAAGAGATTGTTTCTCTCTTCTGTGTTGCTGCTAGTGAAAGAGAACTAATAGAGAAGCCTGCCTTTAGACTAGCAGTGCCACTTTCTACGCACCAGGGTCCCTTCCTCCTTCGCCTTGAAAGACAATTGAAAGAGACCTCTGTATCAAGTTGCAATCTTTTGTTGATGTTTGTGGTTTGCCTCTCTGCCCTGCAGTCCACAGCTGAGATCCATTCCCTTTTTGATAACATAATGATAAAACTTTCTAACTTTGTATCACCAGAGACCTCTTTAGTGAATAGGAAGGAACATTTAATAATTGCTATAAACTTTCACTGAATTACTGCTCAGTTTGCTCTGAATCACAGATTTTCCTATTTTTCTAATTTCACTTCCCTCTTTACATGATGCACTAAATGAAAGTACATACCTCTGAGACAGTGAAGATGAAGTAGGCCTTCTGCTAATTAAGGCAGCCCCAGAAATTCTCTCTTAACAATCTTTAACCCTGCTAAGAACTTTCAGATGCCATATGCAGGACCTCTGGAGACCCTTCTAGAAAACAGCCATCTTGAAAGAGGAGACTCACAGTGCATGCCATAGGACGATCAAGTACCCAACCAGATAAACTCCATCTTGAAAGAGAGACCCTTGGACTTTACGCCCTGTGATGAGAAAGTGACTAACTAGAAAGGCATCATATTGGAAGCCAACTGCACTGGCTTTCTGATGTGCATGATCTGTCCTTTTCAAAAAGAATTCTGCCTCTCCTAAAAATAGCTTGGGAAGGTGGAGGGGTGGCAGAAGAGAGGAAGAGTCTCAGTTGGGTGGGTTGACATGGTGACTTTAGCAATGGGCTTGAGTGTGTCAGAGATTATGAGGATGGCATGGGATAGGACAGTGTTCAGATCTGTTGTTCATAGGGTTGCTGTGAGTCGTACTTGATTTGATGTCACCTAACAACCACAACTCCTAAAAGTGCACAATAAACATGAACTCTACCCCTACCTAACCTATAAATATTCCCTAAAAACCTTCCTCTGTGGATACAGATTTGGAAAGTCCATACCTGTCATCTCCCATATACCGTATATTTAATAAAACTGCCTTTCCTGCTCCAATTCCTGTCTCCAAGATTGGTTTTTCCTTTAGCAGGTGGCAGAACTATGGTTCTCTGGTAGCACACTGACGAGTTTGCTTTATGTGGCCCTATGATAGCAGCTGAATTAAAAGACAGAGGAGGAATGTCTCGGGATATTCATGACACATTCCTGAACTAGCTCTACAGACATTTAGAACTGCCCTTGTATGTCATATTTGTGTTTCATCCAGTAATCCATTGCTAGCAATTATGTTTAAAACAGCTTTTTATCAGTAACTGTACTAAGTGCTGGTATTACAAATGTAAATAAATTGTGTCTACTTCAAAGAGCACATACCAGTACCAACACTTATTGTACGTTAGACTAACATAGTTAAGGAGTTCTGGTGGCCCAGACCACACATCTGGCAGTCCAAATCCCCCAGCAACTTCTAGAGAGAAAGATAAGTAATCTACTCCCACATGATGTCCGGAGCATTAGTGGTTTGGTGATAAGCAGTTGTGCTGCCATCCTAAAGTCAGGCTGTTTGAACCTACTAGCCGCTCTGCAGGAGAAAAATGAGCACTTTCCTTCTGTGGTTTACAGCTTCTAAAAGTCCTCTAGAGGGTTTGCTATGAGTCAGTCCCTACTTGACGGCACAGAGCAGCAGCAATAACAATCACACAATCCATAGCCTTGGAAATGTACTTGGAAGGACTGCCATCTATGAGTTGCTTCCTCCCAATGACAATAGGGAGTTCTGGTGGCTTAATGATAAAGGAGTTGTTCTGCCAACCCCAATCAGGTAGTTCAAATCCACCAGCTGCTCCTCAGGAGATACATGGGCTATCTTCTCTCACAGGATACACTGCCTCTGAAAACCCTCTGGAGAGTCAGGTATGAGTCAGTTCCAACTAGACTTAACAAAAACATACATAATAACTATGAGTGAACGTGAGTGAAGTGTGAATGAGCGAGTAACTCTAGTGAGTTGACTGGACTGCTGGTTTTCCTCACCTCACCACACATTTTTTTGTGTTCCCCAAATGACCTTAGTTTGTTGGTGGAAGTTCACATTCGATGTTCAGTGAATATTTATAAATTAGAGAAGGGTAAAGAAGAGGCACCAATAATCAGAAAATAAAAAAGACTAATTGCATTAGGTAAATCTACAGCCAGCGACCTTTCCAGAGTACTGAGAAGCAACCGTGTCAGTCTAGAGACTAAAGTGCACCTGATCCAGTCCATGGTCTTGAGTAAGGAGGATAGAAGAATTGATGCTTTTTTGTTGTGGTGCTGGAGAAGAGTCTTGAACATACCATGGACCACCAAGAAAACAACTAGGTCTGTCTTGGAGAGGGTGAAACCAAGTTTTACCTTCCATGGAGGCTAGGATTTTGAAGCTCTGTCTCACATACTTCGGGCATGTGGCCAGGAGGGACCAATCCTTGGAGAAGGACTTTATGCTCCGAAAAGTGGAGGAACAGTGCAGAAGCGGGAGACCCCAGATGAGATGGACTGATACAGTAACTAGGGCAATGGAGGTAAGTGTGTCGGAGTCAGTGAGCCTGATTCAGGACAGGGCAGGCGTCGGAGCTACTGTATATAGATAGGGCCACTATGAGTAACAGGTGACTTGATGGCACATAACAACAACAATAACAAAAGCAACAACAAAGAAGCAGCAGCATGAGGAACAATGAAAAATAAAACAAAAGAAGAACCTCAAAAATTTGTCAAATGCTTTAGAAGTAAGAATACTTGGATGTAGACTGTGTGCCATGGGGTCCGGTGGGAAGTGCAGAGCCGTGCAACTGCTGTAATCGTAATCTTAATTCCTAGAGTTTCTTTAATCTTAATTCCTCAGGAAATCTTAATTCCTAGAGTTTCTTTATGAGGGATCAGAACTACCAGTATGGTTTCCTAAACTGTAATCTTTATGGGACTACATTGCTAAATCTTTTCTCCCAACTGCTGATGGCTTGAAATCTCCAACTTTTTGGGCAGGAGCTGAGAGTTTAACTATTGCACCACCGCATCTCTAGACGTAAGTGCTGAGACTGAAATTCATCTGGGCACATCCTTCTAAATGTTCAGTGTTTCGAATGAGCTCAGCGGTAGTGCCAAGTTTTGACACGGAAAAAGGCAAGACGTAAGGAGGGCGGTGCGTGGTGCGTGGAGTTCCAGGAAATCGCCGTAGTCAGAAGCAACAGCTCCCGGCTGTCTCACATTCGTCTGGAAAGGCTCGAGTCTTGTGTTGTTTTAAGATCTCTGGCCCAAGATTCGATATTGAATGGGAACATTCCACCTCACGCCCCAACCCCCAGTGTTGTCTGTGGTCAGGGAAGTAAATGCAGTTGTGCCTCTTAGGAAATGTGGGGCGGGAGAGCGCGCGCAGCGTTGCCAAGCCTGATGGTGGAGACGCGTCAGCGGCTCGTGGCAGGTGGCAGAGGGCAGGGGCCTGGGGACTCACTTACAGTCACCGTGGTTTCTCTCTGTCCCTCCATTGTGTACTGATGGGAATGTGGTGGTGGGCAGCCAAACCACACAGTGGCAGCCCAGAGAAAGGCGTCTTTTGGCAGTTAGCCCCTGAGTTTCCTTCTCTAAATAACGACGCAGGAAGTGAATATCCCCCGGGGGAATCTGCTTATTGGCTGCCACGAGTTTATTTTCTAAAAAGGAAATCTACCTTTCAAGCAATTAGAAAGGCATCCGGTTGGAAGTGGGAACCAAGAGCAGGCACAAGATCAGTGGGAAGGTGGGCTCATTATACTGTGTCCTCTGGTGTAGTCTGTAGATTTTCACCGCTGACTTGAAGGTCGAGGATCTCTGGCAGTTCAGATCCACTAGCGTAAACATAGACAAGCTCCTCACGCTGAAGGGTCAGCTATTAATTAGTCTGTTTGAATTCACTGGGAATGAGTTTTGCTTGTTTTTATTGGGTTGCTTATGAGTCACTATCCACTCATGGCAGTGTGTTTGATTTGGGGTATCAGATAGAAGAATGGTATCCACAGACAGGTAAAGTATGAGGGACTGTATCTACAAAAAGGGTTATAGCTGGTAGCTCCAAGGCAAGAAGCTAATGGTAGCGTTGAGAGAGGTTGCTACAGAGGAGGAAGCTGAATCCTGCAAATCGAAGTCCCTTCTCCTCATATGGAGCTTGGCTATAACCTGCTCTTCAAAAAAGGAAAAAAGAAAAAGAGCCAGTGTTTGTAGTGTTAGCCAATTTTTCTGGTGTAACTACTCCAACCATGACCATTTTGACCTGCCAGCAAAATTTCTGCCTATTTAACAGTGAACTCTTTCGAACTGGCACAGTGGTACCAGTATGCCACCGACTAAGAAAAAAAATAAAATTAAAAAACCCAACTCTGTCTGCCACTTCCACGCCACCTTTAGGTCAACTTTCTTTGAGAAAGTTTCCTTTAGTTTCTGCACTTATTAGATGTTACCGCTTGGCAAGTCTTTTCACTTTCCCTGACCCCAATTTTCTGTTTGAAAACAAGTGCTGTGGTGCTGGGGAGTCACCATTTGGACCCTCTGCCAAGCAACTCTGAGATCTGCATCCCCCCCCCGCGTTGTTGTTGTTGTTATGTGCCATCGAGTCGCTTGCGACTCATAGCGACCCTATGTACAAGAGCTCTATATGCTCTTCTATCCTGTGCCAACCTAGCCATCTCAAACACACTTATTCCCACCTCTCTAGTCACAGAATCGATCCATCTCATTAAAGGTCTTCCTCTCCTTCGCTGCCCCTCCACTCTGCCAAACATGATGTCCCTCTCCAAGGACCAGTCCCTCCTTGCAACATGCCCAAAGTATGTCAGACGAAGCTTCAGAATCCTTGACTCCAGGGAACATTCTGGCTTCACCCTCTCCAGGACAAACCTGTTTGTTCTCCTAGCAGTCCATGGTATATTCAACACTCTTCTCCAGCACCACAGCTCAAAGACATCAATTCTCTTTCTATCAACCCTAGTCACTATCCAACTCTCTGATGCATAGCACATAATTGCAAAGACTGTAGCCTGGATCAGACACACCTTAGTCTCCAGTCTGACATCGTTGCTCTTCAGTACTCTTGAGAGTTCCCTCACAGCCAACTTTCCCAATGCAATTCGTCTCTTGATTTCCTGGCTGCTGTTACCAAGAGTGTTGACTGTGGAGACAGGTAAACTAAAACTGTTAACTATCTCAATCTCTTCACCACCCATACTGATACTGCCAATTGGCCCAGTGGTTAGACTCTTTGTTTTCTTGATGTTGAGCTTCAGTCCATATAGGAGGGTGTAGTCCTTGACCTTCTGCAGCAAGTGCTTCAGGTCCTCCTCAGTTTCAGCAAGCAGGGTTGTGTCATCTGCATAACGCAGGTTGTTGATGATTCTTCCACCAACCACATTCCTGATGCCACATTCCTCTTCGTATAGTCTAGCGTCTCAGATGATCTGTTCTGCATACAGATTGAAAAGGTATGGAGACAGAATACATCCCTGACGAACCCCCTTCTTGATTTTGAACCATGTAGTGTTTCCTTGCTCTGTTCTGACAACTGCCTCTTGGTCCGAGTATAAGTTTCGCATTAGCACAATCAAATGTTCTGGGATTCCCATTCTTCTCAGGGTCAGCCACAGCTTATTGTGATCTACACAGTCAAAAGCCTTTGCATAGTCAATGAAGCACAGATAGACATTCTTCTGGTATTCTTTGCTTTCTGCTAAGATCCATCTAACATTAGCTATAATATCCCTAGTACCACGACCTCTTCTCAATCCAGCCTGCACATCTGGCAGTTCTCTGTTGACATATTGTTCCAAACATTTTTGGATAATTTTCAGCAGAATCTTGCTTGTATGTGATATCAATGATATTGTTCGATAATTTCCACACTCTGTTGGGTCACCTTTCTTAGGGATGGGAACAAATATCGATCTTTTCCAGTCAGTGGGCCAGGTGGCTGTTCTCCAGATTTCTTGGCTTATGTTGCTATATTTAGAATAAAAGGTTTTATCCTATTGGCCAGTGCTGATTAAATAGAGGGTAAGTGGTGGTGGTGGGGGGAGAACGACCTACCCTAAAGGAAAACAAATTTCTTAAATAATCCACTGTTTCCTACTTGTGATGACCACATAGGACAGAACAGAACTGCTGACAGAATTGACTTTCAAGGCTGTAATCATTTTGGGAGTAGATTGCCACATTTTTCCTTCTTGGGGTGGTTGGTAAATTCAAACCACTGACCTTTTGATTTGCAGCTGAGTGCTTAATCTCCTCTGCCATCAGGGTTCCACAAACCCTGTTACTGTTAGGTGCTGCCAGGTCAAAAACGACTCATAGCTGACCCTCCAGTGGGTTTTCGGAGGCAGAAAATCATATTTCAGGTGAATACCTGTCTTTGTCTTGTAGCCCTAAACCCTAGGCATTGCCAATTCATGTGGTTAATGGTATCTTTCCCTTAGTTATGTATTGAATTATTTTTTCAAAACGTAAACTTTTATTTTATTTAACTATTTATTATGATTTGAACTCCCTAATTGTCCATGTTGTTGTTATGTGAAGTTGGGTCAGAACTAACTAATAACAAGTCTTTCAGCAAGTTTTTAGAGGCAGTAAATCACACAGGAAGAGATTGCCCAGCTTTCTCTTATGGAGCAGTTGGTAGACTTGAACCATATGTGTTTAGGTTGGCAACACAGCTCTTTACCCACTAGATCACCAGAGTGGATGGAGTTCCTTTTCAGAAGATAGAATTGCTTTTGACTTCTCAGTTCTGTTCCATTGAACTACTTGTCTGCTGACTGTATACTAGATCTTGAGATCAGGGTGTACGAGACCTCCTGTTTTGTTGTTCTTTAGCAATGCTTTTTAAAATTCTGGGTCCTCTTTCCTTTCCATATAAAGTTCCATCTTGTTGAATAATGGTGCCAGGACCTGATTCAGGATTGTATTGTATCTGTACATAATTTTGGGTAGTAATGACATTTCCCACAATGTTAAGTCTTCTTATCCATGAGCATGGTGTGGTTTTCCACTTATTTAGATCTCTTTTTATTTCTTCCAGTAGAGTTTTGTAGTTTTCTTTGTGTGAGTCTTTTGTATTTAAGGTTAGATCTACCCCTAAGTATTTTCTCTTTCTGGTAGCTGTTTTAACTAGTACTATTTTCCTGATTTTTCTCTTCAGAGTTTTCTTTGTTACTATGTTTGTTTGTTATGTGCTGCTGAGTCGCCTGCAACTCATAGCAACCCTCTGTACAATAGCTCTGAATCCTGTCCAATCTCACTATCTCCAACATGTCTAATTCCATCACCCAGTTACTGTGTCAATCCATCTCCTCCAAAGTCTTCCTCTCTTGCACTGTCCCTTCACCCTTCCAAGTATAATGTCCTTCCCCAAGAACTGGTTCCTCTAGCAACATGCCCAAAGTTTGTCAGACAGAGTTTCAACATCCTTGCCCCAGGGAGCAACTTAGTTTCACCCTCTCCAGGACAAACCTGTTTGTTCTCTTGGTAGTCTACAGAATGTTCAAGACTCTTCTCCAGCACCACAACTCAAAGGAATCAATTCTACTTCTGTCAACCTTAGTTGACAGCTCTTTGATACATAGCAAGTAGTTGCAAAGACCATAGCCGGGGTCAGGCACACCTTAGTCTCTAGACTGACATCATTACTCTTTAGAACTCTGGACAGGTCCCTGGCAGCAGATTTTTCCAATGCAATTAATCTTTTGATTTTCTGACTGCTGGTGCCAAGAGTGTTGATTGTGGAACCTGAGCAAGCTAATATTGATAACAATCTCAATCTCTTCTTCATAGAGTTGACTTCTGGTTTTTATTGTTGCTGTTATTGTTGTGTGTTTTTAATTATTATTCAGCCTTCTTTATTAATTGTGTGGATTTGATACGCATATGAAATAATTTCAAAATATTATGGCTTAGGCCAAACAAAGCTTGGCCTTTCGATTGGCATACCTGTTCTTCAGTGTTTTAACTTCTGTTTATTGATCTTTTACTCTATCACTTTACTGACTCTTTCAATTAATCTCAGTAGGATTATTGTGGTTCCCCCCGCCCCCCCACTGAGTCTCTGGAATTTTTCATGCATAGAATTAAATCATCTGCAAATAGGAATAGTTTCACTTACCAATCTGAGTGCCTTCAATTTCTCTTTCTTTTCTTGTTGCCCTGGCTAGGACTTTCAGTACAATATTGAGTAGAAGTGGTCAGAAAGGGCATCCTTGTCTGGTTCCTGTTTGCAGGGGGACTGCTTTCAACCTCTTGCCTTTGGCTTGCATATATGCCTTGAATTATGTTAAGGAATTTCCCTTTTATTCCTATTTTGTTGAGAATTTTTTTTAAAATCAGGAATGCGTGTCTGGTTTTACCAAATGTATTTTCTGTATTGACTGATATGATAATGTCAATGTTTTCCTTTGTTTTATTTATGTAGTGGATTATATTGGTTGCTTTGTAATGTGGACTTAATTTTGTATACTTGGTATGAATTCCATTTGGTTTTAATGTGGGATTTTACTTTGCTTTTTTAAAACATACTAGGATCTGTGGACTAGAATATTGTTGAAAATTTTTGTGTCTGTGACAAAAAAACCCCAAATGAATCAGTCTTGGAAGAGTGCAATCGGAAATTTACATAGAAGAATTGATGGATATGTTCTGTCAAATACTTTGGGTATGTTGTTAGGAGGGGTTACTACTTGGAAAAGTGAAGGGTCAGCAAAGGAGAGAAACCCCTCAACTAAATGGATTGACACAATGACTGTGACAACGGCTTTAAGCACAGATGATTGTGAGGATCAGGCAGAGTTTGGTTGCGTTGTACACTAGGTTACTAAAGGCTAGAGCCAACTTGATGATACCTAACAACAACAACAATGCTCATAAGGGATATTGGTCTGTGGTTCTCTGTTTTAATTGTCTTTACTTGCCTTTGGTATCAACATTATTGTGATGGTTGAACTTGTGAATCAGCTTGGCTGCCTACAATTCTCTTATTTGGCAGTTGTGATGTGGTCATTCCCTCGGTACATGTCATCATTCTCTTGAAAGGGTGTGTGATGAATGGTCATTTGGTTGAGGGGATTTTGTTGGTGGTACAGCCTATTCAAGTATATAAGAAGTCTGACAACTGGCTTGCTTTTTGTTGGGTCTCATTTGGGGTGGGGTGTGGTGGGGTGTAGAATAGTTTTTGCCATTCTCAGTTCCATAGGGATCATGTTAATATATGACCTAATAAAGATATGCTTGCTTCATAAAAGGAATTAAAGAGTATACTGTCCTTTTCTATGTTCTACAATACTTTGAATATAATTGGTGTCTATTCATTGAATATACTGGACTGCTAGGAGAACAAACAAGTTCATCCTGGAGAGGGTGAAGCCAGGCTGCTCCTTGGAGACAAGGATTCTAAAGCTCTGTCTGACATACTTTGGACATGTTGCAAGGCAGAATCAGTCCTTGGAGAGGGATGCCATGTTTGGGAGGGTGGAGGAACAGGGTTAGATTTTTTAAATTGAAATGGGACAAACTTGTGGCTGTATTTTGGTTCTCATGAACTGATTTTCATTTTCTTCAGTTTCAATTTGAGCTTCCATATGAGCAGTCTGGCTGGTATTGAGTGTCCCTATCATCTCTTTCCACAGATGTGGTCAGTTTGGTTCCAATGCATACTGTCAATCCAAGTCTGTGGATTATTATCCAGGTCACTATTATATTTTCACGTGGGTTTTTGTTATTGTTGTTTTTCTAATATTTTCAATAAATCATTGGTTGTACAGAATTCTATCATGTGATCTCTGATTCATTTCTGTCACCAATTTTGTATTTCCCAATTTCCAGTTCTTCGGTGTTTGTGCAGTTCAACTTTTGAATTCTAATCACTAATTATTACTAATGCATCTAGGTTGCATGGCTGATCAATTTTACACTGTAAAATTAGTATAGAAAGAGTCCCTGTAGCAAAACATTTTGGCAGATGTGGAACCATTTCAGGAAGTAGCATATTATCATGAACCAATAGTGCTGGAGCAGCACTGAAAGCATTGGAAAAATATAAGGTGCAACAAACTTAGTCCCATAAGGACAAATACTGTATAAGACCATTATTGTAGGATGAGTATGAGGATCCAAGGCGGGGAAGGTGGGAGCAGAGGGGTGAGGATGGGGGGGCGTTAATCACAGGCTCATACAGTTTGATGGGTGGAGGGAGGGGGGAGTAAAGGAAATGGGAAAGATCTAGTGTGAAAAGCAATGTATATGAACTTTGTAAATAAACCAGTATAAAGTAAAATTTTTTTGTAAAAAGCATAAGGCTCAGGAAATTGAAGGAATACCAGTTGAGGTATTTTCACAAACAAATGGAGCTCTAGACATACTTGTTATAGTCTATGCCAAGAAACCTAGACAATAGCTACCTAGACAACTAATTGGAAGAGATCCATATTTATTTGCATCCCCTAAAAAAAGATAATGTAACAAAGTGAGGATTATTGAACAATATCATTCATGTCACATGCAAGTAAAATCTTGAGGAAGATTGTTTTAAAACCGCTGGAATAGTACATTAGCAGGGAGTTGCTAGAAATTCAAGTTGGATTTAGAAGAGAACAAAGACATTCTTGCTAATGTCACATACTACAAGAAAGATGCTTAATTTTGTTTTCTTTACTATAAGTAGGCATTTGACTCTGTGGATCATAATAAATTATGAGTAAAATTGACAAGAATTAGAATTCCAGAACACTTCGCTGTTCTTCTGGGAAACTTTTCTTCAATTAAGAAGTAGATTGAATAGAACAATGAAATACTGCATGATTTAAAATCAGAAAAGGTGTCCATCAGGATTCTATCTCTTTTCTATACCTATTCAATCTATAAGCTGAGCAAATAATTTGAGAATCTGGACTGTATGAAGAAGAATATGGTACCAGAATTAGAAAAAGACTTAAGAGCCCCCTACTGTGGGCAGATGAGAGCATCAGCCTTGCTTGTAGAAAGTGAAGAAGACATTAAACAATTACTGAAGAAGATCAAAGACTGCAATATTCAATAGAATTACACCTCAATATCTAGAAAACAAAATTCTTTACAAGTGGACTAGTAGGGTTCATCACGATATATGGAAAAAAGGTTGAAATTGTCAAAGGTTTTATTATCTTTGGATCTACAATTAAAACCCGTGGAAATGTTGTTAGTTGATGTTATTATTTTTGTTGTTAGATGCTATTAAGTAGACCACAAATCTCAGTGATTCTGTGAATAACTGACCAGAATCTTTCCCTATCATGCACCATCCTCAGGGTCTGTTGAGCCTGTTGGTATAGTCATTAGGTTAATCCATCTTTTTAAGGGTGGCATCTAATCAACTATATAACTCGGCAAACATTACAAAAACCCTCCCCTCATCTGTCTCCTTCCATTTCATGCTGTAAAGCTACTGTGTAATAGAATTTTTAAATAATAAAGCTAAAGTGAATATGTGGTAAAAAGGAAGTCAGATAAGAATCTTGCCTTTATCACATGCTATCTGTCCTCATGATCTCTAACGTATTCAAACCCATTGTTGCAGTCACCATGTCAATCCATCTCATTGGGTGTCTTCCTCTCTTTTACTGACACTCTACCTTTCCCAATTTGATGGGTTTTTTTTTTTTACAAGAACTAGCCTCTCCCGATCAGATACCCTAAGTTGGTGAAACCATTCTTGCTTGTAAGGAACACCTCGATTGCACTTCCTCCAAGACAGACTTATTTGTTCTTTTGATATTCAATACTCTTTGCCAATATCAGAACTTAAAGGTATCAATTATTTTTTATTGTCCAACTTTCAGATTGTCCTTACATATTATGCAACTTTCAGATGCATACAAAGTCATTTAAAATACCTTGGCTTGGATCAGATGCATCTTAGTCTTTAAAGAGATATCCTTGCTCCTTGTACTTTAGAGAAATCCTTGACAACAAATTTTTCTAATACAGCAGGCCTTTTGATTTCTTGACTGCTGTTACTATATATAGGTGTTGATTGTGAATCCAGGTAAGATCAAATAATTGACAACCTCAATCTTTTCTCCATCTATCATGGTTTTTTTGAGGCTCTCAAAGGTGATCCCCTGACTACCAGCATCAACTTGACCCTGAAACTGGGTGGGAATGTCAGTTCTCTGGTTCCACTCTCAATTCCTTAAACAATAAATTCTAGAGTGCTGTTTTAACAAGTCTTTTTGGTGTTCCAACATGTATGTAAGTTTGAGTATCACCACATCACTACTCAGGAGAGTATATTTCATGCATGAAAACCATTTAAAAATTTATTTTCAGATTAATTTAATAAATGACAGTCAAAATCTCATTTTTAATGACAGGAAAGTTAATGCTTTTTTTTTTTTAAAAAGTAATATGTAATCCTTTCACAATTTGAATGAAATTCCCACAAATTTCCCTTTTGGCACAGAAAGACCGACATTTACTGAGATCTAAAGAGTTGAAAAGTGAAGAATGGGCACACTACCAATAAATGAACAAAAGTGGAAAATATGCAGAACACGATTTCAAAACAGTGGAAGATAGAAGGAAATGCGGGAGAGATAACCCAGATGCCCTGTGGTTTTACCATGGGGATGACTTCATGAAATATGCCATAAAAATATCAAAATGACTCATACCTTCAGGTCTTAGGAAACATTTTACAAATCCACTAATGACATATTTACATAAATACAGTAAAAAGTAAAACAAGCTGGAGTTAGAAGGAAAAATTAGTTGAGGGAGGGGGACCTGAGAGGGCAGGAAGTCTTCTAGTAGAAGGAATGGGGACTGACAAGGGTCCCCCTTTTAGTAGGGGGGACTCAAGGTGAGCATAGTATCTTCAATTCAGTGACTAAATATGTATACCCCAGAAAAATTGGATAACTAGAAGTTAGGAACTATACCTATGGGCCATTGGATGCTTCATTAGCGTGTGAGCCTCTAAGAGTATATTTGAGTAGCACATTGGTTATATGTGCTAATTCTACATTCTGGCAGAGTCTGGTTTGAATTGAAAGTCTACCAGATTACCTGCTCTGTAACCTTGAACTAATCACTAAAACACACTGTATCTTAGTTTCTTTATAATGATAACGATGGTAATAATAATAGTAGTACTTATTTGACAAGATTGTTGTTTGAATTCAATGAGATAATTCACGGAAAGCACTTAACAAGGCGAGTATGCTGTTGCTGCTATGTGCTACTGAGTTGCATGCAACTTATAGCAACCATATGTATAACAGCTCTGAACCTTGCCCTATCCTGAGTCAGTCTCACTAACACACCTATTCCCATTACCCCAGTTACCAAGTCAATCCATCTTATCATAGTCTTTCTCTCCTGCACCATCACTCCACCCTTCTAAGCATGATGTCCTCTTCTCCTAGGACTGGTTGCTCCTGGCCATGTACCCAAAGTGCGTGAGATAGAGCTTCAAGATCCTTGCCTCCAAGGAGAAGCCTGTTTTCACTGTCTCCAATACAGACCTGTTTGTTCTGTTGGCAGTCCAGGGAATGTTTGATACTCTTCGCCAGCACCACAATTCTAAGGCATTGATTCTTCTTCTGACATCCTTAGTTATTGCCCAGCTCTCTGGTGCATATCAAGTAATTGCAAAGACCACAACCTGGACCAGGTGCACCTTAGTCTCTAGACTGAATCTAAGAATTCTACAGGAGATAATCAAAAGATCAATAATAGCTTGAGCCCACCAGCTACTCTGTGGGAGAATGATGTGGCAGCCTGCCTCTGTAAAGATCTGCAGCCTCGAAAACTCTACGGGCACTTCTACTTTGTCCTACAGAGTATTTATTGGGATCAGCTAGTCAGCTGTGGATGTGAGTTTTATGACTAAGGATGATAGAAGAAGAATCAATGCCTTTGAGCTGTGGTGTTGGAGAAGATTCTTGAATATACCATGGACTGCAAAGAGAACAAGCAGGTCCATCCTGGAGAGGGTGAGACCAGGTGATTCCTTGGAGGCAAGGATTCTGAAGCTCCATTTGACGTACTTCGGACATGTTGCAAAGAGGAACCAGTCTTTGGAGAGGTATATCATGCTTGGGAGGTAGAGGGAGAGTGCAAGATAGGAAGACCTTGGATGAGATGTGTTGACTCTGACTGGGGTAATGCGGGTAGGTGTGGCAGAGACGATGGTATTGGCTCAGGATCGAGCAGGGTACAAAGCTGTTTTACACTGGGTCACAATGAGTCAGAGTCTACTCAATGGCATGTAACAACAACACCACAACTAAGAAGATAAGCATACGGAATATTTCCATTAAAATCCACAATAACTTCATGATATGAAAGGAAATGTTTAATTCTTTCCATTTGGCTGCTGTTGGACAAAATAGAATTTTAAAACAAAACAAAATCAAACTTTGTTTACTGGTGCAGGGAAACTACCCAAACAAGTTTTGTCATGCAAATAACTGTTTTGAGGGGCCCAAGTGTTGCAAATATTCATGTGTGTGGTTTTACTCTTCCTTGTGCTGGGTCAATACAGATAACACACTGCTCCTCTAGGCTTTAGAATTGCTGCAAAAGGCCTGAGGAGTTGCTTGTACTGCTGACCAACTCTGGCTTTCCCAGAGGCTGTGCAGGGTGCAGTCAAAGCCATTTTTGCTAACTTGAGGCTCAGAGAGTATTCTGGCTGTGTCATTAGCATCTGGAGAACCAGACTGAGAGACATGTCCCCTAGAGCCGTGCGCTTGTCAGTCCTGATGACCACATGTGGCCATGTGTGACTTCCAGCTGGGAGATATAAGTAGGCTCTGTCCATGTTCTCTTTATATTAGAGCATACTTTTAAAGTATTTATGGGGTGAAGGTGCAAACTTCAAAAGCACACCAATGTCTGTACCAGAAGGTATGTGAGAGTGTTCTTACTCACTTTTCAGGTTGATTGTACAAGCTCAGGCAGTGCATGGGTCTCCTGGAAGTGCCAAGATGTTAGGTTAGGCTAGAATGGGTCCAGGGCAGTGTGGCTGGGCCACACAGACAAAACCACAGGAATCAGGAGGCCAGGCTCATGTTGATGTTGTTGTATGATCTCTACCAGCCAAGGAAAACTGTTAATTAGGACCCAATCAAAGTGGGCTTTCAACTATTTGTTTTGAAACTCTCCCCCTAGATGTCTCACTTGGAAAGCAGTAACCCCTTAGAAGCAGTTAATTCCCTCTAATTCCTACCCAGACCCGGGAAAGATGGTGCCTGACTATTTGTTTGAATTGAAAAAAAAATTTCAAAAGAACTTCGGTATATAAATCTCTGTTTGTGTTTCAGTTCTGTGTTCTCTGGGGCCATATAGTATTTCTATATTCAGCTTTTTTTTTAGTGTATTTTTTAAAAAAAATTATTTATTTATTTCTTTATATTTTTATTCATCTTTTAAAGGAAAGACCAAATTGCCTTCCAGAGTAGTTGTACCATTTTACAATCCCACCAAGAGTGTAGGAGAGTTCCAATCTCACCACATCCACTCCAACATTTATTGCTTACTGTTCTGTTAAGCTCTGCTACTGGGTGAGATGGTATCTTCTTGTGGTTTTGATTTGCATCTCTTTAATTGCCAATGACTTTAAGCATTTCTTCATGTGTCTGTTGACCATCTGAATGTCTTCCTTTTTTAAAGGAATTTTTCATGGTATACCTATGTTCATAGAAGCATTATTAACAAGAGCAAGTAAACAGTCCAAATGTCCATCAATAAACAAATGGATTGAGAAATTTTGATACATTCACACAATGGAATACTATGCAGCACTAAGAATCAATGATTTAAAAAATACTTCATAACATAGGAAAGGCTCAAAAGCATTATGCTGAGTGAACAACTCAGTCTCATAAGAACAAGGAAGGATTACTAGTAAAATGTGTACAGAAGGGGGTTCCACCGCGAGAGGGGCCTGGAAGAGACCTGGGAAGAACAACAGCCAGCCACCTACCACGGAACTCCAGAGGAGCGAAGACTGTGAGACCCCAGAGGAA
>NW_006399757.1:24053042-24057305 GCF_000299155.1 Elephantulus edwardii | reverse complement strand
CTGGCTTTGACAAGCACTGTGGCAATTGGACAATTAAAACAGACATTCAGGGAGGGGGAAGAAGAATGAACTGGGGAGGAGGGTAGAGAAAACAGTGCAATAATGAATGAATGAGAACCCAAAATCTCTGTAAATGTTCATTAAAACGAATAAAATTTAATAATAATAAAAAAAAGAGTTGTGCTGTCAACCCAAAGGCACTTGACTCTACTAGCTTCTTCATAGGAGAAAAATAGGCAATCTCCTCCTGTGCAACTTATCACCTCTGCAAACCCTCTGGATCGTCAGCTAAGAGTCAGTTCCAACTCAGTGGTACATAACAACAGAGAATTTTTATTTTAAAAATTAGAGAAGAAATTTAGGAAGCAATGAGTTCATTTTAAGGATTCCTGGTGTTCCCTTAATAAAGTAAGTCAGCTGCTAATCAGAAATTTCAGTGGTTTGAGCCTATCAGCAACCTAATGGAAGTAAGACCAGGCAGTCTTGACAGGGCCTGAGGACTCTATCAAGATTTACAGCTTTCGCGGTGCCTGAATACCACTGTTGACCATTAGAAAAGGGGTCACAATTGAAGGTCCTGGACAAAGTGGACAAAAACTGTGAAACACATTTGAAAAACATAAAAATGATGGCAGTGGGTTTGGCTTTGGTTGGAGTGTATGTCATTGGTGGAGGGATAACTCAGAAAATGAGAGTGAAAACTTACAGAAGGTAGATGTTACCACTGAATTGCTCATGTAGAAATTATTGGAGGATTGGTGCATGTTTTGCTGTGTATGTTTTCAATTAGTAAAGAATTATTTCCCTCCCCCTCACCCAAATAAAGAGTGCTTCTATTTTAATAAGAACCACTCTGAGACCTAAGGAGATCGTTAGTCAAAGAAAGAAACCAGTAGAATGCTGAATAAAATGGAAATGGAGTTAGGAAATATTTTTTTATTTATTGAGATTTTAATGAAAGTTTATAGAGATCTTGGATTTCCATTCATTCTTTGTTGCACATTTTTCTTCCTACTCTGCCCCCCACCCCCAGTCACTTTTCTCTTTGGGGAAAAAAACCTTTTTCTGTTATACAGTCCCATCTTCCCCCTCTGTCCCCTGCCTCAGTCCACTTTACTATGCAGCTCTTATTCTGGACTCTTTCCATGCCAATAATATCTTGCTAGTAGTCTTAAATTGCTTTCCTTCTATTTGTATAATTGGATACTTTTCGTGAAATGTGTCTTTTGCATAATAAGGAAAACACCTGATGAAACTACTTTTAAAAACAAAGATATTTTTGTTTCAAAAACAAAGATATTTTATTGTCATTTTTAACAGTAATGCAATATTTAAGAAAAACCAAAAACAACAAACAGTAATGCAGTATAAAGGAAATGTGGGTTTGAGAGTCACATCAGCAGTTGTGATTCTGCTTGCTATGCAATGTTGTCATATTGAAAACTCTTTGTGAGCTTCTTATATTTTTACCTTAAAATGGGGATGATGACGTCCACATTGCTAGGAGACAGGGAGGAGGATGCTATCGTGTATGATTCATGGTCCTGGGCATTTAGTTGGGCCAATTAAGTTGATCCTTTAGAATTTAGAAGTTCTCCAAAATAATAGCTGTAACAATTTCTCAGATAATTCTTGAAATGTAAGACGTTATTATCTACAAGAGAAGTTATAGTAGAAAAATCTGGTGCAAGTTCAGCTTGATGGAAGGCTGAAGGGCCTGAGGAGTCAGTGGAGTCCTGGTGCACCCCAAAAAGTTCAGTCTGAACTGCATTGGGAGGCTGTGGTTCAAGGTCAAGTCCTTGGACCCACTAGCTACCGATCCTAATCCACCTTATCTTTAAGACCAGGTAGAATAGAGGGAATGCAGTCTGTCTTATTCCCTGTTGTGTTCCCAGCTTTTTTGCAGGATCTGGGATATAGTAGGGATTCTACCAATATTCATTCAATGGGTGAATCATCCAAAATTGGCTAACTAGACTTATGAAGGCTCCTATCACTGAGCTCCAAAAACTGAAAATTAGAAGGGGGATCAGGGTTTATTGAGAACACTTAACACCCAGATGGAATTGAGGCCAAGTGTAAGTTGGGTGAAATACGTGGATATGACGTGTCCCCTCCCTTGCACCTCATTTGAACCTGAAAGAGTTGTGTATCTTCACCTTGAAGTGGAGGTGATCATAAGCTCAGATATGGATAAAGGAGACGCATGTTAATTATTTTTGACATTTGGGGAAGTAAGTTCAGGGATCATTCATTCATTTAACAAATATTTTTTGAGAGCTTACTGTATACTAGGCACTATTCTAGATGCTGGAGATGTATTGGCGAACAACAGACAGAAAGTCTGTCCTGCATCCTACTGAGCATAACAGACAACAAACAGATTGTTCTGAATTGAACTGTATTCCTTTAACCCTACTTGGGATTGGGTTGTCTTTGTTAGGGTAATGAGGTAGGATTTCTGAGAGTGTATCTTAAGTACATCTCTTTTGAGATTTAACAAATAAGGCAGCAAACAGAAAGGGCTGCTGGGAAATGTCAAGCCACATGAAGACTGCACAGCTGTAGAAGCTCTGAAGAGAGATAGATGAGAAGAGCAAGGATGACTCCAGGGTGGACAGAAAGAGAAAGCCTCCCCTCGAGCTGGCACCTTGATTCAGATCCCTAGCCTTTAAACTTTGACAAAAATAATTTCTATTTATTAAGGCCAACGACTCATGCTATTTCTGTAACAGCAACACTAAACAGCTAATACAGAGATCAGTAGCCGGTGACATAAATGTAATGAAGAAATGAAATCAGAAAAAGGCAAGAGTGCAATTTTGGCTAGTGTGGTCAGGGTAGGCTTCCTGAGGATGAAGAAATTTGCAGATGAGTAGAGACATCACAGGAGCGAATCATCGGAGAGGTGTGGCCTTTCAGTTAGCAGTATTTGAATAGAGGGGAAAAAAACCCAGCAAAACAACAACAAACGCCCAGGCCACTGCCATTGAACTGATTCTGCCTCATAGCAGCCCTGCATTAGGGTTTTCGAGACTCTAAGTCTTAGTTTTACAGGAGACTGCCCGTATTTCTTCTGAGGAGCTGTTGGATTTTGACCTGGGGAGGTGCATGGCCTTCTGCTTTAGACACTCAGTAATGCATCAAAGAACTAAAGATCCCTATCAAAAGGTGGTACAAATGAACAAATGTCCAAAATCCCTACCTCTAAAAGAGATGCAAATAAAAACAACTGTGAGGTATCATCTCACCCCAGCAAAAATAGCAAAGTTCAGCAGGGCAGCAAATAATAAATGCTGGCAAGGTTGTGGAGAGATTTGAACCTTATTCACTGCTGGTGGGAATGTAAAATCATACAGCCACTCTGGAAGGCATTTGGCACTTTCTCAAAGAGTTGGAAGTAGAAATACCACTTGACCCAGCAATGCCACTACTGGTAATATACCCTAAAGAAACCATAACTGTGATCCAAACAGATATATACATACCGTATTTATTGCTGGGTTAATTACAACAGCAAAGAGATGGAAGCAACCCAAGTGCCCATCAACAAATGAATGGATAGAAAAACTATGGTATAGTCATACAATGGAATACTATACAACACTGAAAAACAATGAACTCATGAAATACTTCACAACATGGAGAACCCTGGAGCACATCATACTGAGTGAAATATCTCAGTTAAAAAAGGACAAATATGCATGGCGACACTGTTGTAAAGCAGGTCTGACATGTGGGATGGGGAGGAGAATAGAATAACAGTGGATAGATAATGACCATTACTGCATTGGAACAGATGAAAGAAAGTACTTTCTAAAAGAAACATATGATTAGGCATTATACATATGACAATAGCCCAGAATAAGAGGTAGAGGGGAAGTAGGCAATTGCAAAATAATGACTGAATTTTTTTTTAAAGTAAATTGAGGAGAGGAAAGAGAGAGAGAGGGTAAAATGTGCAACAATGAATGAGTAAAAATCTAACTTCTCTGTACTACTAACATTTGTTAATATCACAATTAAAATTAACTTTTCTTAAAAGAAATAAAGATATCATTGCCTTTGAGTTGGAACTGACTCATAGCTGACCTTCCCATGCGTTTCCAAGGCTGTAAATCACACAGGAGGCGATTACCTGTCTTTCTCCCCCTGAGCCAGTGGTGGCTTTGAACCACCAGAGAAGCATGGCATTTGAGTTAGCAGTGCAGTTTCTTTTTTTAAATTTTTATTTTATTTAAATTTAGTCTTCTGTTTAAATCT
>NW_006399757.1:24002624-24052889 GCF_000299155.1 Elephantulus edwardii | reverse complement strand
TCACATATCCCTTTTAAACAGTTTTCTCCCTCATCTGTTTCAATGCAGTATACATTACTGAACCCAGTCTCTCCCCAACCCCAAGGTCAGTCCTGTTTTACAACAGTGGGACCATACAGTATTTGTCCGTTTGTGACTGAAGCACTGCAATTTCTTATGCACTCTGACACGAGCTCCCCATAGAAAAGTGGTTGTTATTATTGTGTACCATGAAGTCGGAACTGACCCCTGGCTGACGCTTCAGTGAGTTTTCAGAGGCTTTTAATCACACTAGAGGAGATTGTCCATCTTTGCCCATCTAGCAATGGCCAGTAAACTATAAATGCAGTAGCAAACCCAGAATTTTTAAGTTAGAGAGTTTTTTGTTTTTTATGGCCTAGTGGCAAGAAACTGCAGTGTGATCCCGAAGGCACGTGGTTTGAGGCCACCAGCTGCTCCATGGGAGAAGGATGGGCAATCTCCTCCCTTACAATTCACTGTCTCTGAAAACCCTCTGGAGGGTCAGCTATGGGTCAGTTCTGACTCAATGGTACACAACAACAACAACAAAAACAACAACAACAAGAAGTCTATTTTGGAGTATGCTTTTTCAAAATAAAGGATCTATCATTAGAAGCAATTTCAATTTTTAGAAAGGGAAGCAAAGATGATGAGAAAGTGATTCCAATGATGGCCTCATATGCTCATAACCAAAGGACTCAAGTTTGCCACAGGTGAAACTGCATACACCAAAACATTTTTCTACTTTCATCATTAGTTTAGAAGTAAACAACATTTATTCCTCAGAATTAATGCAGATAATTTGAATTTTGTTAGTTTTGTAGCGTAGCTTAAACTTAATTTTAGATTTTGGTTTAGATTTGCATAAGAGCTCAAAGGCCTTTACACTTCATTTCTCTTAAGGAAACATAATTTAACTGATTTAGTGCAACGCTGGTGGTTTATAATAGTTTTCCTTTCAAAAGGTTATTGCATTGCTCATGCTTAAGAAAATGTTACTTAGCTAGTAACCACTACCCACAAATCCAATATGGTTAATTTCGACCCTTAATTAGGTTTCTAAGGCTATCATCTCGATGGAAAGAAACTCCCAATCTTTCTCCTATGGAGCCTGGTGGATTTGAACTTTTGATCTTTTGGTTAGGAACCCAACAAATTACACACTACATTACTAGGACTTAATGACTGAGCACCTTCAAATCTAATAAAATTTCTCATCTAATTCTCACCACATGACTGAGAAGTTTTCTCCTGACAGTGAGTTACTTCTCCCTTACGACTTTCATGTACTTTAGAGTAGAACTTTCAATCGAATTTCTTAGCTGAAACATTAGGAAGCAGGTCAACAGGCATTTCCTTCTGCAGCACTGCTAGGCAGCTTAGAGTCTCGATCTTTTGGTTATCAGTAAAGCATAAACAGTTTTTACTACCCAAGGACCTGGGTGAAGGTTATAAAACCTCTTTAGGGTCCATTTTTTTTCTCTCAGATATGCTGATGCTCATTGCTACCAATGGATCCCATCACCCAATGACTGTAGAGGTCAGTTAAAGGCTCAACGGCACTTTCTAGACTGTAATCTTTGCAGGAAAAACCCCCATATTTTTCTTTTATGTGTCTGATGGGATCAAACCTCTCACTGTGGTCGGCAGCTAAGTGTTTAACCACAGTGAAACTAGGGTTCCTCAGAGAAGTCGATAGATTTGTAAAAATGTTGAGTCATTTTCCTTTTGTTTTATTTTTAAAAATTGTGGTTAGTATATATGTAACAAATGTAGTTTTTGGGTTTTTTTGGTCTGTGTGGAATAAGTCAGAAATTGAAATATTATCTCTATGTGTATTTTATGGTTCTTCTAGAGAAACTTGTTCACTGTACTTTAACTACATCACTTTAGTTTCAGTTTCTCATGCCAAACTCCCACTTCATTCATTGCCTTTGTACTTACTATGTATTTCCTCTAGTCTTAAATATCTTGTCCCAGCTTTTTATATGGTTATCCTTTCTTTAACCTATAAATTTCTGCTTCAGTTTCTCTGCTTCAGAATAGGCTACCACGACAACAGCTATCTGATATCTGTCATCACCTTTTTCAATTCTGTCATATCACTTAGATAGCTCTCCTGTGATATTAAGCACTATTTTTTTAAAATGTCCATTGCCTTCCTTCTTATTTAGACTGTAATTTATAATAAAGCAGGTTCAAAATCTGTCTTAATAGCCAGTGTGTTCCCAGCATCCAGGATGCTGCATGGCACACAACTGAGGTTCAATAAACAGTAATTGGATTTGGAAATATGGTGATCCCTGCTTTTATGATGTAGCTTATTCTGAGAAATTTTGCTAACAAAGAAGCAACATAAATGTACTGAGACTTTATGAATAGCGAAAGCTACCTTGTGAGTGAATGAAGCAATAAGAAGGTCTAGGTGCATTGGGGGTGTTGAATGATGTAAAGCAATAGAAAGTAGAAACCAACTTGCCAGTACAACATTGCGTTGCTAATTGAGCTCTTGTTTTTCCTTAACTCTAAGCTGGGAAAACTCCCTGCTGAATAATGGTGTTGTTGTTGTGTGCCATCGAGTTAGAACCGCCCTGCCTTTGACATTGCAGTACAGTTTCTTAATAATGAAATACTACATAAACTGTCAATGACTTCATCTTGCGTAGATCCATAATCAATACGCTTGTTACCATTAGTCAGGCAATCAGGACTTATACCTGCACTGGAAAAGTCTGGAGTCAGAGACCTCTTCAAATTATTAACAATGATATTAGTTTGATGACCATGGGATGCCTGATTCAGACCATGGTCTTTTTTTATCACTTGCTGTGCATCTGAGAGCTGGACAATGAAGAAGGATGACAGAAGAAGAATTGATGCCTTTGAACTGTGGCACTGGGGAAGAGTATTGAATATCCCATGGACTGTTGAAAGAACAAACAGACATGTCTTGGAGAAGATGCAATGAGAGTTCTCCTTGGAGGCAAAGATGAGGAAGATTTTTCTCACATACTGTGAGCATGTTGCTAAGAGAAGCTCTTTCTTGGAGAAGGACATCATGCTTGGGAAGGTGGAGGGATGACGAAGGAGAGGTAGGCCCTTTACCATGCAGATTGACATAGTGACTGCAGCAATAGGTTCGAGTGGATCAGAGATTGTTCAGAATGGCAGCTAATAGGGCAGGATTTAGATCTATTGCTTGTAGGGTCATGCTTGACTAGACGGCACCTAACAACATAACAACATTAAAAGGAAGGATTTTAAGGTGGCCTAGTGGTAAAGAGCTACACTGTCAACATGAAGGCGTATGGTTCAAATCTACCAGCTGCTCTGCAGAGAAAAATGGGCAAACTCTTTCCACCCAATTTAATGCCTCTGAAAACCCACTGGAGGGTCACTATGATGAGTAGATTCTGACTTGACGATTCTTAGCAACAACTCCACACAAAAATGTGAGGACTCTTAGCCATCAGTCATCACCTATTTCCAAGCCATGCGAACACAGCCACGATAGATTTTGTTCTATGTCAGTGGCTTCACCTGACACTGTAGAACAGAGACGAACCGTCGCAACCAAGCCCTGTCTTAATTCCTGACCCACAGTACTACAAACAAGAAAATGATTTCATTTTTGTCAGTGAGATAGGATTGTGTTTAAGTAAAGATCGGTAACTCAGTTATACGAATTACTCCCTCAATTTCCCCAAATTCATAGTAAGCTTTTCCTTTCAAGTAAAGGCATGTACTTTCAATGACATGAACCTTGGGAAAAAATGTTTTTCCCCAGGCTATATTTCCTGGCACTAAACTGACACCATGGGTTGTGAGTAGTCACCATCCAAAAACAAAGCCTCTGGGCTCATCATTCCCTCAAGTTACCTACCTGCTCACAGCTGGGGCTGTGCAATGCTGTGGTGCTCCGTTACACACCTGGGCCTCCTGAGAGATGTCGTCCTACATACCTAATGGAAAACTGCATAATCACCAGGTGCCACATCTAAAACGATCATGCTTTTAAGTAAGAGATGGCTAGCTCAGCTTGCAGTAAGATTAGGACTGGCAGAAAGAATGACCTGGAACTGAGGAACCCCTGGACTCTTGAACCCTACCCTGATCCCCACATGAGGGTCATTCAGGAGGAATGCGGGAGGAGGTGTATCTCCTAAGAAATGCTGCTCAGAGCAACTGACCCGCTGACCGAGCAAGCAGGATATCCTCAGTGTCTGCAGTAGTTTCTCAATCGGAAGCATGAAAATCAGGAACATTGCAAAAGGGAGGAGAAGAACTCAGAAAGCTTAATATCCGGTGAGTTGAGAGAGGGAAGTCTAAGCTACTTACTTTGCCATAACAACCTCAGAATGGAAACTGTTTGGGTAGCCAAGTGTGGAAAGTTAGCATTGACCAAATAAAAGCAGGGGGTCATAAAACTAGGAATGTGTATGAATCCACTCAGAAGCTAATTTGCTCTTTCAGAAGAAATTTTCCTCTATTACGCCATGAAATCTCTCTGTCTATTATTCCATGAAATCTCTCTGTGTGGGTTTTCTCTTTTACTCTCTCTCTCTCTCTCTGTGTGTGTGTTATTTATTCTTTAAAATATACTAGAGTATCACTTTAAGTCTTATTCTTTTCCTTTCGGAACTCTATCCAAAACAAAAGATTATTTTGGATACAGTCCAAAGTAATACTATTTTAACATTTCTTAAAAGGTGACAAGTAGTTTCTGACCCTGCATTGACTATTTTCACAGGACATTAAAATTGAGAACTTCTGCAGCCTGGCGGGGGAGAGGGGGCAGCATAAGGGAGCTATGGTGGCCTAGCAAGTACAGAGTTGAGCTACTAACCTGAAGGGATGTGCTTTGAACACACCAGACAAAGATGGGCAGTCTCCTGCTTTGTGACTGACTGCCTCTGAAAACCCTGGAGGGTCAGCAATTGGTAAGTTCTGACTCAGTGATACACAGCAGCAACGACGGCAGGACTAGCATATGGAGTTTTAAGGGTCTTGAAGGTCTAGCCAAGGATATTTTCCTACATGACCCTAATGGAAAACTGCATATTCACCAGGTGCCATGTCTAAAACTGTATCATGCTTTTAAGTAAGAGATGGTTAACTGAGCTTGCAGTAACATTATGACTGGCCAGGAAGAATGACCTGGAGATGAGATCTTCTATGAGTTAGAGTTCAACTCAATCCATCATTCCAGGAAATCCAGTCAGTGCTACTCTATACAGAAAGAATCTGTCTAGACAGCAATCTAGAGGGACATAAAATAGAAGAGAATCAAAACTATCTTTATTACTATTCAATGAAGGATTATACAAGCCATTGGTTTTATCCAGGAGTAAAATAAATCTCCCAAAGAAAACTATGAAAGGGACTCAGTACTAAAAAAAAAAAAGCAAACCATAAAGAAGAATGTGGTGTGTGCATAGTTCAGCCTGACAGCTATTGCTATGATTTCAATGATTTACAGTGAGGTAGAAAGAGAGTATTTTTCCTAGCAAGTATGAGTGGTAATGGTGGTGTAAAAGCATACTAGTATTTAGTAGACAACACTATTGAATTCTCCCTCTGGCTGTGCCATCAGATCAGAGGAAAAAGGCCAGAGATTATAGGTGGTGCGTTACAAATCCCAATTAGAAGCTGGGTCATTATCAAGCTTTCTTCAAATAAGTCTAGAGGAAAAGTTATCACGTTATTTTCTCAAAAAAGGGAGTAGGGGAATTCATGGTAAATCAGAGGTCCACATTCAAGGTTCGTGGAGTGTGACACTTCTCGCTTGACAGGAAGAACCTAAAGCAGGGTGTGTGAGAGGTCCTCGTGACCTCTGCACAGTCCCCAACACTTCCCCACAGAGCACCTACCACAGACGTGTTCTCACTTCTCTTTATGACATTTTGTGAAGGGCTATCAGTTAAGGTTACTGCTTAAGATGCAAAATGATTCTAATCCCTACAAAATAAAGCTCAGTAAATGTGTGTTGAGAGCTCGGAGGGTGACCGTACCTAGCACAGTGGTTATGATGGGACATCCAGGTGTGGGACTGGAGTTTGGATGGTGAGGGAGAGAAGAAATTGAAATGGTGGTGATGGGGAGGAGTGAGATTGGGAGAAGAACAAGCTGAGTGAGATGGGACAAGGGTTTAGGGCAGTGAGAAGCACTGGGCATTCCGGGAAAGGAGCCTGTTAGATGTGGCAAAAATGGGGGAAAAGGTTGATAGAAGGAGACTATTAGAAGATAAGCATGTTCTAGGGTCAGTTCTACTTGCAGAATCGGTCTGGGAAGTGGTGTCCATTCGATTGTCTCCTATTCCTTCTTCCTTCTTCCAGAATCCAGGATCTAGGCTGGAACCATTAACTCAGAGGGTTGCTTCTCCATGGCCTTCCTCAACCTTTTTGGCATCTGTGGATTGCTCTACTCAGAACTCAGTCACCTTTGTTAGTCATATTTGTATAACGTGATATTCTGTAAACCACTGAATTATCAAAATAACTTAGGTTGATTTTCAAGGTGAGATTGTGCCTACCTCAGTCAAAGTCTGAGACAGTCTTTGACGTGGCTAGACCCAGAGCCTTGTTAGGGAGCCACAGTTTGCTAATCAGGCCTAAATGTGAAACAGTTGGGCAATAAGCCTGTTTCCTTTTACTTCCTATGCATTTTTTTTTCCATGCACATAGCGGTTCACATGACATAGTTCCTCGAAAGACTGAGGAAAATAGAGGACAAAACAAAATTTGAAGAATACTTCCTACTGTCTGTGGTTTAAAATATATATTTATTTGTACATACATAATTAAGAGGACATAATTAAGAGTCTTTAGGGTTAGAAGGACAGAGAAGACCTGTTTCTGGTGGTTAAATGTTATTGCTATTCGGTGACATCAGGTTGACTGTGATTTGGACATACCATGGACAGATAGAAAATTTGCTCTATGCTGAGCCATTCTCACAGTCTCTGCCATTCAAGCCTGTTGCTGAAGTCACTGTGTCAATCCATCACGTGTGATGGGGTCTTCCTTTCACTGACCCTCTACTCTCCCCAACATGATATCTTTTTCCAAGAACTCTCCTGACACTATGCTCAAAGCATGTGAAATGAAGTTGCATCATCTTTGCCTCTAAGAAGCACACTGGTTGTGCTTCCTCCAAGATAGATGTATTCCTCTGTCAGTCCATGTTATATTAAATACTTTTGACAACATCACAATTCAAAGCTACCTTTCTTATGCATTACTCAACTTTCATGTGTATACAATTGAAAATGTAGAACATAATTTAATTAACAAAATTATAAACACTTTTAGCACCTTGTATATTCAATAAGTATAGGGTCTTTATACATCACAGGCAGCTCGATGGCACATAACAACAATAACATACTATGAAAATTTTGGAAGAAGGAGTGGCATCCACTTCCTAAACACCATGCCTCTGGAAACTCTATGAACTTTGATAAATATCGATAGTTGTAGGGGGGCTTCAGGCCTTTTGTTCACAGGGTCATTATGAGTCATGTTCGACTGGAAGACAATCAACAACAAAAACAACATATTCAGTTAATGCAGTTATTCAATACTTTGCAAAAAGACAATACCTAGGCTTGGGTCAGATGGGCCTTTGTCCTTAAAAAATGGTATTCTTGCTCTTTCGCACTTTAAAGAAGTTCTAAACAGCAGATTGTTGCTATTGTTACATATCATCAAGTGGTAAGTGACTCAGAGCTGACCCCCCATCAGGTTTACAGAGGCAGTAAGTTGCACAAGAGGAGAATGCTTGGTTTTTTTTTCTCCCATGAAGCAGCTGGTAGATACGAACCCCCAAGCCTTTAGATTAACAATGCAGCAGCTCTTTAGCACTAGGTCACCAGATCAGAATACTCCTTAGAGGCAAGTATGGCTAAGCTTTGTCTCACATACTTTGGGCATGCTGTTAGGAGGAGTCATTCCTTGGAGAGGGACGTCATACTTGGAAAGATGGAGGGTCAGTGAAAGAAAGATCATGAACAAGAAGACTGATAAAGTGCCTGCAGCAATGAATGAGCTCAAGTATGTCAGAGATGATGAGGATGGCACAGGAAAGGACAGGGCTCACATCCATTGCTCATAGGGTCACTATGAGTCGTAGTCAACTGGCCGGCAGCTAATAACTACAATAGCAACATATTTGCTCAGTGTAATACATCCTTTGATTCCCTGACTGTTGCTACCATGGATGGTGATTGTGGATCCAAGTAAAAGGAAATCATTGACAACTTGAATCTTTTCCCTCTCATGATGTTGCTTATTATGTTGTTGTTGTTTGTTAAGTGCCGTCGAGTCGCAGGTGACTCCTGGTGACCCTATGAAGGAGAGTACTCGACGCTTGGGTGCCTTTCATCCTCTCTCCAGGTTCATAGGGTTTCTGGACACAAGCTATTATGGAAGTGGATGCCACTCCTCCTTTTGCCTATTATAGGTTCTGGATATTTGTGGTATTTTTAGGTTTGTTGTTGTTTGTTTTTAAAAAAACTTCTCTCGTTGCAAACTAGTTAAAAGATAGCAACTTTTAGAACAAAGCTGACTTTTTAAACATACACATAGGAAGAATGAAAATGTTATAGTATGTACATGGACAAAGTTTTAACAAATAGGTGTGCATTGTTTAGCATCTACAATGCATCCTGTGAAATAGAAATGCATCCTGAGCCAATCACACTGTCTCCAACATATCGGCCCCCATCTCCCCAGTCACTGTGTCAATCCACTTCATCCAGGATCTTTCCTCTCCTGCACTTGCCCTCCCTCGTTCCAAGCATGATGTTCTTCTCCAAGGACTGGTGCCTCCGGAAAACATGTTCAAAGTATGAAAGACAGAGCCTCAAAATCCTTTCCTCCAAAGAGCACCTTGGCTTCACCTTTTCCAAAACAGACCTGTGTGTTCTCTTGGCAGTCCATGGTATGTTCAATAGTTCAACACGCTTCTCCAGCTTCACAACTCAAAGGCATTGATTCTTAGTCTTTAGACTTGCTCTTCAGCACTCTGGAAATGTCTCTGACAATTTATCTTTTGATTTCCTGACTGCTGGTGCCACAGGTATTGATTGTGGACTTGGCCAAGCTGAAATTGTTAACAATCTCAGTCTCTTCTCCATCTATCATGGTGCTGCCAACTGGCTCAGTGGTTAGAATCTGTTTTACTGATGTTGAGCTTCAATCCATATTGAAGACTATAGTCTTTTTGACTTTCTGCAGCAAGCACGTCAGATCCTCCTCAGTTTCAGCAAGCAAGGTGGTGTCATTTGCATAACACAGGTTGTTGATGAGTCTCCCTCCAATCCTGATGCCACACATTCCTCCTCATAAAGTCCAGCCTCCCAAAGGATGTGTTCCATTTATAGATTGAAAAGGTGTGGAGACAGGATGCATCCTTGACACATTCCTTTCCTGATTTTGAACCATATAGTGTTTGCTTGCTCTGTTCTGATGCCTACTACCTGGTTTGAGTATAGGTTTCTCATAAGCACAATCAAGTGTTCTGGGGATTCCTATTCTTCTCTAGGTCAGCCACAATTTGTTGTGATCCACTTAGTCAAATGCCCTTGCATAGTCAATGAAACACAGACATTCCTATGGTCCTTTCTGTTGTCAGCCAAGTTCAATCTGACATTGGCTCTGATGTCCCTAGTGCAACAGTCTCTTCTAAACCCAGCTTGCACTTCTGGTAGCTTTCTGTTAATGTATTGTTCCAGTCAATTTTGGAGAATCTTCAGCAGGATTTTGCTTGAGTACGATATTATGCAGTAATTTCCACACTCTGTTGGATCACCTATTATTTTTTTAATGGGAATAAATATGGGTCTCTTCCAGTCAGTGATACATACCTGTGTTTTTCATTATTTATAAAAATTCCAATATTTGAATCCCTTTGCAACAGTAGAAGAGGAGATCCAATTGAGATGGAACTAGATACTAAAACCATCACTAGTCCAGAGATTCTCAAAGTGTGACTGGAGGATGGCCAGGGTTCTCTGAGTTCTTTTAAGGATATCTGCAAGGTTTCTTCAACTATATGTTTATATTAGACAATGCTTTCTGTATTTTGTTTTGTTTTTTTTCCTGTATATTATTTTCTCAGCCAAGACAATATAACAAGCAGATTGAACACAGAAGGTGATATACAATTCCAGTCATCATTTATACCACCAGAAACTTTATACATTATAAAAAATGTAACCAACTTTTTGCAAAATTCTTTTATAGGAGATAGAGTTATTTTTCATAACATATGTTGTTGTTGTTATGTGCATTGAATAATCTACAACTTAGCAACCGTATGTACAACAGCTCTCAAGCCTGCCCTGTGCTTAGCCAGTCTCAATGACTCCAACACACCTATTCCCCTTGTCCTTGTATTTGTGTCAATCCATTTCATCTGGCTTCTTCCTTTCCTGCGTTGTCCCTCTACCCTTCCAAGCAGATGTCCTTATCTAAGGACTGGTTTCTCCTGGCCACATGCCCAAAATATGTGAGACAGAGCTTCAAAATCCTTGCCTCCAAGGAAAAACTTGGTTTCACCCTCTCTAAGGCAGACCTATTTATTCTCCTGGCAGTCCATGGTATGTTCTATACTTTTCTCCAGCACCACAACTTAAAGGCATCAATTTCTTCTTCTGTCGTCCTTAGTCATTGTACAGCTTTCTAATGCAAGAGACTAATTGTGAAGACTATGGCTTAGATCAGGTGCACCTTAGTCTCCAGACTGTCATCATTGCTCCTTAGAACTCTGGAGAGGTCCCTGACAGCAGACTTCCCCAATGCAATTCATCTTTTGATTTCCTGACTGCTGGTGCCAAGAGTGTTGATTGTGGAGTCAAGCAAGCTGAAATTGTTAACAACCTCAATCTCTTGTCCATCTATCATGGTGCTGCCATGTGGCCCAGTGGTAAGAATCTTTGTCTTCTTGGTGTTAAGCTGTCATATGTTAAAATATGTAACATATGTTTCGTATGTATGTGTGTGTATATATATATATATATATATATTTATAGTACACACACTAAATAGTTATGCTTAACTTTTCTGTCATGGAGCAGCTAGCAGCTTTGACAACCTTTCAGTTAGCAATGCAATGCATTACATAGTGTGCCATTGTAGTTCAAACAGCCAACCTTTTGGTTAGTAATTGCATTCTTAACCATGTGCACCACTTAGGGTTCCTTAAAAATGTGAAAAGAACCCTAGTGCTAAAATGTTAGAGAATTGCTGCATGAATTCTGGCTCAATTTTCTCAAGCTAGTTTCCTAAACTTTGTACTCCTCTACATTACACATCATGGGTGAATCTGGAAGACATTATGCTGAGTGAAATATCTCCATCTTAAAGGACAAATTCTGTGTAACACTGCTATTATAAAATAGGACTGACAAAAGGGGCTTGGAGGAGAATAGGAAAGGAGCAGTAGATAGATAATGAACACTACATTGGAGAAGATAAGGAGAAGAATTGTTTGAAAGGAATATATGATTAGGTATTTTATGCATGACAACAATCTGGAAAAAGATGTACATTATAAAGTGGACTAGGGTAAGAGAAAGAGAGGGAGGGAGGAAAATGCAGCAGTGAATGAATAAACAGATTTAAATGATAACGTTTCTTAAGCTGCTTCTTGTAGGCAAGGATTTTGAAGCTCTGTATCACATACTTTGGGCATATTGCAAGGTGCTACTGGTCCTTGGAGAAGGACATCATGCTTGGAAGGGTGGAGGGGCAGAATGAGAGAGAAAAATCCTGTATGAGATAGATTCATTCAGTGACTGGAGTATTGGGGGGTGGTGTGTCAGAAACCATGAAATTGGCTCAAGATAAAGTAGGGTTCAGAGCTGTTGTACATAGTGTTGTTAGGAGTTGTAAGTGACTTGATGGAACAATAATCTTAAGCTTGATACTATCTCCATATCCTCAACTTCTCAGCAACATTATATCTATGTGAAAGGATAATATAAAACATTTATCAAACGTCCAGCCACAATCATATGGATTAAGAAATTCACACGATGGAATACTACACAGCACACAGGAGCAATGATTTTGAAAATCACGACCTAACTTGGGAAGCACTTTGGAGCATTATGTTAAGTGAAATAACTCAGTCACATAAGGACAAATCCTGTATAAGACCGTTATTGTAGAAATAGAAAGGTAACTAATAAAACATGTATGAGGATCCAGGATGGGGAGGGTAGGAACAGAGGGGTGAGGATGGGGGGAGGGTGTGATCATACAGTCACACAATTTGATGGGTGGAGGGAGAGGTGAGTAAAGGAAATGGGAAAGATCCAGTGTGAAAAACAACTTATATGAACTTTTTTGGTAAGTAAATCAGTATAAAACAAAACTTTTATTAAAAATAAAAGTAAAGGGAGGTCTTTATCAGTTCAAGAGGAAATTATATCTATGGTCTTCTAATAAGCTGTTTTCATTTTCTAGAGCAAGAAAAGAAAACAATATTTATTTCTCTATCTTAAAAAAATATCTGAGAGTGAGACCAAGATGACGGCAGCAGGGGAAGCGGTATGAGGATGCTGGAGGTGTATCAAATCTCATTGAAATGGGCTGCCGTGGCACACTGCAGCCCGCAGTTTATCTATACCTAATCAATTAAACAATTGACGACTGGTCTTCAATATGGATTGAAGCTCAACATCAAGAAGACAAAGATTCTCGAAGAACAATGGGTAAATCCCCGTCACCCCTGGCCACCTGCCACTGAACCTGTGCCACCACAGCCCTGTGGAGCTGGATGTACACAACAGAGCCCCCTGCACGGCAACTGCAGTTACCGGTGGCCACAGGGCCCCGGTGTGGGAAGAGACAGCAGGGCGGTGCCATGGAGCCAAGGGAGGTGAAGGACCAGATCCAGCAGAACATTTTGCTATCAGTGAAGAAGATTTCCTTGGATAGATCCTCGACAACCAATTTCCTCAATGTACCAATCTTTTGATTTATTAACTACTGCTATCAAGAACTAAATTAAATTGGCAGAGGATGATGAAAGATAGTTGACCTGAGAGTCATGTGGAGCTTGCCACCTCACAGCTTGCCTTCAGACAACCTTGGTTTGAATGCTTATTCTACTGCCTTTATTACTTTTTCAAACTTGAGTGGGTCTATTCACCACTCTGGAAGCCCCGTCTCCATTTGTGGAAGGGGGAAGTAATAATGCCTATTTCTAGTTACAATTAGACTACTTGGTGGAAGGGAAGGGGTCAATAATGGCAGTGTTAGAGCCAGGAGTGCTGTCCCTGGCCTTGGTCTCCAGTAGGTCACAAAGTCCAGACCTCAGAAGAGGTTTTGTGGCTGAAGAGTGCTGCCTGGCCCATGAGGAGGATTGCCACCCAGTCCCTGGGGAGAGCCGCCCAGCCCCTGGGAAGCACCACCTGGTGTGTATGAGAAATTTTATCTAAGCCACTTTTCTCCATCTCCTCGTCCAGTGCATCTGTTAGTAACACCTCCAAACCACTCTCTTTGTAACCCATAAATTTGTTCTAAGTTTGCTCCCTTTCCTATAGGTAACCTGAACAGAGTCTTGTTCCAGATCTGAACACTGTGCCCAGCTCCAGAGACAAAAGGGAAATATAACTGCCGGTTAAGGAAGCGAAGGTGGATGGAGCCTCAAAATTTGCCCAGCCACCCCCACTGGACTCACCCAGGCAAACACTTTGCAGTCCAGAGGGAAAAAAAAAAAAAGGAAAATATCTTCTAACTGAACAAGAAGGCATGCAGCTTCAACTCAAGAACACCAGTAAAGTGTTAAAAGTGGGCTCCCTTTCCCCTTCAACTCAACACCCCTGTTCAGCATAAAGCAGCCAGAGGGTTGTGCCTCATTCCCAAATGAGAAACCCACAAATGAATAAGACAACTTCTTCGTTAAAAAAAAAGGAGAAGGAAAGAAAAACATTAATCACCACTGGACTATGTCCACCATTACCGTGTTTTTTCTGGTCCCTACTGGATCTTTCTTAATTCCTTCACCCACTCTCTCTACCCACCAAATTGTGCAACCCTACCCATCTTCATTCTTCTGCTCCCAACCTTTACTCCCTTGGATCTCATACATGTTTTTTACAATAAAAAATCTTTTTAAAAAGAATATTAAAAAATCTACTAGTATGGTCTGAAAACCACTTTTATAGATTGTGTTGTGTTCCCTAAAAATGGCTGAAGCCCTGGTACTTGCATGTGTGATCTTGTTGGGAAGTTGTCTTTGCAGATGTAATTTAGTTAACATGAGCTCATACTTGAGTAGCATGGGTCTTAATACACTATGAGTTATTTCCTTATATAAGAGAAACAACATGGCGGAACCCAGACTGGAGAATGTCACGTGACTGTGGAGTTATGCTGCCTGCAGCTGTAAGCCAAGGGGAGCAAGAACTAAGAAACCAAGAGAGATGAAAATGGATTTTCCTAGACCAATAGGAATAGAGAGTTATAAGCCAATAGAAATAGACAGTTATAGGCCAATAGGAATAGTTATGCTAGTAAAGTAAGAGCCAATAGGAATTAGGTTAGAAGCTATCTAGGCTAAGGGTATATAAGGGGTTGTGGGGAGGAAGAGGGCGTGGCCGCCATCACCAGAATAAAGAAGTATCAAGCTGCAACGAAAAAAAAAAAAAGAAAGAAAATGGATTTTCCTCCAAAGCCTTCAAAAAGAGCCTGATTTTGCCCAATCGTCAGAATTCAAATTCCAGAAGTATTCTGCAATAAATTTCTGTTATTAAAAGTCATCCAATTTGTGGTAGTTTGTTGTGGAAACAATAGGAAACTAATACATCCATCAAGCAAAATATTTGCACAATACTCAGGGACCATGGCTGTAAGCAATAGGTTCATGCCCATTTCTGCGCTCCTAGGTCCCTCTACAGGCAAATTCTGTCTGTGTAGGGTGGGGATCTGCGCTTCCCTTCAGAAGACCACTCTGTTCATGTTCACTCACATACACCATTTATTTTATCTAGCAGTGTTACTAAACCAGGCTAAGGAGGACCACATGACACTTCATTGTGAAGAGCACTGAGGAAAAGGGCATCGCTCATATGAGTCCCCATCCCTCCAAGAGAAAGCACTTCAACCGATCTCATATGACGCAATATCCTAAGCACTTGGAATCAATTAGTTTAGGCTTAAAAAAAAAAAAAGAATGAAATGCTTCCGAGGACCTAATTTTCACCAAATAAGTTAAATTACTCAGAGGGTACAGTAGAGTGAGTCTCTCTCCAGAAATGCATAGAATGTACTTTAATGTCTTTTCAATGGGATGCGGCTAGGAGAATGGAGAAAATGAGATGGAGGGGATTTCCAAAGGTCTAAGGTCAGGCCAAGACTGAGAGAATGACCGCCAAGACCACACACTTAGACTTCCCGTGGCTCCCTCTGCAGCAGTGGCTTCCTTAGACACTTCCTTTTTCCTTGCCTTTAACTTGCATTTCTAAGTTACAGCCCTGTTTACCCTCAGGTAAGGTAACTTTTTCTCGAAAAGAATTCTGAGGACCCCTTTATTGGGAGTTGGAAGCCATAGAAGACTAATGAGTATTTTCTCCTAGGAGATAAAGAAGAAGAATAAATTCTGGTAACTCTCAGGCACAGATTGAGGCTTATGAAGACTACTCTTTATCTATTTTCAGACTGAAAGGGGCTTCAGTAAATAAAGCCCTTGACAGAGTTGGTCTCCTGCATGGTGAGACCTGGGAGTGTACCCTGGTATGTTAAGTTTACTTTCTAGTGTTCATGTGACAAAAATACCCAAAGAAGGAGTGGCTTTAAAGAACAAAAACTTATTTTCTCAATGTTTAGAAGGCCAGAATTTAGAGTGTGATTCCAGGGGCTGTCCTGGGACTGTAATTCAAAGGTGCTTTGATTCCACCAGCAACATTGTGGGAGAAAGTTGGGCAATGTCTTCTTATGTGATTTGTAGCCTTTCAAAACTTGCTGGAGGTTGGCTTTGAGTCAGTTCCTACACTCCAGCAATGAGTTAGTTTAGCTATAACAAAAATAACACAAGTGGGAGGCTTTAGCAAACAAATCTACTTTCTCATAGATTATCTACTGTCAAGTTGGAACAGACTCATAGTTAACCGACTCTCCAGCAGGTTTTCAGAGGTTTTAAATAGCATAGGACGAGAGTACTTCTCTTTTTCCCCTGGAGCAACTGGTGAATTCAAAAGTGTGTGCCTTTGGGGTGACAGTGCAGCGCATTACCACTAGTCTTTTGGTGGGTGTTATTTTTTAATCTTTTCATTTTTTTATTGGTTTACTTACAACGTTTGTATACATTGTGTTTCACACTATTCTTCAGTCATACTGTGTTTCATACAATCATTCTCATGTGTTATGTTTTATAAAATTAATAACCATTGGACCTTGCCCATCATTACCCTAATAGGCCATTGTTTTTGTTATTGGCAGGCATCACTGAGTCAACCAACTACTACCTAAGGTGACCCAATGAACAATGGATATGAACCCCGTCCTATCTCGTGCCATCCTCATCTTCTAATCTCTGATACATTTGAGCTCAAATCTGAATTCAGAACACTGGCTCCAAGGGAAGGTTTCTGTTTCTGACGGCTCTGGAGGAAGTCCTGTGTCTTCAATATCAGCATTCTGGTTTCTTGGGAATTTTCATATGTCTTAGTAGCTATCTTTCCCCCTGTTTCTGCTTCATAGTTGGCTTGTTTAATCAGTTTAACATCTCAAAAGAGATGGACTCAAAATATACTTTAACCCTGCTTCATTAACAAAGATAAGCTATTTCCAGTTGCGATTGTAACTACAGCTGTTACAAAAGTTAGAATTTACAACACATATTCTTTTGGGGTGTACAGTTCAATCCATAACACCTGGCTTACATGGGAGCTAGGCGTGGCAGACTTCTGGACTCGTGCCTCATTCAAGAACTTCTTCAGGAGTTCCTCCTTTCGCACTTAATGCCAGTAAAAACATGACCCCAGTACGTCCATTCCATGTATTTGATTATCTATGTCATCTCTGATTTGCAACAGTGTGAAGTTGTTCAGGACTTTGATGTTACTACTGATTTCAGCATGCCTTGATCCAATGTGTCCTCTTCCTCCTGTGCCCACACCCTCTCCTCCATACTTCTCCAATATCTTCATTTGTGTAAAAAACTGTTTGGAAAAGTCTGCTTTCGCCGCTTTTCTGTGTCCTTTCTGTTACACTCATCCTGTTATCAAGAGTCAAGCTTCCTTCCTTATGATTGCCTTTCTGGTTTCTGTTTTGTTAGAAGATACTGGTATTCCATGTCTGGGCATTTAGATGATACCCTAAAATACCAGGAGTATTTTGACATTGGTACTCTGCAAAGGTTATTGTTATTGTTAGATGCTATCAAGTATCAATTTTATGGATTTATAGCAGTCCTATCAATAAGCAATTGAAACTTAGCACTATGATGCACCATCCTCACAATTGCCACCATGTTCAGGGCCCTTGTTGCTGTCATTATCATTCTGTCAATCCACCTTGTTAATGCTCGTCTTCTCTTTTGTTGATCCTCTACTTTCCCTAGCTTGTTTTTTTTCCCCTTTTTTTCAAGGATTGACTCTTCCTGACAACATGTCCAAAGTAAACTAAATGAAGTTTCAGCATCTTTATCTCTATGGAGAATCCTGGTTGCCCTTCCTCCAAGACAGTTAGTTGTTCTTTTGGCAGTTCAAGGGATATTCAGTATTCTTCATCAACACCAGAATTTACAACAGCAAGTCTTCCATTTTTCTTATTCGTTGTCCAACTTTCACATGCATATGAAGCAACTGAAAATATCATGGCTTGGATCAGGCACACCTTAGTCCTTAAACTGAAATCCTTGCTCTTTGGTATTTTAAAAAGATCCTTGAATGTAGATTTTCCTAGTGTAACATATCTTTTGATTTCTTGGTTATTGCTTATATGGGCTTTTATTGTGAATCCAAGTAAAATTATACTTTTTGATAATTCAATCTTTTCCATCTATCATGATGTTGTCTCTTGATCCAGCTGTAAGGATTTTTCTTTTCTTGATGTTGAGACTTATTGAAGGCTGTAGTCTTTTCTCTTCTTCTCTAAGTGCTTCAAGTCTTCATCGTCTGTAAGCAAGGTTGTGCCATTGGCATAACATAGGTTACTGATGAATTCTCATCCAATCCTGATGATGCATTCTTCTTCAAAGGGTCCAGTTTTGTGAATGTTATATTCAACATAGATATTAAATAGGTGTGGAGAAAGGACACAGCCCTGATGCCTACCTTTCTAATTTTAAACCATGAAATAGCCCTTTGTTATGTTCAAATGGCTCTTCTTTCTTTATAAGCAGGTTTCTCAGGAGCACAATTAAGTGTTCTAGAATTCCTAGTCTTCTTAATATTATCCATTATGTAGATGACACAAGCCTGCTTCCTGAAACTGAGAAGGACCTGAAACACTTGCTGCAGAGGATCAAGGACTGCAGCCTTTGGTATGGATTGATATCAAGAAGACAAAGATTCTCATCACTGGACCAATTGCCAGCATCAGGATGGATGGTGAAGAGGTTGAGATTGTTAACAACTTTAGTCTGCTTGGCTCCATAGTCAACACTCTTGGCACCAACAGCCGAGAAATTAAAAGACATATTGCGATGGGAAAGTCTGCTGTTAGGGACCTCTCTAAAGTACTGAAGAGCAATGGTGTCACTCTGGACACTAAGGTGTGTCTGATACAGGCCATGGTCTTTGCAAACACTTGTTATGCATCAGAGGGTTGGTCAATGATTAGGGAGGATAGAAGGAGAATTGATGCCTTTGAGCATCAATTGAAGAGTACTGGAGAAGAGTATTGAATATACCATGGACTGCCAAGAAAACAAACAGATTCGTCCTGGAGAGGATTAAACCAGGCTCCTCCTTGGAGGTAAGGATTCTGGGGCTTCGTCTGACACTCTTTGGACATGCAAGGAGGGACTGGTCCTTGGATAAGGACATCATGCTTGGGTGGGTGGAGGGATGGTGCAAGAGGGGAAGACCGTCTATGAGGTGGATTGATTCAGTCACTGAGGTAATCGGGATGGCTGTGTCGGAGGCAGGGCTATTGGCACAGGATAGAGCAGGGTTTAGGGCTGTTGTACATAGGGTCGCTATGAGTCACAAGCGACTCGACAGCACATAATAACAACATACAGTCAAATGCCTTTGCATAGTCAATAGAACTTAAGTAAACATCATTTTAGTGTTCTCTAGTTTCAGCCAAGATTTACCTGACAAAAGCAAAGATATCCCTCAGTTCATGGTCTCTTATGAATCCAGATTGAATTTCTGAAAATTCTCTGTCAATGTACTATTCCAGTAATTTTAAAATAATCTAATAATTTTACTTGCATGTGATATTAATGATATTCAAAAATGTCTACATGTTGTTGGATCACTTTTTTGAGAATAAGAATAAATATGGATCTTTTCCAGTCAATTTACAAGGTAGCTGTATTCCAAATACCTTCTTGGGACAGTAAGTTAAAGGATATGGCATCTGTTTTTCTGAAAGGGCAGAGTAAAAGACTTGGGAAAATATAAGAAAGCATGGGATGAAAGTCTAGGATAGGCTGTGGATTAGGAATCAGATAAAGCTTGTGAGGAGTCCATGGATGATACAAATGATTAACGTTCTCACTAGCCAAAAGGCTAGTGGTTTGACCTAGAGGTACCTTGAAGAAATATCTGGTGATCTACTTTCAAAAAAATGCCCATGGAAAACCTAAAGAATCACATTGGGGGACCTTGAGTGAGAGTTAACTAAACAGTAACTGTTTTTTGTGTTTGGTTTCTTCTTTTTTTTTAATTTATGGAAGGTTGTGAGGGGTATATTAGAAAATTTATTGTGCATATTTTATGATAATTAGAACGTAAAAGCTCAATTTTTTGTTTGTGGGAGCTAAAATTGGTGTGAATGTCAGAATATCAACAACAAAGTTAGAATGGCAGTGTCAAAATGTGGTTTACTGTCTGTCAAAGCCTTCTCCTGGTTGTTTGAATTTCCTCCCTCTGATTTTGCACAAACCACTACCAACATATTTAAACATGTAGTTTTGGTTAAATGTACCATTTCATTTTTTTATACAGTTAAACTTTTGTCACGTACACTTCTCAACAGTGGGATTTGGTAGCAAAGACAACCAAGTCCCTGCTATTTCCTTACCATCCACTCCCACTACTCCTGCTTCAAGATTTTAAGGTACAAATATAAGAAGGAGCTCAGGTGGCCTAGTGGCAAGAAGCTGTGCTGCAATCCCTAAGGCACGCAGTTTGAGGCCATCATCCACTCCACGGGAGGAAAAGCAATCTCCTCCCATGTGATTAACTACCTCTGAAAACCCACTGGAGGGTCAGTTTTGGATCAGTTCCAACTCGACAGCACATAACAACAGCAATGAGAAAAGATATTCAGTGATTACTGAAATGGTGAGCATTGTGGAAATCACATTATTTCTCTTTGATACTATTTTTCATTAAAACTTAACCAGTAGTTCTGGTAGCCTCGTGGTAAGAAATTGTGCTGACAACCCAAAGGCAAGTAGTTCAAATCCACCAACAGTTCTGAGGGAGAAAAATGGGCAATGTCTGCCTGTGTGATTTACACCCTCTGAGAGTCTGTTGGAAGGCCAGATTTGAGTCAGTTCTGAACTAATCACAATGAATTTGAGTGTTGAATGCAACAAGAAAAGAAATAACAAACACAAGTTAATGGATTCAATAAATGAAAATTTAGTTTTTCAGTTTAAGAAGTTGGAAGCTTGGATTCAGAGCACAATTCTAAGGGAAAGTTTTCTCCTTCTGGTGGTTTTGAAGGAAAATATTTGTCCCTGTTCAGCTCCTGTTCCTTGGCTTCTTAATGATTTTCCTGTGGCATGGTATCTCTCATTCTCCAATTCTGCTTACTTGCCTAATTTGCGTGAAAATAGGAAAAGAACATCTTAATATAGACCCTACATTAACGCAGCCTCGTTAACATAAAAGAATAAATATAATTCTTAATTGAGATTATAATATTGTGTTCTTGAGAATTATAATGTGTATATTGTGGTGGTGTATATTAAGTCAGCCTTATAGTGACTGTACAAGACACACCTACTTAGAACTGTCTTATATGATTGCTTAGGTTGAATCCTGGTTGAATTCTTCCACAGAGCAACTGGTAGATTTGAACCATGTGTCTTTCTTACTACTAAGACAGCACAGCTCCCTTACCACAGCTCCCTTGCCACAGCTATAGGGGTTAAATATTACAGCACATAGCTTTGGCAGACACAACGCAATCCCAAGATGAAATGGAAAAAATGTGAGCAGATTCTTAAAAAATGTTGGCATTTTCCCCTCTGTCATACCAAATATATTTGTCTTGTTCTTTCAGATTTTAAGCTTGAACAGACAAAATCTTGCTTTCTCAAGTTTTCACAAAGAGAACAAGCTTAATTCTCAGGTTTTGTATTCTTTGAACCCTTTAACATTGTACTACAAATAATTTTCATGTTTCATTTTGAAAGGCAAAGAGGTGAAATGCTACCCTCAGATGCCTTCCAAATGTTACTGTCAAGCTTCTCTCACACACCAAGCATTCTTTCTTTCTTTCTTAAACTTAGGGTCCAGGACAGGAAGTGGGGAAGAGGAAGCCAGCAAAAAATACCCTGTCTTCATCCTCTAGTGCTGTGAAGGGATGAGACTTGTCTGAAAAAAAAAATTGGAGAAATGCCTTACACATAAAAAATAGAGAAGTTTTGGTTAAGCAAGAACTTATCTAGATTGCCCCTGGGTTACCCACAAGAGAGAAGATTTGGCTAAGGTGTACATACATACACATTTTATACGTGCTTTAAATAAATCAATTTGCATCATGTATTTGTACTCTTGTGAGATCCTTTTTTGCTGTTTTACTATTTTAAGTCTGTGTGATTGGCTACAAACAGTTTGCTTTTTTCTTGTTAATGATTTTCTTATGGATACCGTAAATACATTATATATCAATATTTTTCTACCTGTCTATATTGATTGTTGCTATTGTGTGTCTTCGAGTTAGAACTGATCCATATCTGATCCATCAGTGGGATTTCAGAGGCAGTACATGAAGAGATTTCTCATTCTTCTCCTGTGGAAAAGCTGGTATAGTCAAATACATAGAAACTACTTTTAAATGGCCTCAGCAAACCTCAACTCATTGCCATTGAATCAGAACCAACTCATAACTGACATTCTAGCAGGTTTTCAGAGACACTAAATGTCATGGGAGGGGATTGTCTGTCTTTATAACTTAGTGGATTCAATCGACCTACTTTTGGGTTGGCAACTCAACTCCATACTCACTCATTGTTGTTATTAGGTGGCTTTACAATTCACAGAAACCCTATGAACAACGGATCTGAACTCTCTCCTGTTCTGTGTCCTTCTCGTCTCTGATATATTTGAATCCGTTGATACATCACTGTGTTAGTCCATCTTGTTGAAGGTTTTCTTCTCTTTCTCTGACCCTCCATCTTTACAAACATAATGTCTTTTTCCAAGGACTGACCTCTCCTTTCTTTATAACATGTCCAAAGTATGTGAGATGAAGTTTCATCATTCCTGCCTCTAAGGAACACTCTGTTTGCACTTTCACCAAGATTTATTTGTTCTTTTTAATATCCATGGGCTATTCAATACTCTTCTCTAATACAACTCAAAAGCATCAATTCTTCTTCTGCTATTATTACTCATTGTAAAAAGAGCAAGGGCGGGCTGTGTGAAGATGGCCATATCCTATCTTTATCAACTTCACAAAGGGAACTGTCCCTGTCAACATCATCAACAAACCTAAGCCAATTCCCATGAGGTGAGATGTGTCCCCATGCTCCCATACCTCTTTTTACTAATTTTGACATAAATCTTAGTGTTTACTGGATTCAAAATCCTATGCAATACCTCACGGAACACACAAAACCATATTGGGGAAGACAAATGGTTATATAATCCAGGATAGTAGCAGAATATGGTCAGGGAAGCTTCTGAAATGTGCTCACAAGTGCCTCAGTCTTGAGCCTCATAGCTTTAGATGAGTGTTACAAAGCTCTCAATCATGCCAGTTGTGGCTTCCTCACCTCCTTGCTCCAGTTCTTCAATAAACTTAGGCAAAGGCTCTTAGTTCTGATTCCATGGGGGGATAGCAGTCCCAAGGTCAGCTCCATGTCATGTTGGATCTGTGGTGCTCTGCTTTGGCTGTGAGTGCTGCTGCTGCTGCTGCTGCTGCTGCTGCGGGCTTAGCTGGTGAAGAATCTCTGAGCCTGAAGAACATTTTCTTGCTGCTTCTTTGCTGGTAGGGAATATCTTCTAACTCTAAGTGGAATTAGCTCCATTTAACGGCAAGACCAGTCAATCCCCTTGCAGATTGGTGGGACTAGCCAAACCACTTGTGAATAGGCTAACACACCATACTCACTTAGTCCCACCCATACACATGACAGAGTAAAGCAATCATTAGGGAAGCCACTTTTAACAATGAGCCCTTAGCATCACACTGATTCTCCAATTCAGATATGTAGCAAGTAACTAAAAAGACCATGGTATGGATCAAGTGTTCTTAGTGTTTAAATTCACATTGTTTCTCTTTAGCCCTTTGGAGAGGTCCTTGACAACAGATTTTCCCAATGCAACACATCTTTTGATTTCTTGACTACTGGCACCAAAAGAATCCTTTCTCCCTCTGCCATGATGTTGCCTATAGGTCCAGTGGTTAAAATTTTTGTTTTCTTGACGTTGAGATGAAATCCATATTGAAGGTTGTGGTCTTGATCTTCAGTAAATGTTTTAAGTCTTCTTCACTTTCAGCAAGCAATTTTGTGTCATCTGTCTGATGTAGATTGTTGATGAGTCTTCCTCCAATTCTGAGGCTGTATTCTTATTCATAAAATCTGGCTTCTTAAATGAATTGCACAGCATAGAGATTGAATAGATAAGGAGAAAGAATACAACCTTGATGTATACCCTTCTTGATTTTAAACTGTGCAGTGTTCCCTTGTTTAAACCATGCAGTGTTCATACAATAGCTTCTTGATCTATGTATAGGTTTCACATGAACAACATTAAATATTCTGGTGTTCTCATTCTTCTCAGCATTAGCCATAATTTGTCATAATCCACACAGTCAAATACATTTGAACAGCCAGTAAAACACAAATGGACCCCCTTCTTGCATTTTTTGCTTTCTTTCAAGATCCATTTGACATCAGCAATGATATTCCGTGTGCTATGGCCTCTTCTAAATACAGCTTGAATGTCCAACAGTTCTCTGTTGATCTGATATTCTAACCATTTAAAAATAATCTTCAGCAAGATTCTGCTTACATGTGATAGTAATGATATTGTTCAATAATTTTCCTATTCTGTTGGATCACACTTTTGGGGAATGGGAACAAATATGGATCTCTTCCCAGTCAGTTGACCAAGCACCTGACTTCCAAATTTCTTTGCATAGATTGATGAGCATGTCCAGGGCTGCATCTCTTTCTTGAAATATATCAATTTGTATTCCATCGACTCCTAGGGACCTATCTTTTGCCAATACCTTCACTGCAGCTTGAACTTCTTCCTTTACTACCATTGGTTCTTTGTCATATGCTACTTCCTGAAATGGTCCCTTGTCAGCCAGTTCTTTTTGCTACAGTGACTCTGTGTAGTCCTTTCATTTTCTTTCGATACTTACAAAATCCCTTATAAACTACTAGCTTGGGGGAAAATATATATAGATGAAATATATATATTAAAACGTAGGCCCTGGAGCTATTTCTTTATAAAACCAGTACTTTGTCTTCCTAGTAGCCTTGAAGCCTGAAATGCAGGGGTCAGCCCTACCTGCCATGGTGATTTTAAAATCAATATTTATTAGACCTCAGGCATTATCTTAGTCCTTTTAGGACACAAGTACTGTACTTGATGAGAGGAATATTGAGACTTAGAAAAATTTAAAATTTTACCCTGTAAAAGAGTGAGTCCATTGGCCTCTTAGAACTTCTTAAGCTTTACCCCAGTCACCACAATGCTGCCCTTACTTGTTTTAGCAGTAGTAGTAGTAGTAGTAGTAGTAGTAGAAGTTTTTCAAAATTCCTGACTGTGGAGAATAATTGCAGAAACCCTTCTGGATACTATTCATTCAAAACTCAACAAGAATTTCCTGAGCATCATTAGGGACTAGGTTATCTGAATATTGTGAACCGAGGTGGGAGGTAAACGTCACAACAACAAAAATCTTGTAATGCTGTAAAATGAATGATGGTTCGAATCAGTCCATGGTGTATGGGATTAAAAAAAAAATCAGTGACTAAACATACATGTCTCCAGGAAGGGTGTCTGATTTTCATTGTGGGTGTATGGATCTTAGCCAGTCAAGGGTAGAAGCATAGCCAGGGCATAGTGAATAACTAGGTATTCAAAATGCAAAAACAACACCCTTATATCTCTTCCAATTTTATTTCAGGCACACAGGACTACTTCTACAATAGTAGAGTTCAGAATCCCTGCTTGAAAGAAATTATTTTGGTAGTGTAGGAGATTAGTAAAGGCTTCATCTTAGTATGAATCTAAAGATGTTTATTTCCTTTATTAAAACTCAAATGAATGAACATTGTGTAGTGTTTATTCATTCATTCAAGAAATACTTGTTGCTGTTGTTGTTATGTGCTGTTGAGTCACCTGCAACTCATAGCAACTCTATGTACAATAGCTGTAAACCCTGCCCTATCCTGTGCCAATCTCACTGTCTCTGACACACCTACCCCCATTACTCCAGTCACTGACTCAATCCACCTCATAGAGGGTCTTACTCCCTTGCACTGCCTCTGCACCCTCCCAAGCATGACATCCCTCTCCAAGGATTGGATATCCAAAGTATGTCAGGCAAAGATACAGAATCCTTGCCTCCAAGGAGCAGCCTGATTAAAGCCTCTCTAGGATGAAACTGTTCATTTTCTTAGCAGTCCATGGTGTATTCAATACTCTTCTCCAACACTACAGCTCAAAGGCATCAACTCTCCTTCTGTCATCCCTCGTCATTGTCCAGCTCTCTGATGCATAGCAAGTGGTTGCAAAGACCATGGACTGTATCAGGCACACCTTAGTCTACAGAGTGACATCATTGCTCTTCAGTACTTTAGAGAGGTCTCTAACAGCAGATGCTCTCTTTGCAACACATCTTTTTATTTCCTGGCTGCTAGTGCCAGGAGTGTTGACTGTGGAGCTAAACAAATTACAGCTGTTAACAGTCTCAGTGTCTTCACCATCCATCATGATGCTGCTAATTGGCCCAGTGGTGAGAATCTTTGCTTTCTTGATATTGAGCCTTAATCCGTATTGAAGGCTGCATTCCTTGACCTTCTGCAGCAAGCACTTCAGGTCCTCCTCAGTTTCAGCAAGCAGGGCTGTGTCATCTACATAATGCAGTTTGTTGAGTGATGTTCCTCCAATCCCAGGGCAGCATCTGTTAGTTGAAATATGCCGATTGGTATATCATCAGTTCCTGGGGCCTTATTTTTTGCTAATTCTTTCAAAGCAGCTTGAATGTCTTCTTTCTTCACCATAGGCTCTTGATTATATGTTGTTTCATGAAATTCTTCTGTGTCTGCCAATTTCTTTTGGTACAATGACTATGTATACCCTTTCCATCTTACTTACTAAAAGAAGAAAGAAATACTGAGCATCTACTGTACCCCTAGAAACTGTTCTGCCTTTGAGATTCTTCAGTGAATAAAACATAAAAATATCCTTGCTCTCATAGAGCTTGAATTCTTCAGGGTCAGATAGGCAATGAATAATTAGCATTGTTTTTTATAAAGTGTGTTTACAAATGATAAAGTAGATTAGAAGGCCAGTGGTAAGGAGATGCACTGCCAATCTAAAGTCACTTGGTTCAAATCCACCAATTGCTCTGCATAAGAAAGATGGGCAATCTCTTCTCACCCAATTATTGCCTCTAAAATCCCACTGGAGGATCAGCTATGAATTTATTTCAACTCAACACTGCACAACAACAAAAGTGTTATTTAAAAATCCAAGGTAAGAAATGTAGACATGGGGATCTGAAGCTTGCCATGTAAGTAGGGAGCTAGGCAGACCTTCTTGAACAGGTCCTGAAGGAGGTTGGCACAGTCAGTGTCAAGATCTTAAGGTAGGAAATGTGCGTAGAGAAGTAAGTCTGATTGAAGAAGAGTCGGGACTGAGAAAAAATTAGAAAAAAGATCAAATAGAAAAATATCTCACAGTGGATCTTAGAGACAACTGTGAAGACTTTTCACCGACTTTTTCACTGAGTGAATTTTTTTTTGTTTTTTCACTGAGTGAAATGAGGAAGAAGGTTAAAAAGATTATTCTGCAACCATATTGAAAGTTTGCTGTGACCAGTGAGGAAGTTATCATAGTAATTCGAGCAAGAGAGTTAGGGTTAGGGTTAGAATTTGGGCCACAGTAGTAGAGGTATTGAGAAAGAGTTTGATTTTGCATGAAAATTTGGTATGATTGTCATTTTCACAATATTGAGTCTTCCTATCCATGAACAGGGCACATTTTTTTCCATTTCTTTAGGTCTTTTATTGTGTCTTACAGAAATGTTCTGTAGTTTTCTTTGTATAAGTCTTTTTGTATCTCTAGTTAGGTTCACTCCCAAGTATCTCAATTTGTTGTTGGCTGTTGTAAATGGTATTGCTTTCTTGGTTTCCTTCTTTGAGTTCTCTTTGTTACTTCTTGCAGAGGAATCTGTCGATTTTGGATATTGATCTTATATCCTTGTCACTCTACTAAATTGGCCTACTAGCTCTAACAGTTTTTTGGTTGAATCTTTGGGGTTTTCTGTGTACACTATCATATCATCTGCATATAGCAATTATTTTAACCATCTCTTTGCTGCTCTTTTATTTTCTTCTTTTGTCATCTTGCCCTAGTAAGCACTTCCAGTACAATACTGAAGTTCACCTGAAGGTGAACTGAAAGTCTGGGCCAGGTCTGAGCCCAGATGGAATCTGGAGGCTGAGGAACTCCTACTTGAGGAACTTCAAGTGTCATGGAGGGAGGAAAAGGGATTCTCAGGGGCTGCTAGATTTATCCCTGATGGCATCAGGCACTGCCAGTCGCTCAGAGGCTGCAGAGTCACTGGCAGGGCAGAAGCAAGCCTCCTCCCAGGCCTTGGGAACCATCCCTAAATGGCAAAGCTCTTCCAGGCTTATCAAGAGGAAGAAATTTGATGATGAGCTAGTGGAGAGTAGCCTAGCCAAGCCCTCTACTCGAACAAAGGGAGTCAGTGGGGTAGAACCTGGCCGCTGCTTCTTCTAGTGAAAAGAAGAAGGTATCCAAGGTCCCTAGCACTCCTTTGCCTCACAGTACAGTGTTGTTCCTGGATTCACCAAATATGTGAAAAAGAGCAAATAGCTACTTCAGGTAATGAAGGATTTGGCCGCTGGAAACCTGCAGATGACTTCCTGTTCATCAACACTGTGTTACAGACCAACGACCTGTTTTCTGTCCACCTGGCTGTGAAGTTCAGCTGCTGCTTACTCTTCAGGAGGTTCAAGAGCATTGGTATACCCTACTCTATGATCCAGTCATCTGCAAACTGGCTTGCCAGGCCATGAGACAACTGCACACAGAAGCCGTTGCAGCCATTCAGAACAAAGCCCTGTTCAGCAAGACTTAGGAACAGTTACTAAGTAAAGTGGGATCGACCAGCCAACCCACCTTGGAGACCTTCTAGGACCTTCTGCATAAAAACCTTGATGCCTTCTACCTGGCCCGGACTGCCAAGGCTCTGCAAACCCACTGGCACCTTATAAAGAAGTATTAATTCCTGGAGGACCAGATAGTGCAGCCACTTCCCAAGGGGGACCAAATACTGAACTTTTCTGACACAGAGGACCTGCTAGATGACAGTAAACTCAAGGATATGAGAGATGAACTAACAGTGGCTGACTGGTGCCAGAGCGAGAGATTCAACAACTGCACCAGAAAGTGCCTAAGTGGCAGGTGCTGGTAGATGGCATCACAGGCATGATCTCTCCAGACTTCAACAACCAGACACTGGCAGTGTTGTGGGGCCACATGATGCAGTACTTGATGAGCTCCTGAGAGGTTACCCTGGGCAGAGTAACCAAGAACAACCAGATTTACAAGGACCTGTATCTGGAGGGACTACCTTAAAGATCTCCTGGAAGCAAACTGAAAAACAGTGGTGATTTCTTCATTGCCAGTGAAAGCTGGGAGCCCATCTATTCTGATGGACGGCATGTGTTGTGTGGCTCCAAATGGTGCCTCAGCAACAACTCTGTGGTGGAGATTGCCAGTCTGCGCTTTGTCTTCATCAATCAAGATCTCATTACCCTCATCTGGGCTGAGGCTGCTAAGATCACACAACAGTGAGGGATGGTGGCAACTCCTGGGCCCTCTCTGGTCTTAGTTCCCAGCCCTCCTTAGCGAGGAGTTCAAGCTCCTGGGAAAGCTTTCTGTCCAGAGTTGGGGGAGGGGGAGAGCAGGAAAATCCAACTGTTTGCCCGTGGAGTTGAGCTTGTTAGGAAGGATAGGGCTGGTCATTGGGAAGTCAGGTAGAGGCTGGGACCATCCAGCTTCCCTGGATTGAAACCCTTCCCTCCTCTTCTGCAGAACACCCTACTCTTCCACGAACATTTTTACCTTCACTCTTGTGTACTGAGCTGAATAGCTTCAGACTTTTCCTTTATTATTTTTCTTTTGTAAATATAATGCACTGAGTTCCAAAACAAAACAAAAATACAATATTGAATAGAAGTGGTGGTGGCAGTGGGCATCCTTGTCTGGTTCCACAAGGAAAATGCTTTTAGTCTTTCTCCATTGAGAATGATATTGGCTCTTGCTTTTACATATATGCTTTTCACTATGTTGACGAAATTTTCTTTTATTCCAACTTTTCTGAGTGTCTTAATCAGGAAAGAGTGTTGGATTTTGTAAAATGCCTTTTCTGCATCAATTGCTGAGAAGATCATATGGTTCTTGTTATTTGCTTTGCTAATATGGTGAATTACGTTGATTATTTTTCTTATGCTGAACTATCCTTGCCTCCCTGTCATAAATTTCAATTGGTCTGGGTGAATTATTTTTGATGCACTTTACTAGTTTTTTAAAAACATTTTTTATTGTAATCTGTGTGAAAGTTTACAAAGTGTATAGGGTTGCATTTTTTTTCCCACTCAATCATGCTTATTCTGCTCTTTAACATAAATTACAACTCATACAATATCTGATAATCCATTAATTCCATATTATCCTTCTCTTTACCAATTTCAAGAAAGTATTCATTGCCCACTAGTTTTCTACCTCCCTACCCACCCACCTCACCCCTGCTATAATCATACTATATTTGTTCTCTCTGAATGTAATACTTATATACTGTTAATGTGCACATAAAATGGTGCAACCACTGTGGAAAACAGTATGGTATTTCTTTAAAACTGTGAAAATAAAAGTACCATTTTATCCAGTCACCCCACTACTTAGAATATACCCTAAAGAAATCAGAAATATGACATAATCAGATATATGCACATCCATATTTATTGCAGCATTTTTCACAATAACAAAGAGATAGAAACAACTTAAGTTTCCATCCAAAAAGTAAATGAACAGAGAAACTATAGTACATTCACATAATAGAGTATTATGCAGCTTTGAAATACAATGAAGAATTCATGTAACTATACAATTGGATGTGTCTTTAAGACATGCTGAATGAAATAAGTCACCACGAAAGGGCAAATACTGTATAAGACCACTGCTCTAGTAAAAACTAGAATGACAGAAAAAGAATCAATGCCTTTGTATTGTGTTGGAGAAGAATACTGAATATCCCATGGACTGCCAAAACAACAAACAAAGATATCTTGGAGTAAGTGCAACCAGAGTGCTCCTTAGAGGCAAGGATGGTGAAACTTCATCTCACATACTTTGCGCATATTGTTAGGCAAGGCCAATCCTTGGAAAAAGACACATGGGGAAAGGTAGTCAGTGAAAGAGGAAGACCTTTAACAAATTGGATTGACACTGACTGTAACAATGGGCTTCAGCATATCAGAGATCATGAGTATGGTGCAGGATAGAACAAAGTTCAGATCTATTGTTCACCAGGTCACTATGAGATGTGATCAACTAGATTCTCACAACTGGGCTGATTGGCAACATCATGATAGATGGTGAAGAGATTGGGATTGTTAATAGCTTCAGCTTGCTTGGCTCCACAATCAACATTCTTGGTAATAGCAGCCAGGACATCCAAAGACATATTGCACTGGGCAAATCTGCTGTCAGGGGCCTCTCCAGAGTACTGAATGGCAGTGATGTCAGTCTAGAGACCAAGGTGTACCTAATGTAGGTCATAGTCTGTGCAACTACTCACTATGTGTCAGAGAGCTGGACAATATGAAGGATGGTAGAAGAAGAATCAATGTCTTTGAGTTGTGGGTGCTGGAAAAAAGTACTGAATATACTATGGACTGTGAAGAGAACAGTTTCATCCTGGAGAAGGTGAAATCAGGTTGCTCCTTGAAGGTAAGGATTTTGAGGCTCTGTCTAACATACTCTGGGCAAGTGGCCAGGAGGGATCAGTTCTTGGAGAAGGACATCATACTTGGAAAGGTGGAGGAACAGTGCAAGAGAAGAAGACCCTGGATGAGATGAATTGACTCAGCGACTGGGGTAATGGGAGTAGGTGTATCAAAGACAATGAAATTGGCTTAAAATAGAGCAGGGTTCAGAGCAGTTGTAAATAGGGTTGTTATGAGCTGAAGTCAACTCAATGGCACATAACAACAAGAATAAAAATTAGAGAAAAGATTACATATGAAGTGAATAAAATTGTTGGCTGTTTTTTTAAAGTAGATGATAGCAGTGCAGATCCCATTAGCACATGGCTCAGTAAAGCCCCAAGCGTGTCTTGGTGTCAGAAGAGGAATTAGACGCATGAGGCCCTGGCTCCCTCAGGGCTATGACAAATTATCAACACAGCATCATTGTATGGCAGGAGGAGCCTTGGTATGCATGAATATCTCTGACTGTAACAGTTCAATGTCAAAATGATGCACCTCCAAGGATATGAACCTTTGCTCCTAAGCACAATTTATAGCAGTGCATGTAGTTTCCAAAATCAACTGTCACAATAGTAGATGTGTTTAGTAATGAGAGAAGACTTATGCCTTACAACCTACAACACTCTTTTCCAGCAGGAAGTAGCAAAAGAGAATGCAACCTCCCCATCCATGATGAATCAGGGTGAAATCTCTCTCAGGGGGAGTGAGAAAGAATAGCAGAGGAAAAGCTAACAAAGCAAATCAATCAGAAACTGTTCTTGACAATAATGTGTGACCGTGACAATATAATAGAAGAAAAACCGACTTCTCTAGAAAACAAAATAGCCAGAGAAGCTGACCACCATAAATCCATCAGAAGCTGTATACCACCACCTGTACAAATGCCACGCTCTACTGGGAAAGAGATATAAACCCTTTCATAAGATAAAGATGCGGTCAGTTCTATTCTAACTCATTGATAGTCTGTTGTTATTGTTGTGTGCCATCAAGTCCCCTGCGACTCAGAATGATCCTATGTGCAACAGCTCTGAAGCCTGCCCTGTCCTGAGCCAGTCACACTGACTCCAACACACATACCCCCTATTGCCCTAATTACTCTATCAATCCATCTCGTCCATGGTCTTCCTCTCCTGCACTGTCCTTCCACCTTCCAAGCAAGATGTCCTTCTCCAAGAACATCTAATAAACCTGAGTTCCTTCTCTTAAAAAAAAAAATCACAGACCTTTCTTTTCCTTGGCTTACAGGTATTATTCGAAACCACAGAGTGGATGAAATTACCTAGGGAGGGAGATAAAGAAAGAGGTTTGAGCACTTTTAACAGACCAGAGAGCGGCCAGGCAAAGTGACTGAGGAGGAAGGAAAAAATAATACAATAGAAGGGGGAAAAAAATGGCCTGGGAGCATGGGGCGTGTGTCAAGGAGTATTTTGGTCTGTCTTTTTATATACAGAGTTAGGTATACCCCAGGTAAAAATTATGTCCATACCTTCCTTGTGATCCAGGGTGTTGATGGGTGTCATTGAGTTAGAACCAACTCATAGTTGACCCTCTAAGGGGTTTTCAGAAGCTGTACATTGCACAAAAGGAGAGTGCCCATCTTTAATCCATGGATCAGTTTGTGGATTTGAATCACATACCTTTGGATTGACAGAGCAATTTCTTACCACTAATCCACAAGAGCTCCGTTGGGATTCAGGAATCAGGAGCGAATCCAGCAAAACCGTTTTAAGGGTAAGAGCAGCTTCTCTTTTCCTACCATGAGGAGAAAAGAAAAATCAACCAATTTTCACAATTTGTACAATTATGGCCTATAAGAAGGACTAGTGTGAATTCAATAATAAATGGAGATTTTAATTATCAATTATCAGTTATAACTCACTTCTTCATTTGCTGGGTATTCGTGGTCTCCAAATGGATTGAAATTGGTTAGCAAAATCACAATCCCCATTTCCATTAAATCTTTGAATCCTTGCATCAACTTTGAAATGTTAGGTCGTGCTAGAGGCACCCTTAGAGATGTCACATTTCCATTTTTCTAATTGTTCTGGGTGTTTTGAAGACAGAGGAAGGAACGTAATCCCTGACAAATAAATTTGAAATTGAAACCAAGACACTTCTTTGTTCACCAAAATGCCTTCTCAGATCATCTGTGGTTCTAGTGCCCCAAACTGGTTCTAACAGTATTCATGACGTCAAATAGTCTGCTCTGTAAACTATTTTGAAATTCCTTCATTCTTCTTCCTACTCCTGGTTTGGACTGGGTCCCAAAGGAGCCAGGTTTGGCCACATCACAATGTGGATTTAGTCTAGACAATGCTGGCAAGGAACAAAGAACTGTTGGAAGCTTCAGACATAGGCCTGCAAGTTAGACAGCAGGAGACTGAGTGTGCAGATCCTGGACAGAGCTGGATACAGTGTTCCAGGGACCTGGGCTTTGGAGGTGCTATGGGTAGTGAAGGGGGCTGATAATGACTCCATTCAACCTCCACATACAGAATAACTCCAATGTCCCCCATTCTGTTTCATCATGAATTAATAATGTTTATTTTATTATGCTTAAGAGACCAGTCATACCCTAATGAGAGGTAGTGAGGTAGCAGGTGATATGGGTTGACTATTGAGTCAGGCTGGCCAACTTTAGTTTGAATCTCAGAAATCTTATCCAGAGGCAGCATTTCAGTATCTTCTTTGTTGCATTATAAATATCACACATAATATGTGGAAACTGTCCAGTAAGCAATTCTCACATACGTGGTGTTGTTAAGTGTCATCAAGTCATTCCTTAACTTGTGTGGATCCTAGACACAACAACGAAATGCTGCCTGGCCTTGAATCATTCTCATGGTTTGTTTCAGATTGGACTAGGATGATCTGTAGGATTTTCATTGTCTGATTTTCAGAAGTAGGTCACCAGGACTTTCTTCCTAGTCTATTTTAGTCAGGAAATGGTTGAAACCTATTCAGTGTCATAGCAGGACACAAGCCTCCACTTCACATGGGTGGTGGTGGTGGTGGTGTCATATGAAATACATTGACCAGGAGTCAAATCTAGGTCTTGTACGTGAAGGTGAGGATTCTACCACTGACCAGCAATGCCCTCCTTCTCACATAGTTCCCTCGTGTCGTCCAGTAGCGTCTGACTCATGGTGATCCTCCGTTGGTTTTCCCAGGCTGTAAGTCTTCAGGGAGGAAATGATTTCTCTTTTCCAAGCACCCCTTGGTGCATTCAAACCTCTTTAGACACAAGGTCTGATGGTTAGCAATGCAACACACTACAGGCACTGGAGATCTTCTCACATAGTTTCTCATCATCATCAATTTGAAACCAACTCATAGCTGACCCTCTATTGGGTTTCCAAGACTGTAAATAACACACAAAGAGATTTTTCTCCTTCAAAACTGCTTGAAGTTTCTCACGTCAAAATGTCACCTGCTTTGGGCCAGCAGCACAATTCCCTATACATGGACTGGGACACCAGAGCTCCCTTCTCTCACTGTGTATGCTCTCAAGTCAGAACTGATCCATAGCTGACCTTCTAGCAGGTTTTCAGGGGCAGTAAATCACACAAAAGGAGATTACCCATTTTTCTCCCGTGGAGCAGCTGCTGGATTTGAACTGAGTGCTCTGAGATTGCAGCACAGCTTCTTACCACTAGGCCACCAGGGCTCCATAGTTTCTCTCATAGTAGATACTCAATATATTGCTGCTGCCATCATGGTTTTTATTGTAGCATAAAGGTGTGGGGGTAAGAAATAGCCTATATAGATCTTTTCATGCACAGTCAGAGAAATTGAAGGATTATTGCTCCAGAAGAAAGGGTATAAATAGGCCATACACACTCAAGTTGTTGTTCGCCATATTTTGCCTTTGGCAGACCTTGATGATAATTTATCAATTCCTTTCACCAAAAGCTCAAGGATGGCTTCAGTAACTGTTCTGAACCAATACCAATTAACTGGAGTTTGTGCCATCCTGAGCAGGAAGCCAAGAAAAGCATTTCAGAACTCTTGTCTGTTTTAATGTGGTGAAGGGATCTGGCTCAAAGACTGTCAACAGTGGGAATAAAAAACAGCCCCTGCTCATATTGGCTCAATGACAATGGATGGAGTTTTGAGATTTTTTAAGTGCACTGGAAGCTCTGAAGTATTATACTTCTATACACTTTGTGCATATTTTCAAATTCCTTTCCCATACAACAGTTATTTACCTTATAACAATTGCATCCACTAAGATGGCCAGTTATTATTATGTCCATTTCACTGATAAGGAAACTAGTCTAATGGAAGTACAAGGACATAGAATGACACTGGACAATCAATCAATGACTAAATAGCAATAACAAAAAAAGAACCTCTGAGCCTAAGAGGCAGGAGAGGGAGGCCTCAGTCAAGGAGACATTAAAAAAGATTCAAATGAATTAATTTATCTTCTTCTTCTTGTTATATATCATTAAGGAGGAACTGACTCTTAGCTGACACTCCAACAGGTTTTCAGAGGCAGCAAATCGCACAAGAGAAGATTGTCCATCTTTCTCCCTCAGAGCAGCTGGTGGATTTGAATCTTGTGCTGTATCTATCTTCTTACTGCTTGTAGGTAGGAGCTGTCCTGCACCCCAGCCCTAGGAAGAGGGACAGGTAGCTCCAGACACCTTCGCTTGCAGAAACATCCTTATTTGAGTGTTAGAGCTCAGGGCCAGCTTTCCTCATGGCCTGGAGCTTCCCAGCAAGAGGGGACTCATTCCCACAAATGAAGGCTGGCCCTTTCTGGTGTTCACCTGGCCAGACTCTGGGGAGACAGGAAGTTGGCTCAGTTTCCTCCTCAATCCCAGACCTGTCTCAGTCAGATCCTGCGGAGAGGAAATGGGGAAAGGAATTTCTCCCTTTCTGAAGGTGAAACTTTGTCTTTTACTGCACGGTTGGATCCCCATAGGCTAAAATGTCTGAGTGGCAATGACATTTGCCCTTAAGCACGGGGAACTCTAAGAAAATCATTAATAATAAATAAGTACTCATGGAGTGGCGAGAGCAGGGGGACTTTTGGTTTCAGATTCCTAATTTGGCCTGATCCTACTGCTGTGCTTGTACCACAAATCAGGGTCAGTGCCCTAGTACGTAGTAAGGACATGGTGGACAGAGCAGCTGTGGGGTATATTCACTGATGACTCAACCCATCTCAGAGCCTTTTCAAATTCATTTCCTGATTTTTGATCTCCTCCCTGAAAGACATTTCAAAGAACAAGGAAACAACAAAACAAAACTATTGAACTTTGAATGAAATATGCTGTGTCTAGAACTTGTACTGATATTGCTATGTACTAATATGATAGTCATATCATCAAACATACTGTTAGTGCTTCGTGTGTTTTATGAGAAAGCAAAGCAGCAAACCCAAGAATGAGCATTTGGTTCTCAGCATGTAAATATGGACAACACTGGCTTCATTTGATTAAATGTGGCCTTTTAAGTCACATTGTGAGGAGGCAAGAGAAATAGGAACCCACAGAATCCATTTTGTGGCATTCATGGTGTCAAGCTTGATTTGGCAAGATTGGAGTTAAACACAAAGTTGAATAAATCAATTAGCAAGGATGATATATTAGATAAAATTATTTCGATCCACGGTGGGAGATGAAGTAATTTCTATGGGGGAAACCCCCCTAAAAAAGCCCCAACATCATCCAAGGATTCTGTGAACATAGAAAACATAACTGTCCATAGAGTAATAACACAGAAGCACTCAGATGTATTTTTGTAGCAACTACGGCTATCTTACCTTCCAATAACTCATAATGCTCCCTCTTCTCTCTACAAAGAACTGTATGCAAACTTTCTCACACAGTAGCTCTTTTAATCTCATGCAGAGACACATTATTATTTTCTCTTTTTCACACGCTGGACAGCTTCAGAGATAGTTCATAACTGTGAAGTTCACACAGAAGAACACAGAGTCAGACAGAACTCACGTAGTTCTGACCCAGAAACGTGGGCTGTTTGATTCAACACACAGCTTCCCATTAACAGTACAGCGTCTTGAGAGAACACTTAATGCATTTCTCACTCACTCATCCTGGTTGAGTTGAAAGTCGGCTCACAGCTGACCCATCAGCCAGCGTTTTGAGACGGTAAACCACATGGGAAGAGACTGCCCATCTTTCTCCTGTGTAGCCATAGGTATAGTCACACTGCTACCGCTGTTTGACAGTGCAGCTCCTTAAGCACTTTGGTGGTGGTGTTGTGTACCATCAAATCAGAACCAAGCCATAGCTAACCCTCTGGCAGGTTTTCAAAGGCAGTTAATTTTCACGGCAAAAGATTGCCCATCCTTCTACCAAGGAGCAGCTGGTGGATCTGAACATGTCTTTGGGATTGCAGTGCATTTCTTGCCACTAGGCTGCCAGAGTTCTCTATCTCTGTTAGTACCTATCTTCTTTCCTTCCTTCCTTCCTTCCCTCCCTCCCTCCCTCCCTCCCTTCCTTCCTTCCTTCTTTCCTTCCCTTCTTATTAAATAGGGTTGATTTTCATTTAAGGGTACCCACTTTAGAACCCTTCAATGAAAACCAAGCCTATTAAAAAACCGAACAAACACAAATCCTGTTACCATCAAGTAGATTCCAATGCACAACAACTCCCTGTGTTACAGAGCACAACCAAGACACAGGATTTTCTTGGCTGTTAAAGGAAGCAGATTGCCAAGCCTTTGTTCTGTGATTGTGCTGGGTGGGTTCCAGTCACTAGCCTTTCTGTTAAGTTAAAAGGAGTCAAACCCACAATCATCTAGCTGATTTCAAGTTAGAGTCACCTTCTATTGAGTTTCAAATCTGTAAATCTTCACAGGAAGAGATTGCCCATCTTTCTCTCACAGAGCCGCTGATGGATTTGAACTGCCAACCATTTAGTTAGAAAGCCCAACACCCAATTCCCTATGCCACCAGAGCTCCTGATAGCCTTCTTTTTCTCTTGGTCAGTGGTTCTTGATCTTGGCATGCACCATCACAATCGTTTGGAGAGCTGACCCAAAATAGTCCCGACACCTAGAGTTTCTTATTTTCCAGCTCTGAGTAGAGCCTGAAATTGTGCACTTCTAACCAGTTACCAGGGGGTATTTGATGCAGGGGTGGTCAGCAAGGACCACTGCTGACCATGTCATGGTTGCTAGCTGCCAGTGAAGCAGCTCTGACTCATGGCGATTGCATGTCCAGCAGAGGGAAGTGTTGCTCGGTCTTGTCCTATCATCCCCACAATCGATACTGTTGTAGTCACTGTGCATTTTGAATGCCTTTCAACAGGGGAGCTTGTCTTGCAGCACGATATCCAACAACATTCTATGGTGATCCAGAACATTTTCTTTTGCTAATTTGCAGCATTAGATTGTTAGGCCTTTCTTCCTAATCTGTCTGCTGAAAGAAGAACAAATCTGCCTTTCTTGGAACACAGTATTCACATGACAGGAGGCATTTTAAACACAGGGTTCTTAATAAATAAACAATAAATAAGATTTCTTTTTATTTTCAGGAGCTGACTTTCCAGCTACTGCAAAAGGAAAGTTTTTCAAGTCCTTGTCCAAATTAAATAGGTCCCGGAGGGTTGACCCGCCTACCGTTACCCATTTGTAACCAGCCACACGTTTTTCCTATGTAAACCAGCCCTCTATGCTTTGGCGAGTGACGAATAACCATTGTGCTTCAGATCTCAACCTGTTTGGAGAGCAGGCGTTTTCTGAGCGCTTGCAGGTCGGCCTGCACCCAAATTGGCATTGATCCATGGATACACTGTTATGTGTGGGAAGGTCGCAGCACTGGAAGCCAGCAGGGAAGTGAGCCGTTTCCTTTCTGGCGTAGCAACCAGGGGGTGAGAACTTGGTCTGGAATGTTGTTAGAACAGGAGATCAAGACTTATTTCTCTGAGCGCACGCGTCTGCCGCCTCTCTCCTTTCCACTTCCAAGTTTATATTACAAATCCTCTGACCAGAAACCTAAACCCAGCTCATTCACTGCAGCCCAATGGGTTCTGACTCATAGTAAGTAACCCTCCATTGATCTCTGAGGCTGTACAACTTTAAGGGCGAAGACGGCTTAGCCAGTGCTGTTTAATAGGAATGCAACGTGAGCTACACACAAGACCAGTTGCCATTGAGTCCACGCTGACTCACAGTCACTCATGGGCCAGAGGGTTTCATGACTAGTATGCTGGAAAGGTACCACCAGGCTTTTCTTCGGAAGTACTTCTGTGTGAGCTTGGGCCTCTCTCCTTTGGATTAATATCCGAGCTCATTAATCATTTGCACCTCCCAGGAACCTCAGCAAATGCCTAGCAAGAACCAGGTGACTATAAATAGTAATACGTTTGTATTTAATCTACCATATTTAGAAATAATAAGTTCAGCATGTAATCAACACAAAAAGCTACCGATGAGTTATATTAGAGTCCTGCTCCATCCCCTGTCTGTCCTGTATTGATGTTACTGGGACATGAAACAAACCTATGTAATCTTGATACAGAAACATGTCAGGGGTTTTATCATTCATCAGAGTCAGGTTATCATCGAGTTTGTAGAATGAATGATGTTCACGTGCCTTTCTTAGCTTAGTTTTTTTGGTGATTTAGTTGGTTGTTTTCATTTATTTACGGCAAGTCTGAAAGTTGTAGAGGCAGGCCTGGTGGTGCGTGGGTCAAGCTAACCGGACGGTTGTTGATTTGGGTGTAGGATGCGGCAGTCTGCTTCCATAGTTTGGGGTAGTTCTTCTCTGCCCCATGGGGCCCCGAGGAATTTGCGTGATGGTGGGGTTTGTTGGAAAGTTGTAGATTTATATGCACGCGCTGCCACCTAGTGATAGAAGACGTACTTGGCCTGTGTTCGAATCAGTGGAGGCTTGCCCTCTGCTGGTAAAGACTCGGCTTAGTGTAGTGAACTCTAGTGGGCCCGTGATAAGGGGCTGCCCCTCAAAGCGCTAGAAACCCACCAGCCGCTCTGTGGGAGAAAGTCGGGCCATTTCGTCCCTTATGAATTGCTTCCCACTCAAAGGCAGGCTCACAACAACTGCTTGGGATGGGCCTGTCCTTGATAACCCCTGCTGACACTCGAAAACAGCAGTCTGAAATGCGTTCAGCGGACCAGCAGCATCAGGATCACCTGTGATAAGCTGAGCAGCAATCCTGAAAGCAAGAAGTTCGAATCCACCAGCTGCTTCGCGGGAGAAAGATGGGCACGCTCCTCCCATGGGATTTAGAGCATCTGAAACCCCCCTCGAGGGTCAGTTATGAGTTGGCTCTGACTCGATGGTACACATCAACAATGACAAGTGAAGTAGAGACTCCAAGGTAGTGTTAGAAATACAATGTTTTAACAAAGGATCCCTAATGGGCACCGTTGATTAACCTTTGGACTGCTACTCAGAAGGTTAGTGATTCGGACACACTAACTCCTCTGGAGAATAAATACATGGCAGTCCACTTTCATAAATATTTACAGTCTGAGCAACCCTAAGGTACAGCTCTACTCGTACAGGGTGGTTATGAATCAGAATCGACCAGTGCGGTGGATTTGGGTTTGAGCTTGAGGTTTTAACAAAGTATGGAGGTGATTCTATTGTAGGATAGTTTATGAACCCCTGCTGCAGTCTGAAGTAATAGTTCTTGGTCTCTTGTCATGGGTTCTTTTAAAGCTTTGTATGAGCCTCATTGACAGTGAAATTTATTGCCATGGAGTCTGAGTCCCAGCTGAGGCGCCGTTAGGTTTTCAGAGGCTTTAGATCAGAGGGGAGGAGGTTGGCCTACATTTTCCCATTACAGCAGCTGGTGGGTTCCAACGCTCTTGTCTTTGTGTTGGCAATGAAATTCCTTATATGGGAAGCAGGTGTGGCATCCACTTCCTAAACAACAAGCCTCCAGAAACTCTATGACCTTTGATAAATGTTGGTAGTTCTGGAGGGGCTTCAGGCCTTTTGTTCGTAGGGTTGCTATGAGCCATGCTCACCTCAAAGGTAATCAACAACAACAACACAATGTAAGAAAGGGGCGCTCTATTAGCTTAGTGGTAAGGAGATGCGCTGCCAGCCCAAAGACATGCAGTTCAAATCCACCAGCTGCTCTGTGGGAGAACGATGGGCCTCCTTCTCCTCCCTGCAGTGCTAATCCGGTGAAATATAACAGCAAAGTGCAAATGCACATATACCCAGACTTCTCCAACCACTTTTGGAGAGTTCACTGATGTTGTAAAGGGAGATCCCTCCGTCTCCTACAAGGTGTCTACACACCATGGCTTGTGGGACATGGGCTTCTAAATATCAGTATCCTGGTTTATTGTGGTGATTTATAGAGGCAGTTATAGATTGACCTTTGACAAATGTTTGTTTCAGTTGTTTTTATTTGAGGTAAAATAATGTTTTAAAAATTAGTATCCTTTAAAAAATAAAAAACATGTCATTATTATGATAATCTATTACTGTTGAGTCAGAAGCAACTCAGCTGTTTATTATTACAATAAACTGCTATTACTAGAAGTAGTTATATTAGTCCTGTTAACTTAAACAAATAAAATCATTGATTAAAAAAGCAAGCACAAATTTTTAATCAAATTAAAGATTCAATATTACTTTGTAATAAAATAATGATTTGCTTTCTAGAGAATAGTAAGTATCTTTTGACAGTTTCAATTCTTTCTCTCTTGATTATCTCATTTTCTGTAGAGATAATTGGTATATGTGACACTCTTTACTGTGAAAATATCATCCTTAGGTAGTTTTAAATAAAATTTAATTCAAGGGACTACATTTTCAACCCACCGCTTGTCTGTCAGCCCGTCACACTGGTGATGGTGGTGGTGCTTCGATGTTGCTGTGATGCTGGAAGTTATGCCTCCAGGATTTCAGACAGCAAGCAGCAAGGTCATCCGTGGTGAATTTCAGTGGAGCTTCCAGGCATTAAGTAAGGAGTGGGGAGATAGACTTTTTAAGAAAAAATTGTCAGTGAAAACCTTATGAATAGTAGTGGAAGACTGATATAATGCTACAAGACACTCATCAATTTTTAAGACTTTTCTTTTTCTTTCCTACTTCATTGCCACAACATATGAGCAAGAGCCTATGGTGATGAAAGAAGAAGTTCAAGCTGCTTTGAAGGAAATGGCAAAAAATAAGGCTCCAGGAATAGATGGTATACCAATTGACATATTTCAGCTAACAAATGCTGCCCTGGATGTGCTCACCAAGTTGTGCCAGAAATCTGGAGAACAACCACTTGGCCAACTGACTGGAAGAGATCTATATTTGTTCCTATCCCAAAGAAAGGTGACCCAATAGAATGTGGAAACTACAGAACAATCTCACTGATTTCACATGCAAGCAAGATTTTACTGAAAATTATCCAAAAACGACTGGAACAGCACATCGGCAGAGAACTGCCAGAAGTCCAGGCTGGCTTTAGAAGGGGTCGTGGTACTAGGGATATTGTAGCTGATGTAAGATGAATCTTAGCTGAAAGTAGGGAATACCAGAGGAATGTCTATCTGTGTTTCATTGACTATGCAAAGGCATTTGACTGTGTGGATCATAACAAACTATGGCTGACTCTGAGAAGAATGGGAATCCCAGAACACTTGATCGGTCTAATGAGAAACCTATACTTGGACCAGGAAGCAGTTGTCAGAACACAGCAAGGGAACACTGCATGGTTCAAAATTGGGAAGGGTGTACGCCAGGGATGCATCCTATCTCCATACCTTTTCAACCTATATGCAGACAGATTATCCTGGAGGCTGGGCTCTATGAGGAGAAATGTGGGGTCAAGATTGGTGGATGATTTATCAACAATCTGCGTTATGCAGATGACACAACCCTACTTGCTGAAACTGAAGAGGACCTGAAGCACCTGCTGCAGAGGGTCAAGGACTGCAGCCTACAATATGGATTGAGGTTCAATGTCAAGAAGACAAAGATTCTCACCACTGGACCAATTGGCAGCATCAGGATGGATGGTGAAGAGATTGAGATTGTACACAGCTTTAGTTTTCTTAGCTCCACAGTCAACAGTCTTGGCACCAGCAGCCAGGAACTTAAAAGGCGCATTGCCATGGAAAAGTCTGCTGTTAGGGACCTCTGCAAAGTACTGAAGAGCAATGGTGTCTCTCTGGAGACTAAGGTGCATCTGGTACAGACCACGGTCTTTGCAATCACTTGTTATACATCAGAGAGTTGGACAATGACCAAGGAGGATAGAAGGAGAATTGATGCCTTTGAGCTGTGGTGCTGGAGAAGAGTATTGAGAATACCATGGACTGCTAGGAAAACAAACAGATTTGTCCTGGAAAGGGTTAAACCGGGTGGCTCCTTGGAGGCAAGGATTCTGAGGCTCCGTCTAACATACTTTGGACATGTTGTGAGGAGAGACCAGTCCTTGGAGAAGGACATCATGCTTGGGAGGGTGGAGGGACAGCGCAGGAGGGGAAAGCCCTCTATGAGGTGGATTGATTCAGTGACTGGGATAATTGGGATGGGAGTGTCAGAGACAGTGCGATTGGCACAGGACAGAGCAGAGTTTAGGGCTGTTGTACATAGGGTCGCTATGTGTCGCAAGCAACTCGACGGCACATAACAACAACAACAACAACAACCTCATTGCCTTGACTAAGGTTTCCAATCCTATCTTGAATAAGAGTGGTGATAGAAGGTATCCTTGCCTGGTTCCCATCAGGAAAGGAAATGTTTTAAGTTTCTCTCCACTGAAAATAATGTTGGCCATTGGTTTGCGTATATAGCTTTAATCATATTTAGAAATTTCCCTTAGATTTCAATTTTGCTAAAAATTTTTATCAGGCATGAGTGTTGGATTTTATCAAATACTCTTTCTATATTGATTTGATCATGTGGTTTTATTAATATGTTTTATTTAAATAATGGATAATGTTGTTTTTCTAATGCTGAGCCATCCTTGCATACCTGGTATAAATCTCACTTTGTTGTGATACTATTTTATATAATACTGGATTCGATTGGTTAGGATGTTTTGAGGCTATTTGCATCTATGTTTATGAGGGATTTTGACATGTGATGTTCTTTTCAGTGATATCTTTGCCTGGCTTAGGCATCAGGATTGTTTTGCTTTATAAAATGAGTTTGGAAGGAAATTCCCCTTTTCAGTGTTCTAGAATACTTTGAGTAGAATTAGTGTCTGGTCTCTGACAGTTTGGTAGAATTCCCCAGTGAAGTCATCTGGGCCAGAACTCATTCTTTTGCTGAGAGTCTCATTTTTTCCTTCCTTACGACCTGTTCAGTGCCTTCTTTTTTAATATGCCTGTCCAAATTTTCTACCTTGTTAGTTTATGTAAGTTGCATGTTTCTAGAAATTTGTCCATTTCTTTTAGGCTTTCAAGTTTGTTGGAGCGTATTTACTTCTTTATAGTATTCTGTCATATAGCTTTTCTTTACGTTGGATCTTTTGTGATACTCTATGCCTTTCTTATTTGTTATTAGCATCTTCTCTTTCCCTTCCTCTGTTAAATTCTCCAATTGTTTGTCAAATTTTTTTAAAAATCCAAATTCTAGTCTTATTTATTCTTTCTATTGTTGTTGATGCTATTATTTCTTCGTTCATTTGTTTCTACTCTAATCTTTATTATTTTCTTTAGACACTGCAGGCTTTGTTGTTGTGTCCCCTCCCGTGTTATTGGTTATTGTTATGTGCTGCTGAGTTAGAAATGACTGATACTGCCCATCCAGCAAGTTTTCAGAGACTGTAAATCGCACAAGAGGAGATGGTCCACCTTTCTTGGACCAGATGGTGGACTTGAACTGCATGTCTTTGGATTGGTAGTGGGACTCTTTATCACTAAGTTACTGTAGTTCCTGTAGTTGTTGGACTTTTCAGATGAAGGTTTTTATTTTGATTACAACTTCATTTTTTAATGTCTTCATTTGACCTCTGAACATTGCATTTACTGAGTCCTAAATATTGCAATATGTTGTATTTTCATTCTTGTTTACTTTCAGGAAATTTTAGCTTATTTTATTTCTTTTATGCTGCTTTCATGTTGATTTTGACTCATGACGACCTTTCATTTGGTTTCTGAAGGCTGTTTGTCTTTTTGGGAGGAGGCTGTGGAGATGTACAACAAGGAAATAAATTTTCCTTTTCATATTCTTTTAAACATAAAACTGTGAAGAAAATTTTCCATTATACCAAAGATGAATTGAAAATTATTTTGTTCTCATTTTTGAAAATACAGTGACAAATAGGAAAAAAAAATGTGAGGAAGTAAGACATGGACGTAAATTACAGCTCAGTGCCATTACTCTTGGTTTGTGCTTATATCAGGTTTTCTTTGCCAAATATCTGAAAACATTTGTCTAATTCCTAATAAAATCTTACCATGATTACAAGCAATTTGAATATCTTTACCAGACCCTACCTAGTCTAGCTTGAAGTTTCTGGGTGATGTAAACAGTTATCAAACTTGGCTGCTAACCAAAGGGTTGGTGGCTTGAAAACACCCAGAGGTGCCCTGGAGAGCAGCACAGACAAGCCAATGAAAAAGTCAGCCTCTGAAAATCTATATGGGAGCTCTGGTGGCCTAGCGGATTAGAATCACACTGTCAACCCAAAGGCAGGTGGTTTAAAGACACAACCTGCACTGCGAGTAACAGATGAACATTTTCCTCCCATGCAATTTACATGCCTCTTAAAACAGCTGGAGAGTCACCTAGAAGTTGCTTCTAACTTGAGAGCAATAAGAGAGGGGGAGAGAAATTTCTATGGAGTGTAGGGCTGTCCTGCCATACATAGAGCCGCCATTGGGCCTTCTACTTCCCTCTACTGATAAAGTGTAGTATTGCAGCATCTGGAAAAGCTGGAAATACCGCCCCCTCCCCCGCCCCTCCCCGTCTCCAAGAAGGAAATGTACCTTGTCATCTGTATATAGCAGGTTGTTGAGAAGACTTTTTCCAATCCTAATTGCATATTCTTCATATATAGTCCAGACGACACAACTTTTCTTGCTCAAAGTGAGAAGTATTTACTGAGGAAGATCAAAGTCTACAGCCTTCAGTATGGATTGCAAATCAACATAAAGAAAACAGAAATCCGTACAACTGGACCAATAAGCAACATCATGATAAATGGAGAAAATATTGACGTTTTCAAGGATTTCATTTTACTTGGACCCACAATCAATACCATGGAAGCAGCAGCCAAGTGATCAATGTATTGCATTATGCAAATCTGCTGCCAGGGACCTTTTGAAAGTGCTGAAGAGCAAAGATGCCAGTTTAAAGATTAAGGACCCAGTCCTTGGTATCAATTGCTTCATATGCATGTGAACGTTGGATAGTGAGTAAGACTGAAGAAAACTTGATGACACCTTTGGACGAAGAATGGTGCTGGCAAAGAATATTGAATATACCATGGACAGCCAAGAGAATAAAGGGATGTGCCTTGTGTGAAGTGAGGCGGGGGTGGGGTGGGGGGGTGAAATGTGCTCTGAAAATTTCCCTGGAGTTTCTTAGAGCTAATTCAAAGTATTGACAACAACAAAAAAACACTGTTGAGCACATGGAAAAGCAAAAGAAAAAAAATGTTTCTCAAAATATTTTTTGTTTTACATGAACAAAGACAATCCACATGCAGCTTTCCTGACTTCCAGCATCTAGCTCAGCTCAGAAGTCTTTGCATTCTCCTTTTACAAAGTCTATGACCAAAACTACTGATTCCACTTGTGACAGCAGACTTGCCTCTCTGAAGGCCATGGTTGCCTGTGTTCCTGCCATTTCCAGGGGCAGGAGGCAGGGCAGCTGGTGCTGCATATATTAGAAGTCATGTGCATGCCAGGCTAGAGTGTTGGCTGCCTCTGCACTGAGACGGTGACTATTTAGGAGTTTATTTATCTTTCCTCCTACTTTGCACCTAGGTCCCATACTGGGACTTGCTCCTACAATCAGATGCCAGGCACCACTGCCCATTGCATAGGACCCTCACAGGTGCGTTCTCTACCTGCTCCATCTGAGTGTTAGCACCTGAAACAAGCTGGGCAGTAATCAGAAGCTTCTGCATTTTCTGCTTTTAATCACCTCCCTTACTGTTCTACAATCTTTTGAGCAGGCAGCATGCAATCAAGAAACAATACAAACTGAAGGAAGTGGTGAAAACAAGGCTCCAGTAAAATAAAGATTTAACTCTGTCAACAAACAGATGCAACGCTGGGAGCACACCCTAGTCTCTGTTAAGAAATTGGAAAGAAAATTAGTTGGCTAACATTCTGGAAGAGATTCATGCTCGTGCCCTTTCTAAAGAAAGATGATCAAACTGAATATGGAAATTATCAAAGTGTCATTAACATTACACACTAGCAAAACTTTATTGAAGATCATTGAAAAATGGATGAGGAACTGTCAGCAGTTCAGGCTGGATATGGAAGAGGATGTGTATCTCAAATGGATTGCTGTTTAGAGAATATGAGAAAGATGTTTATGTTTCATTGACTACACAAAGATATTTTACTGCGTGTATTGTAACAGATTATGGATAACATTGCAAAGAATGGAAATTCTGTAACATTTAATTGTGTTCATATGGAACTTGTTTTTTTTTAATTTAATAGACTCCTTTAATAATCTACATTTTATTAATAAATGATTCTAATATCTTGTAATATGTATAAATTTTCTGTATTTATATTCTTAAACTTTATTATTAGTATTTTTATTTTAACCAAAAGGCAATTAGTTGTTCAAGTGGAACAAAGGGACAGGCCATGGTTTAAAATTGAAAAGCTATACAGAAGAATTATACTCTTTCCTCTTACTTTTTCACTCTGAGGGAGCTCTGGTGGTGTAGTCTGTAGAGGATTTGTGGTGCTCACCCAAAGGCTACACCTCTCTGGCAGTTCGAATCTACCAATAACTCCCAGGGAAGATTATGGGCACCAGGCACTTTGGCTGAGAGTTGGTTCTGACTTGTCAGCAATGAGTGAGTATCCAATCTATATCCTGAACAAGTAACCCAAGAGCCTATACTGTGTGAAGAATGCACTGGGTTTGCAAGAAGTCTCTTTAACAGTCTGACACATGCAGATGACACAACCTTGCTTGCTGAAAGCAAAAACTTACACACACTACAGTCTTCACCTCAACAGACAGAATATTAACCTATAAACAGTACCGTAATAAACTATTACACTGGATCAAAAAACACTGTAATGGTAAACATGGAAGAAATTGTTATTTTCAAAGATTTCATTTTTCTTATCAACCATCAGTGCTATGGAGGCAGCAATCAAGAATTCATGATTTAAATAATGTATTCCACTTGACAAATGTGCTGCAAAGGACTTCTCCGAGCCTTAAATTGCTTAGATGTTATTTTAATGATGAAGGAGCACTTGACCCAAGCCAGGATATTTTCAATCACTTCATATGCAGGTGACCGACAGCTGCAGAGTGAAAAAAGGAAGGTCAAAGATGAATTGACACATTAAATTACAGAGTTAGCAAAAAATACCAACTACCCAGTGGGCTGCCAGAAAAATGGAAAAAAAAATTCTGTCTTAGGGGAAGTACAGCTAGAAAGCTCTTTAGAAGTAAATGGCAAAACTTGTCTTTCTTATTTTCATATCATCAAGTGGGACCACTCTTTAGAGAAAGACAACATGCTTTGTTAAGTAGGAAGTCAAAGATAAAGATGAAACCTCAAATCTAGTAACGATTGGGAGGATGGCACAGACTGAGGAATAGTTTCTTTATTTATACATTAGCTCTCTAATCAGTTAGAGCAGACAGCAGCCCCTTATAACAACTACCGGAGCTCTGATGGCCTAGTGGTAAGGAGCTGCACTGCCAACCTGAAGGTATGTGGTTCGAATCCACCAGCTGCTCCATGGGAGAAAGATGAGCAATCTCCTCCCACGTGGTTTAGTGATTCTGAAAACTGACTGGAGGGTCGGCTATGGAATGGTGTTTACTCGACAGTACATAACAACCTCACTCGACAGTACATAACAACCGTATTAGACCTCTCTACTCAGACCCTTCCCGCTATTCCTTTCCTTCCCTTTCTCTTTACCAGCAATAGCTTCTTTATCCCCCTTCTTGGGGATGGGTGGGACTGCTATCTTGTCCCCTTTCCTTGGCATGTTTAACCTCTAGGAGAACTGACTTCTCCCCACAGACGCGGACAAAGGAACTTCCCACCTGTCTGTCCGGTTTCTGCCCCCTTTCCACAGAAGCCTCCTTGATTAGGAGATCCTGACCATCGCAGAATGAGAAATGAGCCAGTGAGAGCTGTGTGTACTTCCCATAGCATCACCCATAACTCCCTCCCTCCATTGGGCCCTGTGGAAAAAGGACTTGGTCATCACCACACTCTGAGCCTTGGAAGCCCAGTTTGACTTGGTCACCACAGAGATACATGTCAAAGATAAACTCAGCCAGTGCCACATTCAGAGGTTCCCCCACCTCATAATCGATATTTTTAAACTAGCACACACTGTGTATTGTTTACAATAGCAAGGAGTTGGAAACAACCTAAATGCCCATCAACAAACGAATGGGTAGAGAAGCTGGGGTATATTCGCACAATGGAATACTATGCTGTATTGAAAAACAAGGAACTCATGCAATATTATTCAAAATGGGTGACCCTGGAGGACATTATGCT
>NW_006399757.1:23994170-24002184 GCF_000299155.1 Elephantulus edwardii | reverse complement strand
TATATATTTAAACATACCTCTGTCCCATCTCTGCTCACTACCTAGGAAGAAATAATTTTCAACCACATATTCATTCCACCAGTCCCCAAACAGAAAACGTATGCATCAGGGTTGTATCCTTTCTCCATATCTATTCAATATGTATGCTAAGCAAATAATTCAAGACAATGGACTATTTGAAGAAGAATGTGGCATCAAGATTGAAGGAAGACTTATCAAAAACCTTCATTATGCAGATGACACAATCTTGCTTGCAGAAAGTGAAGAAGGTTTAAAGCACTTACTGAAGAAGATCAAAGACTATGGCTTTTGATATGTTACATTTCAACATCAAGAAAGCAAAAATCCTCACCACTGGTCCAATAGACAACATCATGACAGAAAAAAATTGAAGTTGCCAATGGTTTATTTTATTTGGATCCACAATCAACACCTGTGGTATCAGCAGTCAAGAGATCAAAAGATGTGCTATCTTGGGAAATCTGCTGTGAAGAGCCTATCCAAAATTCTAAAGAGCACGAATGTCAGTTTAAAGACTAAGGTGTGCCTGACCCAAGCCATGATATTTTCAAATTATTTCAATGCATCTGAAAGTTGGACATTGAATCAAGAGTAAAGAAAAAGCATCCATGCCTTTGAATGGTGATTTTGGTTAAGAATACTGACTATATCCTAGATTGTCAAAAGAACAAACAAATGTCTTCAAGGAAGTATAATCAGGTGCTCCTTAGAAGTAAGGATGATAAATGTTTATCTCATTAATTGGGACGTATTTTCAGGAGGAACCAATCCAGGGGGAGACATTATGTTAAGAAAGGATGGACTAACACAACAACTACCTTGATGGGCTTGTGCAAGACAATTATTATGCCCCACTCCAGTCTAGTCAAATCAGAAATCTGGGCTGGAGCTTGTTGGTGCTTTACCAAGTCTTCCATACTCCAATTTGAGAGATTTCATGGTGGTGGGGTGAGGAGGGGGTCTTGCTGTAGTTGTGCCTTTGCTTTAAAGTGCATGACTTATTTAATTAGAAAAGAGTTATTTTTAAACACAGTGTTAAATAATGAATTGGAAATTAACACTGTTTAAAGCTTACATAAACTTACATAAACTTGTAAAAGGAGAGAGCCAGAATAAACACATGCTCTGAATACCAAGAGAAACTTCACAGTCCCATACTATTCTGTTTATTATTGCAAGACTTCTGAGGTCAAAGTTAGTGGTAAAGGGTCCCAAGTTGATGAACAAGTTTAATTTCTTATGCAAACATAGTTTACAAGTGAGCAAACATAGTCTTCCACAGTAAACATTTAGATGTGCTTTCCAATAACAAACTTGCAGGTTATAGGTCAACTGGGTTTGATAGCTATCTATGAAAGCAAACCTCTGAATACTAGAGGAGAGCTTTCAGCACTTTTTAGTAAACTGAAATTGATAGAAATTCAACTTCATCTGCTCAAGATATGGAATAAATACAGACTTACTTAATTTTGTAGTAACTAGCAAGTGTTTTCTAACGTTCTCTTTTAAAATGCCAATTGTAGTTAATCAGTACCATCACTTTTCAAAAGTACCTGTACCAATAATGTCTTCACTCAAAGTTTTCCTTAGGATCATGAAATTTGTGGTCACAGTTTTAGTGTATTATTTTATTTAACGGTGGATTAAAATGTTTGGGCTCATGACTTGCAACTTCACTCATCTTTTTAAATAATTGGTATTTAGACTATATTCAGGGTTTATTGGGGTTTTTTTTAAATTCAAAGGTATCTTTGCATACATAAATAATACTTTTGGAGATTTTCAGAAATGGAATGATTATGTCCAAGAGTATGTGCACTTAATAATGTATTGACCAAATTCTTTTCAAAGGATGTTATTACAACACACATGGATTTTTAAATGTGCATTTTCTACATCTTTGCTAACACTTTGTAATTAAAAATGTTTTTCTAAACATTTTAAGAAAATTACTCTTTTTTCTTCTATTGTGCAAACATTTTTTCTCTCATTCCTTGTTGTTGTGTATGATCAAGTCAGAACTGACTCATAGCTGACCCTCCAGTGGGTTTTCAGAGGCTTTAAGTTGCATGGGAGGAGATTGCCCGTCCTTCTTCAGCTGTTAGTTATTACTTCTTATAATTATTTAGTTGGCTTTTTTTTAAGCAGAAGATTTTTACTTTAATACAGTCAAACTTATCTGGGATGTTGTATGTTTGGTTTTATTCTGGAAAACATTCCTTATGTCAAAAAGAAGTGGGGAAAGTCACGATGAAGCTCAATATTAGCTGTGAAAACAGTCCAGAGACTGTGGCACAGACCATCAATTACTCCTGTACCAGTTCAAAGTGTAGGGGAAGAAAATGAAATGAGTCCACAGAATGAAATACGAACTTGAGTCTATACTGTTGTTGTTGTTATGTGCCATCGAGTCGTTTGCGACTCATAGCGACCCTATGTACAACAGCCCTAAACCGTGCTCTATCCTGTCCCAATTTCATTGCCTCTCACCCACCCATCCCGAGTGCCTCAGTCACTGAATCAATCCACCTCATAGAGGGTCTTCCCCTCCTGCGCTGTCCCTCTACTCTACCCAGCATGAAGTCCCTCTCTAAAGACCTGTCTCTCCTTACAACATGTCCAAAGTATGTCAGACGAAGCCCCAGAATCCTTGCCTCCAAGGAGCAGCCTGGTTTAATCCTCTCTACGATGAATCTGTTTGTTTTCTTGGCAGTCCATGGTACATTCAATACTCTTCTCCAGCACCACAGCTCAAAGACGTCAATTATCCTTCTATCCTCCCTAGTCATTGTCCAACTCTCTGATGCATAACAAGTGATTGCAAAAACCATGGCCTGTATCAGGTGGACCTTAGTCTCCGGAGAGACACTGTTGCTCTTGAGTATTTTGGAGAGGTTCCTAACCGCAGCCTTTCCCATCACAATATGTTTTTTGATTTTCTGGCTACTGGTGCCAAGAGTGTTGACCGTGGAGCCAAGAAAACTGAAGCTGTGAACAATCTCAATCTCTTCGCCATCCATCATGATGCTACCAATTGGTCCAGTGGTGAGAATTTTTGTCTTCTTGACATTGAGCCTCAGTCCATAAAGCAATCTCAATAATAGATATGATGCTTTGAAAACTACTGACTGATAAGTTGTGGGATGACATGCAAGATATCATCCATGATAAAAGCAAAGGGTCATTGAAAAGACAGGCATGAAAAACAAAGCCAAATGGATGCCAGAAGAGACTCTGAAGTTTGCACTAGAATGGAGAGAGACCAAAATAAAGGAAAGAAATGCTGAAGAGAGATAAACAAAGGATTTCAAAGGCCAGCTCGAGAAGATAAAGCAAATTATTATAATAAAATGTTCAAGAAGATAGAGTTAGAAAACCAAAGGGAAGAACGTGCTCAGCTTTTATCAAGTAGAAAGAACTGAAGTACAAATTCAAGTCTCAAGTTTCAGTCCTGAAGGATTCTATGGGCAAAATCTTGAATGATACAGGAATCATCAAAAGAGGATGGAAGAAATACATAGTCATTGTATCAAAAATTATACTCACCAATTGTACCAATTGCTTGACCAATTCTGAGCTATTTGAGAAAGTAGCATATGATGAAGAACCAATGGTACTGAAGGAAGTTCAAATAGCACTAAAGTTATTGGCAAAAAATAAGGCCTTAGGAATTAATGGAATATCAGCTGACATTTTTCAGTGAATAGATATAGCCCTTGATATGCTCATTAAACTACTATATCAGGACATTTTGGAAACAGTTACTTTCCCACCTTGGAAAGGCTTATATATCTTCATTCCAAAACCAGATGATCCAACAGGATGTGGAAACTATTGGAGAATATAATTTATATCAAATGCAAGTAAAATGGTGTGTAGATTATTTTAAAAAATGTCTAGAACAGTAATTGAAAGAAAAATTGAAGAAATCCATGCTAGATTCAGAAGAAGGTATGGATAAAGGGGATATTATTATTAAAGTAAGATTGATGGACTATACAAGGGCATTTTACTGTGTGGATCATAGTCAGTTATTGAGAAGAATGGGAATTCCAGAAGGGGATCCCCTTAATTGTGCTTTTATAAACCTATACTTGGACAAAGAAATAGTTGTCTCAACAGAACCAGGGAATACTACATGGTTTAAAATTCAGAAAAGTATGTATCAGAGTTGTAGTCTTTCTCAATATCTATTCAATCTTTGTGCTGAGTGAATAATTTTGAGAAACTGAACTATATGAAGAAGAATGTGGCATCCAGATTGGAGAAAGACTCATCAAAAACCTGCATTATGCAGATGACACAGCCTTGCTTACAGAAAGTCAAGAAGATTTAAAGCATTTACTTCAGAAATTCAAGGACTATACCCTTCAATATGGGTTACATCTCAATATCAAGAAAGCAAAAATTTTCACCTCTGGACCAATAGAAAACATCACGATAGATGGAGAGAAAAATTGAAGTTGTTAAGAATTTCATTCTATTTGGATCAACAATTAACACCCATGGAAATAGCAGTCCAAAAAATCTAAAGATGTGTTGAATTAGGAAAATCTGCTGTCAAGGACCTCTCTACGGTGCTAAAGAGTTAGGATGTCAGTTTAAAGATAAGATGTGCCTGATCAAGTCATGGTATTTTCAAATGTGTCGTATGTACCTAAAAGTTGAATAATTAATAAAGATGATAGAAGAATTGATGCCTTCGACTTCAGATGTTGGACAGAATACTGAATATCACAGGGACCTCCAAAAGAATAAACAAATATGTCTTGGAAGAAGTGTAACCAGGATGGTCTTTAGAGGCAAGGAGGGGAAAATTTTGTCTCACATGCTTTGGGGATGTTGCTGAAGTTATTGCAAAAAGGCATCAATCATAGTGAGAATGGTGGAGGGTCAGAGAAAGAGAGGAAGACCTTCATCAGGATGGATTGACATAGTCACTATACCAATGGGCTTGAACATATGAGAGATCTCGAGGGTGGTGCAGGAAAGGGCCAGGTTCAGAGCTGTGTTTAGGGTTGCTTTGAGTCGTATTTGCCTTGAAAGCACACAACAACAAGTCAAAGACTGGAAAAATTCAACTAGATTTCCTCTTTGGATATTATGTCTGTATGACATAATAACTAAATTCATGTGCTCTGTGTTTAAACTGCCTGTGTTTTCAAAAACTCTGCCACCCTCCACCAAAATACCTAAGCTACCCTCTTCAAATTGGGCCTGCCTCATGGTGACTCTATGATGTTTATAAGGTTGTAAATCTTTATTGCTGGGAATTTCCTTATTTTTCTCCTTTTCAGCCAACAGTGGGTTTACATTGTTTACTTTTTGACTAACAATCCAACATGTATGCAGTTTACCAGCAGAACTCCTTGTGTTCATCTGGCCTCCCCAACATGCCTGCTGTGTGTCCTTGGCTAAATGACTTAATAATGTGAGATGGTGCCTGACTCAGGGTAAACAATCGGTGTTATTTCTTTTTATTCTGTTCGTACTTTTGTGGTTTTGTTTTTTAATTTTAAATTTTAATTCACTAGGAATTAATTTCCATATCAAATGTAAATTAAGGATCCAGACTATAATTTTCCAGATTGTTAATTCATTTTTCTAATGTCACTGATTAATAATCCTTTTCCCATTGATTTATAATGCTAACTTTCCCAAATCCTAAATACACATCTGTATTTGAGGCTACTACTACTAGATTTTCTATTTTCTTCCATTGACTTGATAACTTTCTTTTAACCACTGAACTATTTAATCATTTAATTACCTTAGCTTTGTAATTCATTTTTATTCTATAGTACAGCTAGGTTACTCTTCTATTAAAAATTCCGTGGCTGTTACATTTATATTTTTTTTTTTTTTCGTTTTATCTCATTAGAACTTTGCAGTTGTAGATAATTTAGGGAAGATTTGACATATTTACAAAATTTTTCTTAATCAAAAGCAAAACATTTTTGTAGTTTTTCAATTACTTCTATTTTAATATTATGGTAACTACAAATCTCAATGATCCTATAGCCTCTATCAACATCTGTTCTTTTCTTTTGTCTTATTATGTTACAACTTCTAGAACAATGTTGAACAGTGGTAGTGATGGCGGGCATTCATATGGGTTCCTGCGTTTATGTATCTAATATTTTGCTTTGGTGGCATTATTCTTAAGGACTTGCACTGCTAATCCCAAAGGTGATGCCTCTCTGATGATTCAAATCCACCAGCCGCTGTGAGGGGAAAAGAGGCAATCTACTCTCTTACTATTTACAGCCTCCTGAAAATCCACTAGTGGGTAGGCCAAGAGACAGTTGCAACCCAGCAATGAATTTGAATTTGAGTATTTTGCCATTCACTACGATACTGGGTTGTTTTGGTGGGTTTTTAAGAAATTATGGGCATTTATTTTCTGCCTTCCAAACATCTCTTTCCCTCTTCTCCAGTCACTAATTCCTAAATCTTGCTTTGAGTAATTATTCCTTTCTTATTCTCAGTATGGTGGTTTGGGTGATTTTAGCCATACCGATAGGGTGTACCTATACCTGGATTAATTCCCAAGGAAATGTCCTACTCTAATGAAATCGGGAAATAATATTCAACACACAAAGATAGTGAGTGATCCAATATATGGTCTTCTCAATTTCTTGCTTTGCATCTGAAAGTTGAACAATGAATAAGAATGATGGGGCAGAATGGATGTCTTTGCATTGTGGTGATGGAGAAGAGTACTGACTATTTCATGGTATCTCAAAAGAACAAACAAATACATCTTGGAGAAAGTGCAATCAAGGTGCTTCCTAAGAGGCAAGGATGTCTCAGTAATTTGGAGAGCTCCCTGACTGCAGACTTTTCCAAAGCCACTTGTCATTTTGCACCATTGAGTCAGAATCGACTCATAGCTGACCCTCTGATGTGTTTAAAGAGAAAGTTAAAGCAGTTAATCTCATGGAAGGAGACTGCCCATCCTTCTTCCACAGAGCAGCTAGTGGAATCGAACCATATGCCTTCAGGATTGCAGTGCAGCTTCTTGTCACTATGCCACCAGAGCTCCCAGAGCCACTAGTGGATTTGAATTCCCAGATACTCACAGGCTTTGGATCAGCAGCACAACTTACTGTGGACAATGCCCACAGAGAACAACCACCACCAAATTTTTCAAAGGTGCAGTTGTTCCCATCCTCAACACATTCCCCACCCCCACCCCCAATGTTTTTGACTGTGTAAAGCAGGCTAGACTCTACCAGAGAGGTTTGAGGAGTTGTACACAATACATTGACCCCATTGTTCCTAGTTCTCTGAGCCTTACAGTGAATTTTCATGTTTACTCCTTGAACTCCTGCCAATACAAACTGATCAGATTGGAGCAGCTTTCATGTTTTTGTGTTGTTGTTGTTGTTCTTTTAAAATGTGAACTACATGGAAATCTGATTCTTTTTCTATAAACCTGCGAGCTTCCTAGTGGCAGAGAATTGACATTTACTATGAGAAACTGCCTCAAAGGTGTTGACAAGAATTTTATACAGTAGCTGAGTGCATATACCAATTCAACATTCTAGGTGACAATTCAGTGACGCTGACCATATACTTCAAGTTATACAATCATTCTTACTTTTTTTTCAAACTGTCACTCTCCTGTTGACAAATCCACTGCTTTCCAAGCTTCTTCTCTAACTTTGTGTGTGTGGCTAGGACCTCTCCTCTCACAATTTTGTTCTCCAGGTATCTGGCTCAGATGTTCTCACATAGTGACCAAAGAGAGTGCCTAGTGACAAGCAAGAAAAGTCAAAACACAAATACAACCATACTTTTCCAGCAGCTTCTGCTGGTCACATTTGCTAATAGTCCATTGGCCAAAGTAAGAACATAGCTAAGACCAGAATCAGGGTGGATGAGCAACTTCCATTACTTCAAATAACTGCAAAATATTGTACCTTTCCCTCACCCCTAACTTACCACAATCACTATTGTCACTTTTGCAAAGAAACTCTTAAATTACTTC
>NW_006399757.1:23986914-23988940 GCF_000299155.1 Elephantulus edwardii | reverse complement strand
CTTTATCATCCTATTATTAATTTCTAATTTTGTGGCATTATGGTCTGAAAAGATGGTTTGTATTATTTCTACATTTTTGAATCTACTGATGCTTGCCTTGTGACCTAGAATCACAGCAGTTGAGTCAGTTCTAACCCCATAGCAGTTCTAACCCTCAGTTGGGTTTCTGAAGCTGTAAATCTTTACAGGAGACACTCCATCCTTCTGAAAAAGAGATGAGAGAGATTAAAACTGTCTGCTTTTCTGTTATCAGGCTGATAAGATATGAACTGAGGCCATACGTGCAAAGTTACTGGGATGGAGTGTCTCCTGTAAAGATTTACAGCTTCAGAAACCCAACTGAGGGTTAGAACTGCTATGGGGTTAGAACTGACTCAACTGCTGTGAGTTTGGCTTTGGGTTTTGCTCAATGGCAAAGTCCATGTAACTAGAAAAACAGAGGAAAGATCTCTGCGGGCCAAATACATATTTTCTTCTTTCCCTCAACTCTACTTCTTTTCTGCTGAGTTGCAGGTAGCAAGGAGTTACTGGAATTACAATGGTGATTCTAATCTCTTCTAGATAGATGAGTCCTGCCAAGAATGTTGTTAGATGTCTTTGAGCTGATTTTGACATGTGACTATCTTACATACAACAGAATGAAATGCTGTCCAGTGATGAGTCGTCTTCAGGATCATCAATTTATATGAGGCCATGGTTTCATCCATTGTACCAAAAGATTATGCCAAAGATTATGCCTTCACTGGCCTTCCACTTAACAAAACATAATGTCTAGCGGATTTTCAGAGGCAATTAATTGCTTGGGTGGAGATCGCCCATCTTCTCATGCAGAGCAACTGGTGACCTCAAACCACATGCCTTTGAGATTGCATCACAGCTTCTTGCTACCAGTCTACTTAATGACTCATCCACATTAATTCATCTCCATTTCACACTGAAATCTAAAGAGTTTTCAAAGTGTGGATTTTCAGAAATCTTTCACAAAGTCTTTCTTTCTATTCTGTCTTAATCTAGAAGTTCCACTGAAGCCTCTCCACAATGGGTAATCCTACTATTTGAAATATTAGTTGCATAGTTCCCACTGGCACAGAAACATATGTTGTTAGTTGCCATCGAGTCGACTATGACTCACAGTGACTCTGTGAACAATGGATCTGAACCTTGCCCTGTCCTGTGCCATTTTCACCATCTCTGATATACTTGAGCTCATTGTTACAGTCACTGTGCCAATCCATCTCCTTGAGGGTCTTCCTTTTTCACCAAGCCAAGTCACCTTTCCAAGTCTGATGTTCTTTCCCAAGGACTATCCCTTCCTATTAAAATGCCCAAAGTACATCAGTCAACGCTTCAACATCCTTGTCTCCAAGAAGCACCTTGTTTACTCTTTCCCTAAGATATATATTTGTTTGTCCTTTATGCAGTCCATGGGATGTTCACTACTCTTATCCAACACCATAGCTCAAAGACATCAATTCTGTTATTCTTAGTCATTGTCCAACTTTTAGATGCCTAACAAGTAATTGAAAAGACAGTAGATGGAATCAGTTGTACTGTAGTCCAATGATGGCCACCATAATATGACAAAGTGACAGACAGATGGTAGACTGTGAACATTAATTAGTTCCAATCCTGTGTTAGGGCTAAGATGTTTATTTTCAGTTGTCTGCTGGATCTATATTTTAAGGTGTGACATACTACTGAGGAAAGTAGTTACAGTAGAGCACAGTAGGGGTGAGGATGAGGGTGAGGTCCATTTATTCATACACTCCTGACTCTCCTTAGTTCCCTGGGAATGGAGCCCACTCAGTGAGCAGGTTGAGAAGGGTGTGATCATTTTCTCTGGCTTGTAGAATAACAGATGGGAGGGAAGTAAGTTCCTAAAGGTTGTGGCTCAGACAATAAAGCTCTTTCCTTTCTTCCCTCAAACACAAATTTTTAAAAATGCACCAGCTCTGCAGGAAATCTGGAGAAGGAACACTTGACTGTGGGAAGGATGGGCGGGGTGGGGAAGAAGAGGAAATCACAT
>NW_006399757.1:23954921-23986757 GCF_000299155.1 Elephantulus edwardii | reverse complement strand
TGACTGAAGGTTTATGCAGCCACAGCAATGTCTGTGGTGACCTGTGGAGTGGGCAGTCTTTTCCTTTTCCTGGACTCTCAATATTAAGAATGGGCTAAGGTGGCAATTACCCATGATTAGGGGTGTTCTGGGACAATTCTAATGTCAAATACTCAATTAGATATTGTAAAAGGAGCATGAACAGCACTGGGTGGGAGGCAGTGCTAGGTCAAGTCTGTCTCACATCAGTCTCTGATTCCTAACTTCTACTGCCTTTATTTTTATGTGTAGGTTTCCTTCTGGCTGGCTCAGGAATCTCTGGCCCTGAAGGATGTGAGCTGCAGTGTCACTTCTTTCTTGCTGATAGCAAGATTCCCATTTTCCACCACTAAACCCATTCAATTTAAACCTGGCTGAAGGGCAAAACCATCCAATCCATTGTGAGTAGTTTACACAACTTGATGAATATTCTCTCACAGCTATGTGGGTGGCAAAGCCAAAACCAATGGATTAAGAATGCCACTTTGGACAATAAACCCACTACACCAAAAATATGTTGTTGTTTTAATTTCTTTTGAGTGTGTCCAACTCATGGTGATCGCAAGTGCAACAGAAGGAAGCATTGCTGGGTCCTGCACCATCTTCCTAATGATAAGTATGTTTGAATCCTTTGTTGCAGCCATTTAGTAGAACCATCCAGTTGATCTCCAAGAAGGATTCAGGCAAGGGTCCCTGGTGATGTAGTGATTAAATACTTGACATTTAACCAAAAAGTCAGTGGTTTGAAACCATGAGCTGCTCTGTAAACAAAAATGTGACCATCTATTTTTGTACATCTTTAACCTTAGAAGTCATATGGAACAGTTCTACACTATAGGGTTGCTATGAACTGTTACTGACAACTGTTACTGGCAGTGGGTTATCCAATTCAGCTTGCTCATCTTACAGAACTATATTGATTACTATTCCTTTGTTACCAAGAAAGTTTTCATTTGTTAATTTTTTGGAAGTAGGTTGCTAGTCTGTCTGAGCCTGAAAACTCCTCTGCTGAAACTTGTCCACCATAGACCACCTTGCTAGTATTTTAATTACCAGTGGTAAATCGTCAGCATTTTAGCAATACGCTTATGACTGCAGTACAACACACTGACAGATATATTGATACAGGTATTGGGTCAATAATTTGCTCCTTTTACTGTTTTAGAATATGTACCTTCATTCTTTAGAAAAGACAATATGGTAAATGTATAATAAAATATTATATATTTTATTTTTAATCTTTGTACCATGAATCATAAAGACTCACTAACAGTTAACAGCAATATACTTTTACAAGAGTCTTCAAATTAATATTCTTATTAATAAGGATGACAAAAGAATTTGTGCCTTTAAGTTGTGGTGTTGGAAAAGAATACTGACTATCCCATGAGCTGCTTAAAGAACAAACAAATCTGTCTTGGGAAAAAACAACCAAAGCAAGATTGATGAGATTCATCTCACATACTTTGGGCATGTTGTCAAGAAAGACCTATCTCTGACAAAACATATCATGCTGGGAAGGTGGAGGATCAGAGATAGAGAAAAATACCCTTGACAAGATGGGTTGACACAGTGACTGTAACAACAGGCTTAAGCATATCAGAGATGGTGAGGGTGGCACGGCATAAGGCAAGGTTCAGATTTGTTGTTTACACAGTTGCCATGAGTCAAAGTTGACTTCTTGGTTCCTAACACACAGACACATATACCCATAACTGAGGAAGGACTTTGGCTTAGTGAGAAAAGAATTGTGCTGCTATCCCAAAGGTGATGTCTTTCTAGTGGTTCGAATTCATCATTATCTCCACAGAATAAGGATGGACAATCTCCTCTCATAGGATTTTTAGCCTTTAAAAGCCCACTGGGCTTGGAAGGAGGAGTGGCATCCACTTCCGTAATAGCTTGCCTCCAGAAACCCTATGAACCTGGAGAGAGGATGAAAGGCACCCAACCATTGAGGACTCTCCTTCATAGGGTCGCTATGAGGCGCCTGCGACTTAACAACAACAACAAAAGCCCACTGGAGGATCAGCAAAGAGTCAATTCTGACTCAACGGTAATGAGGTGAGTGGTTGATAAAAGAAGAAGATATATTTTATCAAATTATTTGTCCTGAGTTGTGGTAGAGGTCATACCTGTTACCATGATGGTATTTTCAGAAGCTTATTTTCCATAGTACTAAGAAGCAACGTGGTCAATCTAGAGACTAAGATGTGCCTGATCCAGTCCATAATCTTCATAATTACTTGCTATGCATCAGAGAGCTGGATAATGACTAAGGATGACAGAAGAAGAAATGATACCTTTGAGTTGTGGTGCTGGAGAAGAATCTTGAACATACCATGGACTGCTAAGAAAACAAATAGATATATATCTTTGAGAGGGTGAAATCAAGTTTCTCCTTGGAGGCTAGGATTTTGAAGCTCCATCTAGCATCCTTTGGCATGTGACCACAAGAGACCAATCCTTGGAGGACATCATGCTTAGAAGAGTGGAGGGACAGTGCAAGAGAGGAAGACCCAGATGATACAGTAACTATGGCAATAAGAATTGGTGTGTCAGTCTGTGCTACTGGCATAGGACAGGGAAGGCTTCAGAGCTGTTGTACATAGGGTCACTATGAGTCGCAGGTGACTTGACAGCACATGACAACAACAAGGACAACTATCAGTTAGATGCATATTTATTGACGCAGGCATCATACTTTTATTTTTGTCTCCACATAACTGGAAAGCTAAGTGGTAGTTTTTGTCCTGAATAGAAGTTTGGTTTTTTAAAAATTTTTACATTTTTTAAAACATTTTTTTCACTAGTTTATTTACAAAATTCTAATACAAATTCAAACAAATTCTTTCAATTTTCCTCACCCCGCCCCCATCAAATTGTACAACTCAATGATTAATCCCCTCTTCCCCCTGTACATACATGCACATCCCTCTGCTTCCAGCCTCTCCCACCCCTCCTGGATCCTTATACTCGTTCTATAAGAATGGTCTTATACGATATTGATCCATGTGGGACTGAGTTAGTTCACTCAGCATAATGCTCTACAGTCCCTCCAAAGTTAGGTAATAATTTGCAAAGTTATTGCTCCTGTGTGCTGCATAGTATTCCATCATGTGAATGTACCATAATTTCTCAATCCATTCATTTGTGGTTGGACATTTGGGCTGTTTCCAAGTTCTTGCTATGGTGAATAATGCTGCTATTAACATTGATGTGCACATCTCAATTTGTGGCCCAGTTCTCATATTCACAGGGTATATTCCAAATAGTGGACTAGCTGGCTCATACAGAATTTCTATGTTCAGCTTTTTGAGGAAGCATCAAACTGCCTTCCAGAATGGTTACACCACTTTACAATCCCACCAACAATGTATAAGAGTTCCTTTCTCACCACATCCTCTCCAACATCTATTACTTGCTGCCCTGTTAAACTTTGCCTCTCTTACTGGAGTGAGATAGTACCTCATTGTGGTTTTGATTTGCATCTCTCTCCTGAGTAGAGATTTTTTTTAACTCTTTATACACTCCTTCCCTTCAAGGAATTCTGATCATGCAGTGGTTAAGCTCTCAGCTTCTAGCAGAAAGGTTGGTAGTTTGAACTTTCCAGCTACCAAAATAAAAAAAAATAAAATTATGTAGTGATTTGCTTTTGTAAAGATTGCAAGCTTGGAAACTCTATGAAGTAGTTCCACTGTATTTATAGGGTGTCATGTGTTAGAATAGGCTTGACAACAATTGGGTTTTGCTTAATTTTTACCTCCCTTCCTTGCTTTCTTCTACCAAATTGGAGAGCAAAATAAGCTAAAAATTATCATTAATTATTATTCATAGCAACTATTTCTATAATTACTCAGCCTTGAAGGATGAGAACTCAGTTCCAATGGCCTCCTAGAGAAAGTCTGAGTGAGCTTAGAGGGCTGAGGAGAAGTCAAATGGTGAGAACACCTCAGACCCCAGGGTAAGAACGCAGCAGACCCCAGTGTAGCCTGTGTGAAGACCCCTGAGAAATTAGGGAGCCAAAGGTCCCTGGCAAAGTACAGATGGCCAGTGTGGCCAGTGGGAAGGGTGGAACATGCTGAGAGTATACATGCAGTAGCAACTAGGTAGATGGAAGGTGGACTAGAAGGGACATGAGGATTGCGTGAGGTGAGGAGACCACAGTAGAAAGTGAAGAATAGATGAGAAGTAGAAAGGACCCGAGTATGGTAGTACATTGGGAATTAAGATAATTTAAGTGATGCCCAAGTCATGAAGGATGTGGAAAGAACTGGACACTGTACACCATAGCCCTGGTGAGCTTTCTACTGGGCTCTGCTTTGGAGGGACTTTTCTGAAAACAAATACCACATCAAAGGGGAAGAATGAACCTATAGACTGGGCTGAGATGTGTGGGGGATGGATGGAAAAGGGACTATTTGAGAGGGTTGGGGTAGATGGGAGGTTGAGAATGTCAGAGGTGGTGAGATAGAGTCAAAGTATCAACGGCTAATTTGGAACTCATCTCTTGGATTTATATTTCTCTTGGCTTCATTTTACTCATGAGAGGGCAGACATGTTCTCTAGCCCAGATTTTTCCTTTCAGCTGTAGAACTATGCCTCATGCTGGCTATGGAATGTGTGATCTCTCTCTCTCTTTCTCATCTGCTATTAGAAACTGGAACATGCTATGTGAATGCAGCTTACTTTCCCTTTAAACTTCTATTCATAGCAGGGCTTTTCAACCTCAGCTGTGTACTGGAATCCTGGAGAACTTATAAAAGCAATGATGTCTGATTTTCACCCCCTGGAGACTCTAATTTAATTGATTTGGGGTGCAGACAGAGCATTGGGATATTTTTATATCTCACCAGGTAATTCTAATAGCATCTAGTTTGAGACTGAGTGCAGTGGGTTTACATACACCAGACAGTATATATAATATCCTTCAGCCTCTTATCGAATGTCTCCCAAAATGTCATGTGTGAACAATAAGGTTCCTGGTGGGGTATAGGTGCTAGCCGAGGGGCTGAGGGAGGTCATGGGAATCCTCCCAGGATAAGAACTATTGACTTAAAGGAATATGTCTCTAATGGAATTTCAGTTACCACTTGTCTGAAAACCAGAAAACAGTACCTGGGGGCACAGGGCCATGAAAATCCTTCTGAAAGGGTCAGAGGGAGTGAGAATAGCACAGCCACTCACTGCCCTAGAGCAGAAAGCAGATAAAGAGCCCATAATCCAGCCTCATGGTGCCTCTAGAGCCACCCCAATAGCAAGAGTTTTGTTTATTCATTGTTGACTCATAGACTTACAGTTGTACTGAAAATGCTGTTTATTAGGAAAGTAAGTTGGAGAGTGAGGGAGGCAAAGAATATCACCCAATACAAGTCAGTGTTTAAGCCCAAGTTTCAAGGTGTATTGCCTCAATTAGTCCAGGCTCTGGTTTCAGTTCAGCAGTCAAATCCAAATCATCCAGCCAAGTTTGCCTCAGAGAAGTTATAAGTTAGCTTTTCCTTCAAGCATCTGACAAGAACAGCAAAAACCTTTAACTGTGCGTGGCCTTGATCTCAGAGTACTTCTGCTTATACCTTGCCACAGCTTCCCTACAGCAATGTCTTTCTACCACCAGAGTCTTGCTCTCCCCAGGGTTTTTGCTCCAGTCTCCCTCAAGTCTTGCAGCCACAAATCTTGCTTGCCTTGACTCTTGCTTCCCAATGTGAGAAGCACTCTTTCTCTTATCCTAGTCCTAATCGCTTTGGCGATTTGCGAGACCATTTGTCTGCAACTCAGGTAGCTAAAGACAAGAGGGAGCTAACTGCAATGGCTATAAAAAAAGCCAACTTTTAAGCTAAGGCTACACCAGTCAACTATGTTGAGGTATATTAAATATGGAAATACCTTTTCTAGGTAATACAAATTGTGAAGCACTTAGACACTAATTAAAAACTATTTTTTCACTTTCACCAGAGGACCCTTGGGAAAAAGGCCTGGACATCAGTCACTTTGAGGGGGTGGGGGTATGTGAGAGAGAGGGAGACAGACAGACAGAGATACACACACATAAAGAAATTAGTAGGGAATTGTTTCACAGAATCATGAGTCCTGTTATTGTTGTGAGGTGCTATCAAGTAGCGCATGACTCATAGAGATCATATGAACAACAGATTTAAACCCTTTTCTATCTTGTCATCCTCATCATCCAACACACTTGATCTCATTGCTAGTCACTGTGTCAATCCACCTGGTCGAGGGTCTGCCTCTCTTTCACTGACCCTCCATCTTTCCAAACATGATGTCCCTTTCCAAGAAAGAACTTCTAGTAACATTCCCAAGTATTTAAAACAAAGCTTCATCACCCTTGTGATGAAGGAGCACCCTGGCTGTATTTTCCCCCAAGAAATATCTTTTTATTCTTTCAGCAGTCTAGCCAATATTCAGTATTCTTCTCCAACACCACTCCAACTCAAAGGCATCAATTCTTCTTCTAGCATCCTTATTTATTGTCTGTCAGATGCATAGCAAGTGATTAAAAGTGCCATGGCCTGACTTCAGTGCACCTTTGTCTTCAAACTGACATCATTGCTTCTCCATAATCTGGAGAGGTCCCTGACAACAGACTGTCCCAATAGAATGCCTCCTGATCCCAGGCGGCTATTATCATGGATATTGATTGTGGACCCATGTAAGAGAAAATCCTTGACAGTTTCACTCTTTTCTCCAGCTATCCTGACGTTGCCTATTGGTCCAGGGGTGAGAATTTTTATCTTCTTGATTTTGAGATACACTTTGTATTGAAGGCTGTATATAGTCTTTGATCTTCTGCAGCAAGAGTTTGAAGTCTTCTTCAGCCTAAAGCAGGTGAGGCAGGTAATGAGTTAGAAACTTTCCCACTCTTTCAGCTAGAGGAAAGAGGAACACATTCAGTTTGTATCCACTCATCCATTCAGCTTAAAAATGTTTTAAATAGGACAAAACAGAACAGCCCTTCTAAGGGAGACATTTTTCTCCTAGGTAGCAAAATGAGTGGGCATTGTTTTGCTTTTTGTCCTTGTGTGAGGTATGAAATTTACCTCCCCTATCTCTCTACCCTCAAAAAAGATTTCTTTTGACAAAGATCAAAGAGCAACATTGGTGTTTATGTGCCTTTGAGTTGGAACCAACTCACAGTCAACCCCTCTACCAAGTTTTCAGAGCCTATAACATACACAGAAGAAGATCAGCCATCTTTCTCCTGTGGAGTCATGGTGGATTCAAACCCCATGCCTTTGAGTTGGAAGCACAAGGGGAGACAGAATTTCTGAACCTGCAACACCCTCTGAGGTTTCCTTCTTCATACTGCCAAGCAAGTCCCATATGGTAATTTCTAGGATATCAAGTTATGTGTTCTTCTCTTTCTTGGTTCTTAACCAAAAACATAATGCAGAAGAGGATGTTGGGAGTGGGGGGACCAATGATACCAAACTGTGAGCAAATTCTTACCTCTCCTGATTCTTGCTAGCCCTTTCTTAAATGCCTTCTCACACATGTGTAATTTAAATCATGTCTATAAAGCACAATGGACATTTCTTTTTCTACAATAACCCTGGCTGAGCCAGCCCAGAAATGAGACTGCCAAGTTGACATTGCCAGAAAGGAAGGCACATGGGTAAAAAACTTTTCCCTCTTCCCTCTTTCCCATCCTGGTGAAATAATGACTCTCTTTTGACACTCTTAGAAGCATCCAGAACTAACCAAAGTTGAAGGGATAATATGCTAAAAATGCCAATATGATGGCTAAGGAATAGAGCAAATTACTGTCCATTTTTAAAAGTCCTACTTATGGACCTATTTTCAGTGACATGAGACCCTCAGGGATAAACATCTAAGGATACTTCTACAGTTCAAAATCAACCAGTAAGGTGTGGCTGACTTCTCAAGGGTCTGAGGATGACCAGAAGTGGATGTTAATTGCTTCCTCACCTTGAGGGAGTATTGGCAGCCCCTAGCTACCCTTCCTCTCTGCAACATTTTCCTTGGCCAAAGGGGACCCACCTCCCCAAGCCTGCCCAGGAACAGACATTGGAACACAGGCAACCCCATGATTGACAGGGACAAGGCTACACACAGTCCCTCGGTATCAGGTGTGGGACCTCTCCTGTGGGACCTTCAGATCTAGGAATCCTGGTGGCAGGAAGCGAAAGTCAAGCGTCTGCTCCTCCACCTCATTGCTCCTTGACCAGCCTGCTTCCCTTGTACCTGGAGCTAGCAGACCTAACAAGTAAAAAATCATGACATACAGTCAAGGCTAAGTAATTTAAAACTTTATAATACGAGTACATCCCACGAACTATTTTGGCTATACTTATTATACTAGATATTGTACTGTTTATCTGAAATGTAAATGTAAATGGGTGTTCTTTTATCTGGCAACCCCACCTGTACCCTTTATCCTAAGAACACTCCCCCAGTAAGTAACATGAACAGGAATTCCTGTCTGATTATTTTTGAGAACTCTTTTAAAAAGGCAGAAAAGGAGAATGGAGGTAATCTGAGCCATCAAGGACCCTTTATTCTGAGATACTTGGGAGGTGGCCAGTAAGCAGCTTCCCTGGAAGCCAGAATTCTGGGAGGTTAAGGCCCCAGCAGGCTCAGCCCTGCCTGACTCCAGTGAGGAGCAATCAGTTCCCCGGGAGAACGCAGCACCGGTCCAGTTTCCCTAGAGCACGATTCCAGCTTTCCTGGGTTTTGCCTAATTAGGCATGAAGCCTGCACAGCAACACATGCCAACAGATTTTGTTTTACTTAAACGGTGCTTCCTTCCCAGCGCTCGTAGATGACAGGATCTGAACTGCTAATGTTACCTCATTGACCTTAGTCCTAAAAGCAATCATTTAGCTTCGATCCCTCATCTTTCAGGGCAGTAATCTTCTGGTTTACGTGACGGTGCACATCTGAGTCCTCTAGGTGCGCATGTTCTGTTTAACCGGACTTGCGATGTGTCTGGCTTTCCGAAGCAGATGCGAGTGGTGGTGGTTGTTAGGTGCCCTTCCGAGTTGCTTTCCACCATAGCGACCTCATGTACGACAGAATGGGACGCTGCCTCGTCCTGCATCTCCCCCGCTATCGTTTGTGCTTGAGCCCCTTATTGCAGTCACTTATTTAACCATTTCACTGAGGCTTTTCCTCTTCGTTGTTGACTTTCTATTTTATCGAGATAATATCCTTTTCCAGGAACCGGCCCCTCTTGAGAATACGTTCAATGCGTGTGACATAAGATCTCATTACTCTTGCTCCCACAAACATTCTGCTTGTACAGTTCCCTTGCAACTAGATTTGACAGACATAACAGAGAAAAAAAAAAAGATAGATTTCGCCCCCCTTTTTTTGGCAGTCCAGATTATATTCAATAATTTCCACCAATGCTATATTTCAAATGCATCACCTTTTCTTTGGTCTTTCTAAATCATTGTACAACTTTTGCACACATAGGAAGGAATAAAAAAAAAATACCTATACTTGGACCAAGAGGCAGTTGTCAGAACAGAGCAAGGAAATACTGCATGGTCCAAAATTGGGAAGGGTGTGCACCAAGGATGTTTCCTATCTCCATATTTCTTCAATTTATATGCAGAACAGATTATCTGGGAGGCTGGGCTCTATGAGGAGAAATGTGGCATCAAGATTGGAGGTAGACTTATCAGCAATTTGCTTTATGCAGATGATACAACCTTGCTTGCTGAAATTGGGGAGGACCTGAAGTGCTTGCTGCAGAATGTCAAGGATTGTAGCCTTTAATACAGATTGAAGCTCAACATCAAGAAAACAAAGGTTCTCACCACTGATTGGCAGAATCATGATAAATGGTGAAGAGATTGAGATTGTTGACAGCTTCAGTTTGCTTGGGTCTATAATCAATAGTGCCAGCAGCCAGGAAATTAAAAGATGAATTGCATTGGGAAAGTCTGCTATCAGAGACCTCTCCAAGGTACTGAGGAGCAACGATGTCAGTCGGAGACTAAGGTAAGCCTGATACTGGCCATGGTCTTTGCAGTTACTTGCTATGCATCAGAGAGATGAACAATTACTAGGTATGAAAGAAGGCAAATTGATGCCTTTGAGAGCTGTGGTGCTGGAGAAGAGTATTGAATATACCCTGGACTGCTAGGAGAACGAACAAGTCAATCCTAGAGAGGGTGAAGCCAGGCTGCTCCTTAGAGGCAAGGATTCTGAAGCTCCCTCTGACACACTTTGGACATATTGCAAGGAGGGATGGATCAGTCCTTGGAGAGGGACGTCATGCTTTGTAGAGTGGAGGGACTGCACAGAAGAGAAAGACCCTTGATGAGGTGGATTGATTCAGTGACTGGGGTAATGGGGTTAGGCCTGTCAGAGACAATAAGATTGGCACAGGATAAAGCAGGGTTTAGGACTGTTGTGTATAGGGTTACTATGAGTTGTAGGTGATGCCATGCGTGTAACAACAATATATCTTGGGTCAGGCAAACCTTAGTCTTCTTTGCTTTTTATCATTTTAAAGAGTTCTTTTGAAACAAATTTCCCCAATGGTATACATTGTTTTATGACTGCTGCTACTGTGTGTGTTGATTATGGATCCAACTAAAATGAAATTCTTAGTAACTTCAATATTTTCTGTTTTTCACGTTATTGTTTATTGATGTAGTGAAGACTTTTTTTTTATGCTGAGATGTAATTGATACTGTAGACCATTGATTGCCACAATCTCTGACTCACTCAGCCCATTGCTGCTGTCACTGTGTCAATCCACTTGGTTGAGGGTCGTCTTCTCCTTTTCAGTCCCTGTCCCTTTCCAAGAATGATGTCTCTCTTACCCAAAGTATGTAAAATTGAAGCTTTGTCACCTTTGTTTCCATGGAGCACTCTGGCTGCATTTTCTCCAAGACATATCTGTTATTTTTGCAATCCTTGGGCTATTCAGTACTCTTCTCCAACAGGAGAGTTCAAAGGCATCAATTGTTCTCTGGCATCCTTATTTATTGTCCAACTCTCAGAGTAGTAAGCAATTTTAAAGTGGGTTTCACCACATCAAAGATGTGAAATTGTTCACTACAGATTAGTAAAGCAGCACAGATAAACCCATGCTTGTCTTGCTTACAGGTACTTGTTAAAGATTGTTCTTTTGAAAAGAAGTTTTGACTCTAGAAAAGTGTTGGGATTAGGAGAGAGAGACAGATGCCACTGGGTCTTAGAGGCAGAGTTGGATTCCCCCCACTCCATGTAGGAAGAATTTTTAATGTATTAATGTTATGAAATTGTTCAGTATAGATGAGTAAGTAAATATAAGTAAACTTATACTTACTAGATAATCTGACATTGGTCAAATTAATAATGAAGATTATGTGGTATTGGGTATTTGGACATATTTTACATAAGAGAACCCTCCAACAGCATCGTGAGGGGGTCATGAGGATGACATAATTTCAAAGTGGCATAGTCAAGTCATGTGGCTTACAATGGTCATGCAAAGATAGTACTCCAGCTCATTGCTATGGAGTCAAAAGCAACTCATTGCAGACCTTCCATTGGTTTATGAGGCTATAAATTTCACAGGGGCAGACTGCACATCTTTCTCCTGAGGAACTCCCTCTCACAAAGATAGTAGAGGCAAGATTTAAGCAGAGGTCATCTGACAACTGCTATGGGTTCCTGCAAGTTTTCTGGCATTGTTCCTTGTGAAAACATGCTGATGCCCGTCCAGCCCACCCAGTCTTTTAACCCCATTCACCTGGCTAAATGGGTAAGAGGCCAAGGTCTGGGGCCAAACTGTCTGGTTTGGCTGCCTGTGTACCCTTATGTAATCCTCTGTGCCTTGCTTCCCATTCTGTAAAAAGGAGATGATATTGTACCTGACAGAGACCATGCGTGGTGCAGTTAATGAACTTGACTGCTACTTGAGAAATGGGTGGGTCAAGTCCATTAGATGTATATCAGCAGAAAGATTTTGTGATCTACTTACATAAAATCAATCATTAATAGCTGCATAGTAAAGTGGACTTGGTGGGAGGAAGAATTGTATAACAATGAAAGAATTTTTTTTTTTTCAAAGAGAAAAGTGAAATGGGAGGAGGGATGGGTATGGAAGAAAGTGTGCAACAATGTATGAATGAAAATTCAAAGTCTCTGTAAACTTTCATTAAAATTATTAAAAAAATTAAATTAAACAAAAACAAACAAAAAGACCAACTCATTTGTACTTTGACATGCAGCATCAAATTTGTCTGACATCACCCAAGAGCTGTAAACAATGCAGAATCTCAGGCTCTACTGCAGACTCTGAGTCAGAAAGACCTCTTAAGAAGGCTCCAGGATTATAATTATTTGTACATTGTTTTTGGTTTGTGCCATTGAGTTGGAACTGACCCTCCAACGGGTTTTCACAGGCAGTAAATCGTCAGGGAGGAGCTTGCCACTTTATTTCCGTCTTCATTGTCTTTTAGAGGAATCCCTGGTGGCACAGCAGTTAACATGTTCAGTTATTAACCAAAAGGTGAATAAATAGTTCATACTGGTTCATCAAACCAGCCACTCCACAGTCTGCTTCTCGGAAGATTTCTATCCGTGGAAGCCCCATGGGGCAGTTCTACTCTGCCCTATCACTCACTTGCTCATTCTGTAGAGTCAGAACTGGTTCACAGATGACCCTCTACTGGGTTTCCAAGAATGTAAATCACAGGGAGGAGAATGTCCAAGCATGTTGCAAGGAGAGGTTATTCCTTGCAGAGGCATCGTGCTTGAAAAGGTGGAGGGACGGTGAAGGAGAAGAAGACTCTCAGACAGTGACTGCAACAATGGGCTTGGGGGTGTCAGAGATTGTGAGGATGGCACAGGAGAGGACAGGGTTCAGCTCTACTGTTCCAGACGAACTTGATTCCACAGCACCTAACAACCAGTAAGTAAACATAAACTAGTAAACCAGTGTTTACCTTACAGAAGGAAAACTTGCCCTTTGAGTGTGACCTAAGGCAGTTGTCCCATACAAGTCAGGCAGCGCTTTGTCAAGGGTTGCGCATGATCTTGTGGACAGACAGCTGAATGAAGCCTAGCTGGGACCGGAGTACAAGCCTGTCCTTTGTCAGCTCGCATTCACGGCCTTGTTGCGTCTTCTATTTTTCAGGATAGAACCTCAATTACTGTGTTCTGATCCTGCTGCTTTTAGAAGTCTGTGTAGGCATGCTGCAGCTGGCACCTATTAAAAAAGGATAAAGTCTTCTCACGGGAGGCAGCATTACACTGCAGAGCTCGTAAGCAGCAGCAAAAACCCCTGTGCCATCTCAAGGCATGTCATCACTGGGAAAATGAGGGGGAGCTTCTTGGATAATCAGCTGATGTAGACAGTGTAACCAGACAATTCAGCTCCGAGCTCTTTTTCCCTCAATAGGAGTGAGAGCTTAATGCCTTCATTACCTGCAACTCCCCATTTCACTTGGCTTTTATAGGCTGAGTCTCCCTGGGGCGAGCTGCAAATTGCAGTAAATTTAATTCAGCTTGGCAGCAGGGCATTACCTGTCCCCGCCCCATGCAGGAGGGATCCCAGTGTTTTCATCACCTTTGTGGGATAACCCGGCCTCATACACAAAAGGTGCTGCCGCTTGCAGACCGAGCTATACCGTCAGTCCAGGAAACGATGCAAAAGCTCCACGCTTTTGAAAGAAAGCCAGCCCCGGTGTGTGTGGGAGCACTTCACTTTTTCTGCTTAGAGTGAGATGTAAAATTAGGACTCTGGATTATGATTCATTAGGATTGGCAACTGCACAAGATTTGTTCTTAGTTTTTGAATGCAAAATAAATAATTGCTGTTAACAACCAAAAATGGGTGTTATTGAAAACCTTTCCCTGCAAGTGCATTCAGAAATAAGCCTTTCGGGAGCAGGCCTGAGCAGTGGGCTATTGCTATCACTGCTGTAAATTCTCTCTGTGTTCTGAAATAGAACTGATGCTAGTCACGTGTGGTTAATAACGCGACTGAAGATGTGCATTTGAATTAACCAATTACTTTTACATTCTTTAATACATTAGATTTAAATAGCCATACATGACGAGTGGTCATCATGTTGCTCAGTGAAATGAGAGAGAGGGAGAGGGATAGAGATAGAGAGAGAGATACAGGGAGAGATACAGAGATATAGAGAGATAAACACAGAGAGAAAGAGATTTATACATCAAAGTCTTGGGAGGATTGCAGTTCACATATGGACTATTAGTAGAATGTAAAGTCAGCAAGTTAAAGATAAAATATTGGCCAGCCAGCAAGTTGTTTCCCTTACTTGTCTCCATGGGAGGTTACTCTACAAGGATAATAATGTAATGAATAAAATCCGTCTTCTTTTCTAATTACCTGGCAGAAAGAATTAGTTATTATAGTTCCAAAGCTATTAAAGAGCAAGGCTGCAAATTGTAAAATACTATACTGAACAACGTGATTCTACTAAGAAAAGGCAGAACAAACATTCAGTAGAGGTGATTGGACTACCATCCAGCGCAGGTATAATATTTTGCCCTCGTCTCCAGCTACTAAGGTATCTCCGGCTTCTGTTGCCTGCATCTGCCCTGTCCTTTAATCTGCCCCAGTCTGTCTCTGAATGACTCCCACTACAGATTGCATGACCTTTGGATGTCAGATGCTCGGTTATAACCTCGTGAAATAAACCCTGGGGATTGCTTATTTACTGGTGAAATGATAATAATAGTGTAGCATGGATGAATCTGGTTTACCCTGGCTTGGAAGAAATGTCTTCATTTTCCTTAAAATTGCCCAGCTGGGCATGGGTTTAATCCCAGTCATTTTGGCAGCCAGCCTTTAAGGTTGACTTAGTGCATGCCACATTCAGCCCTTCTCTGGGGTTTGGCCCTTCATGGAGTGCACCTGGGGAGCTGGTATTCTTGAATTTCAGGCCCACCTCTACTCTGTCACAGCTGTGGGTTTTCTCCAGAGTGACCCTTAAGCAGGCTTAAGGTTGCTGAAACCATAGACAGAAGCGAGGAAGTCTGTGTACTGCTGAGGTACATAATGGCAAGGAGTTGTAAGGCTAAATCAAAGGTACGTGGTCTGAATCCACCAACTACTCCACGAGAGAAAGATGGGCAGCCTCTTCCGGTGTGACTATTTATAGCCTCTGAAAATCTGCTGGAGGGTCAGCCATGAGTCTGTTCCAATGCTACAGCATACAATACAATAAGCTGTAATCTTTATGAAGCAAATTTCCAGTCCTGGTCTCCCGCAGCACTGTTGGTGAGTTTGAACTGCAGACCTTTTTCTTAGTAACCAAGCACTTAACCACTGGGCCATCTGAGCTCCTTGTTCTTAACGACAGCCCACTCACTGCTGCCAGATTAATCATGGCCACTCTCCCTTGGGTCTTAGGGAGAGGAAACTGCCTGTCTTTCTTCTGAGCACCTGTTAAATTCAAACTGCTTTTTGGTTAGTAGGCTGAGAGGTAACTAAGTGTGTTACTGGAACTTTTTACTCAGTGATTAAAAAGATATCAAAACAAAATTAAAAACCTCACCCCACATTCATTGCCATCAAGTTAGAGCCAGCTCAGGACTGACTCTAGAGACAGACTATTGCACAGAAGGAGACTGCCCCTCTTTCTGGTATGCAGCTGCTGATGGATTCGAACCAGTTGCCTTTAGGATAGCAATGCAACTCCCTGTGATCAGGAGGAATGTATCATTATCATCATCATTGTGTATGTGTGTGTCTAACTTCCATTCTTTCCATGCTTATGGCAAATTACCTTTAAGTATAGACCATGGTCTTTGCAATTACTTATTATATGTCAGAGAATTGGGCAATGATTAAGGACAGCAAAAGAAGAATCAATGCCTTCGAGTTGTGGTGCTGGAGAAGAATCTTGAACATACCATGGGCTGCCAAGAAAACAAATAGGTCTGTCTTAGCGGGAAAGCAAGTTTTTCCTTAGAGGCTAGGATTTTGAAGCTCCACCTCATATACTTTGGGCACGTGGCCAGGAGAGACCAGTCCTTGTAGAAGAACATCATGCTCGGAAGGGTGGAAGGGCAGTGTAGGAGAGGAAGATCCCAAATGAGATGGATTGACACAGTAACTGGGGCACTGGGAGCTGATGTGTCAGAATTAGTGCAATTGGCTCAGGACAAGGCAGGATTCAGAGCTGTTGTATATAGGGTCACACTATATGACTCGACAGCACTTAACAACAACAACCACATAGAGAGAGATCAGTTGGCCTAGTGGACAGAAAGCGATGCCACCAAGCCAAAGGTGAGGGACTTTAATCCATGACCCTCAGTCCTGTTTTTCATTGTTTTTGGTCATTCTAGGTCGTATAGCCCTTATGTGTCTACTTGCTGTAGCTTGTGGTTGCTGTGAAGCTGAACACTGTGACACTGATGTGTCAAATGAGGACAGTGTTTGGTGGAACTCCCCTATGAAAACAAGCTTGGAAGCAGGAGTGGCATCCACTTCCGTAAATAGCTTGCCTCTGGAGACCCTATGAACCTGGAGAGAGGATGAAAGACACACAAGTGTCAAGAACTTTCATTCATAGGGTCGTTTATGAGTCACCTACAAATAGATGGCACTTAACAACAACAAAAACAATATGGGTTGCAGGCTACTTGACAGTATACAACAACAACATAGATTAGTCAGGGAGCTGAGGTGCAATAGTCCACAGGGAGTTGTGCTCATCCAAAGGTGGCCCCCTCTGGTAGTTCAGATCCATCAATGGCTGCACAGAAGAAAACCGGGCAACTTCCTCCTGTGTGGCAGTGAGTTGTTTGCTTGTTTGTTGTTAATATACATTAGTCACTAATGTATATTAACAACAAACAAGGCCCCAGGAATTGATGGCATACTGATTGACATTTCAACAAACAGATGCTGCCCCGGATGTGCCAAGAAATCTGGAGGACAACCACCCGGCCAACTGACTGGAAGAGATCTATACTTGTTCCCTTTCCAAAGAAAGGCAATCCAACAGAGTGTGAAAATTATTGGATAATATCATTGATATCACATACAAGCAAGATTCTGCTGAAGATCATCCAAAAATGACTGGAACAGCACATTAACAGAGAACTGCCTGAAGTGCAGCCTGTATTTAGAAGCGGCTGCAGCACTAGGAATGTTATAGCTAATGTCAGAGGGATCTTGGCTGAAAGTAGACAGTACCCGAGAAATGTCTATCTGTGTTTCATAGACTATGCAAAGGCCTTTGACTGTGTGGATCACAACAAACTGTGGCTCACTTTGAGAAGAATGGGAATTCCAGAATACTTGATCATGCTAATGTGAAACTTATACTTGGACCAGGAGGCAATCATCAGAACAGAGCAAGGAAACACTGCATGGTTCAAAATTGGAGGGGGTGTGCATCAAGGATGTGTCCTATCTCCATATCTTTTCAGTCTGTATGCAGAACAGATCATCCAAGAGGCTGGACTCTAGGAGGAGATGTGTGGCATCAGGATTGGAGGTAGACTTATCACTTATCAACAATCTGTATTATACAGATGACACAACCATGCTTGCTGAAACTGAGGAGGACCTGAAGTGCTTGCTGCAGAAAGTCAAGGATTACAGCCTTCAATATGGATTGAAGAACAACATTAAGAAAACAAAGATTCTCACCACTGGGCCAATTGGCAGCATCATGATAGATGGTGAAGAGATTGAGATTGTTGACAGCTTCAGTTTGCTTGGCTCTACAATCAACATTCTTGGTACCAGCAGCCAGGAAATTAATGACGAATTGCATTGGAATAGTCTACTGTCAAAGATCTCTCCAAGATACTGAGGAGTAATGATGTCAGTCTGGAGATTCAGGTGCACTTGATATAGCCAATGGTCTTCGACATTACTTGCTATGCATCAGACAATGGACAATGACTAGAGATGATAGAAGGAGAGTTGATGCCTTTGAGCTTTGGTGGTGGAGAAGAGTATTGAATATGCCACGCTGCCAGATGAACAAATAAGTTCATCTTGGAGAGGGTGACGCCAGGCTGCTTCTTGGAGGCAAGGATTCTGAAGCTCCGTCTGACATACTTTGGACATGTTGCAAGGTGGGATCAGTGCTTGGAGAGGAACATCATGCTTGGGAGAGTGGAGGGACAGAGCAGTAGAGGAAGATACTTAATGAGATGGATTGATTCAGTCACTGGGATAATGAGGATAGTTGTGTTGGAGACAATAAGGTTGGAAAGAGATAGAGCAGGTTTTAAGGGTCATAGGGTTGCTATGAGTCACATGCGACTCAATGTCACATAACAACAACAATCCTCTTGTTGATTTCTAATTTTATAGCATTGTAGTCATCTCCCATCAGCAATGATATCCCTAGTGCCACAGCCTCTTCTAAACCAAGCTTGTATTTCTGGCAGTTCTCTGTTGAAATACTGTTCTATTTGTTTTTGTGTAATCGTTAGCGAGATTTTGCTTGCATGTGATATTAGTGATATTGTTCAATAATTTCCACACTCTTTTGCATCACTGTTTTTCGAATGGGAACAAATATGGATCTCTTCTAGTCAGTTGACCAGGGAGCTGACCTCCGGATCCTTTATCACTGCCTGGCAAGCCCATCCAGGGCTGAATCCATTTGTTGAAATATGTCAGTTGGTTTTCCATCAATTTCTAGGTCTTATTTTTTGCTAATTCCTTCACAGTGTCTTGAACTTCTTTTATTAACATTGTTTCTTGATCATATGCTATTTCTGGAAATGGTTCTGTGTCAGTCAACTTTTTTGTTTCGTGGATTATTCAAGATTAACTATGGTATCTTTCAATATTGCACCTCAAGGCTAAAGTTTGTTCTTCAGTTTCTTCAGCTTGAGAAATGCTGAACAATGTACCTAAATTAGTATATGCTAGTACTAATTTAAGCTACCATGTTGAACAGGGCAACTCTAGAGTAAGTTCTTAATAAGTGGTAGCTAAAGAAATTATTTATTTATTGTACTAGAATGCCAAAGAGTAAAAGCAAAGGGAAGAAATTTTAAAGTTAAAGAGCTGAACAGAGGATTTCAAAGGGTATCTCATAAAAACAAAGAAAAGCTTTATAATAAAATGTTAGTAAAAGGAAAAAAAAGTGATAGTCAAAAGTTTTTAGACATGCTATGGGTGGGACCAATCCCTAGCAAAGGATACCACGCTTGGAAAGAACCCAAGCATGGAATGGGTCATTGAAAAAGAGCAATGCTATTGATGAAATGGATTGGCACAGTGGCTGCAACAATGGACTCAAACACAGCAATAATCGTGAGGGTGATGCAGGACTAAGCAATGTTTTTGCTCTGTTGTGCATAAGGTCACCTGAGTGGGAACTGAGTCAAAGGCCTCTAACAACAAGTCATGTGAGCTATTTAAATATAATTTAATTAAAATGAAATACGTTTGTAAGTTAAATTAAAACCTTTGCTTGTATTAGCCATATTTTAAGTGTTCAATGAATACATGTGACTAGTGGATCTTGTATTGGATAGTGGCAGATAGAGAACATTTTATCACTATTGTTATCGTTGTATACCATTGAGTCAGAATTGACTCATAGCTGACTCTCCAGTGGCTTTTTAGAGAATTGGACAGGAGGAGATTGCCCATCTTTCTGCCATGGAACAGCTGATGCATGGATTAGAACCACGTGCCTTTGGCATTGCAGGACAACTTCTTACCAGTAGACCACCAGAGTGCCTAATCACTGTAGCAAGGTTTATTAGCTAGTGCAGGTCTAGATCAAGCCCTGCAATGATTTTCTGTACGTTAGTGCATTAATAAGTATTGCTATTCTTCTTTTTTTTGGGGGGGGATTTTTTTCCTTGTTGTATACTATCGAGTCGGATCCGACTGGCATAGGAGGAGGAGATTGCCCCTCCTTCTCCAGCAGAGCATCTGGTGGAGTCGAACCATGTGCCTTTGGGATTACAGTGCAGCTTCTTGCCACTAGGCCACCAGAGGTATTGTTATTCTTATTTTTGTAGGGAACTCTGGTAGCTTCACAGTAAGGAGTTGCACTGCCAACCCAGAGGCATGCTAGTTCAAATCCACTAGCTCCTTCATGGAATGAAGATGGCAATCTTCTCACGTGCTATATGTTGCCTTTGAAAAATCCATTGACAGGTCAGCTATGAGTCAGTCTGATTCAATATCACACAACAATAACTATTCTTATTTTGTGGAGAATGATGGCCCAGAGAGGCTTATGATTAGTCAGGTACCAAACGGTAGAGTTGCATTCAGTCCAAGTATCTCACCTATTTCCTTAGAAATTAAGAAATTCTTCCATTCAGTAACCGTGTTTGACTGTCACAAAGCCATGTTAAAGAAATGTGCTGATTTCTGTGAGAACACAGTGATTAGAACAGATAGCTAGTATTTAATAACTGGAGGAATGGCTTCTTATCTCTAACAGCTAGGCTATATGCGAGAGCAAGAATTTTGATTTGTTAGCTACCAGTCTCAGTGCCAGGGAAATGTGGGAATCTCTGAAGTCTGTCCTCATCGCCTTTCATAACCAAAGATAAACCCCAGGCATCTAGAACAATGGTGTCATTGTTCACGTCTCTGCTTCTGAACACAGCTTTGGTTATCCGGTAAATGGGAGCCTAATTGGCAGCAGGTTCAGGTCTCACCAGTTTGTGCTACAACAGGGACGTGTCTGGGCCTGGTCTCGGCCTCCTCCCCCTCCCAGCCACACCCTCATGGCAGCCTCAGCGCTTGTGTTTTACTGACTGAAGTTAGTGAGCTCTTTGCTCATACAGTCATGGAATGGAGTAGAGAGGATGTCTCTGTGCTTTTTGCTGCTTTTGACAGACCGCTTCTAACCCACCGCCATCAGTCTCTTTCAAAGAAATCATAGGTCTAAATAGGAAATATATTGAAAGAAGGCAGACAATGACAAAGGAAGACTTTTCCTGGGGTGGGGGTGGGGGTGGCGTGATCCTTGTCTCTTTCAACTTCTCAGGCATTTCTAGAAATGTAGATGGATCCTTCCATATACCCACTCCTCATTTAGGGACAAGGTTAGGTTTCAGTCAAATTTTTATCAAAATTGGTATTATGTTGGAGGGGAAGGGAGAAGAGGATATGGAGGATGGCCTAGGGCCTGGTCTGTCAGAACTGTTGTGACCCTGGTACCACCATGTTCTAGACCCCAAGGCCCTGACATCAAGGCTAGTGCTTGAGTATACCTAAGGCCAGTGGGTTGACTAGAAGCACAGTTGGTGACTCTAGGCTCAGGCAACTAGAAAGGCTAGGGGTCAAGATGGCCACTGGGGATTATGGCCCATGTGCATGCACCCTGCAGCACCCTGCTTCTGTAGCCCTGGCCACAGCAGGCTGGGAAGGACCACACAGACACCAGTGACTCATGGCAGGTCTTCAGCCTAGGGATTACTCAGAATTGGAGCTCAGAAGCCTGGGCTGTGGAGGAGGCAGGAGGGGGTGCTCATTTTCTGCTGCAGCTCCCAGACCCCGTATTAACCCTAGTGCCCTTTCCACACAGCTCTTAGTGCCACTGTGAGCCATAGGCAGCTCAGCTTCTCCTAACAATGACAACCACACTTCCCACTGTGGAATCTGGTCCCTCCAGAGCTCATTGAGTACAGACAGGCGTCTGTGCCAACCTCCTCCATTTGGGCCCCTCTGGCCACTCAAGGGTGCTTCTTGGAACTGTGGTTCTGGTTCTGGGGATGAGTCTTAGAAGAGGCCTTCTGGAGAGCGTTCAGTTCAATGGTGAGCCTGACAGACATGGCTGGACTGTGTAAGTCAGGAGCTGTAGATAAGAGGAGGAAATCCAGGTCAATGTGCAAAATATTCAGATGCTGTTGTTATGTGCCATTGAGTTGGAACTGACTCAGCTGACCTTCCAGCAGGTTTTCAGAAGTAATAAATCACACAGAATGTGACTGCCGATCTTTCTCCTGTGGAGCAGCTGGAGCTTTCAAACCACCTACCAGGCCACTTTGGGAGTGGCAGAGAAACTCCTTACCGCTGAGCCACCGGAACCTACTATTTCTTTTCTTTTTTTTTTAGTTTTTATTACTCATCTACTAATTCTATTATTTTCTAAATTAACTTTGCTAATTTTTTTCACATTTTTTGTTCATTTGCATACAACTATTCATATACATTGTATTTCATTTATGTAGTGTTTTATATAAACTTTCATATTCATTATGTTTTATATAGAATTAATTACTTTTGCTCTATGTATTCTCTATGTATTTTGCTCCATCTATTCAAGTCCTCATTGAATCTTTGCTATTCCTTCGATCCCTGCCCTGTCCACCCACCTCTGCTAGTGATTTTCTTCCCTTTCTCTTTTTCTGTTCCCTCTTCTGCCTTTCCCCTTTTGAACATTTTTATGTAACTTGCTCAATTATCTTCCTATTTTCAAAATAGTGATCTTATGCAGTATTTGTCTTTGTGTGACTCAACATAATACTTTCTAGAATTTTCCATGTTATAGTATTTTACAAAACATTGTTTCTCAGTGTTGCATTGTATTCCACTGTGTGAATATACCACAATGTTTCAATCCATTTGTTGCTTGATAGGCATTTGGGCTGTTTCTCTTTTCTTGCTAGTGTCCATGATACTGCTATGAACATGGGTATAGTCTCCATGTTTGTCTGTTTGATTTCCTTGGGATATATTTCTAGTAGTGGAATAGTTGGGTCATATGGGATATCTGTGCTTTTAAAGGAAACATCAAACTGCCTTCCATAGTAGTTATACCATTTTACAATTCCACCAACAGTGCGTTAGAGTTCCAATCTCTCCACATCCTCCCCAGCGTGTATTGTTTGCTGTGTTGTTAAACTTTTCTACTGCTGCTGTAGTGAGATGCTATATCATTGTTGTTTTGATTTACCTCTCTCTGATTACTACTGATTTTGAGAATTTTTTCCATGTGTTTGTTAGCGATCTGAATGTCCTCCTTTCTTATGAGTCTTTTCAGGTCTTTTTGTTATTGAGTTATCAATTTCTTGTAGAGGCCCTGCAGTATTCTAAAAACTTTGATTATAAAACCCTTATTTGAAACATTGTTTTCAAATGATTTTGGGGTGTTTTTTTTTCCAAGTTGGTGGACTTACTTTTCACCCTTTAGGAGAAAGTTTTTGCTGCACACAGGGATTTGATTTTAAGAAGATCTCATTTTATCTTCTCCTGGTTGCACGTTGTTGGCAATGGTTACAAGTCTGTGCTGTAGGCAAGGGCTTTTAAATTCATTCTCTTTTTGTCTCCTATGATCTTTATGGTTTGGTATTTTACCCCTAGGTATCTGATCCACTTTGAGTTGATTTTTGTCTATGGTGTGAGATGTGGACCCTGTTCAAGTTTTCTCTAGGTCCAATTTTGTCCATTTGTTAAAGATCTTGTAGTTTCCCCATTTAAAAGATTTTTTCCTTGTCAAATATGAGTTGATCAGAAATAGATGGGTTAATTACTGGTTTTTTAATTCTATTTTATTGATCTATGTGTCTGTCATTGAACCAATACTGTGCTATTTTGAATATTATGGTGATGTAGTAGGTTTTGAAATCAGGGAGTGAGATGCTTCCTATTTCATTTTTGTTTTTCAGTAGAGCTTTGCTTATTCTAGATTTCTTTCCTTTCCAAATGAAATTGGAAATTGCTTTATTTATCAAAGCCATCATTACTCTAACCTAGTACCAGGACATTTGTTACTGAGATATATGTGGTTAGTACCTAAAAGAGGTTGATAGTAGATCTCTTATTAATGTTTAAATGTAAAATGGTAGCTAATAAGATAGTGATTATGAGTTGTGTGTGCATGTGTGCATATATGTGTATGTATATACATGAATATTTTTACAGTAAGCATATGTGTATATGTAAATTTTATTCATGGCAACCATATGCTACAAAGTAGAACGGTTACATAGAATTTTATTGATTGTAATCTTTGTAGAAGCAGATAGTTAGGCTTTCTCTTGTTGATCACTGCGTGGGCTTGAACCATCAGTCATTAGGTAAATGTTATTGTTGCTAAGTGTCATCGAGACATAGACGACTCATAGTGAACCTATGAATGAAAGACCTGAACACTTGTATAGCTTTCATTGTTTCCCCAAATTCAGATAATTTCTGGAAGCAAGCTATTTCAGAAATGGATGCCACTACTGCTTCCAAGCCTGTTTTAATCTGGGAGCTCCAACAAACACTGTCCAACCTGGGTAATCATTATAACATTTGACACATCAGTGTCACAGTGTTTAGCATCACAGCAACCATGAGTTACCTCTGTACAGCAAATAGTGAAGGCAAACTATTTCTACCACCTAGAAATGTGTGTGTGTGTGTTAGGGAGCTCTGGTGGCTTAGTGGTAAGAGGTTATGCTGCAAACCCAAAGCAGATTGTTCAAATCCAGCCAATGTTCTGTAGGAGAAAGGTGGGCAGTCTCCTCCAGGGCTCCCTAATGAATTTACTGCCTCTGAAAATTCACTGGATGATCAATGGTGCACTTGAAAAAAACCCCTAATATATGTGTGTGTTAGTATATATATTTTTGTATCCTCATATCTGTCAGCAAATAGCTAGAAATATTTTGTTTGCAATGCATTCAACATCTCATAACGGTTTACCTTATCCTTTAACAATAACACAGATCATTATGTGGTGACCAATAGGTTAATGCATGTTTCTGTCACTGTTGGAGTCGAGTCTTAGTATGCACTCACAGAGGTGGGCACTTTCTATTGGGTCCTTGGCAAGTATTCAGCAGTTAGCAGGACTCTGCTCTTCCATTGTTCCCTCTCTGCCATTACTGCTCTAAGCTGGAGTTCATGGTATAGTCCGGATCTTAGGGTCTCAGGTCAGGCCCCAGCATTCAGATCATCCTGGAGTCTGATGGAACTCATTTTGAAGTGATGTATGAACTAAATAAGTGCTTTCAAGCCCCAACTTTGATACACATGCATCCATAGAATGAAATCACCATCTTCAAACTACAACATCCAGTCTGTAGTGTACTCCAGTCTTACTAAGCCACCATCTTTAATGTCAAGGGTTAGATGGTAGTTCAAAATGTCCACATTTTGGAAATACTCAAAACATCTTATCTTCCAAGCAAATGTTTTAGAATTATATTGCCTAGTGTTTGGTCTTGAGACACAGATTTCCTGTTTTCTAATTTATTTGCTAGCTTTTTGATAAGGAGGTTGGAAGGTAGATGTAACCTTGGCAATTATCATATTAATCATTAATCTTTTGCACCCTGTCAGATTCCTTTGATTGCCTCTTTTCTTTTTCCTGTTTGGCATTTCATCCATTCCAAGTCACCACTTAGGGAACCGTTGGTTTCTATAGAGACCGACAAAGAGTTGGAGGATTTAAACCAATAGAGTGAGGTAAAACTCAACCAACTAGAAATGGGAGAGGAAAGAGAACCCATCCTAGTACACCCCAGGTCGAAGAGTGCTCCCAGCTGTTCCTTGCAGACCTCACATCACGCTTCTCAGCATCTTACTCTTACTCCCTTCCAGTTTGTTCCTCATGCACACTGCCCTAGGCTCGCTTCTATAGGATCTGACTTAAGACAGCAGTAGTTGCAGTAGAACACCGTGGAAGTCTACAAAAGGCTTTCATTTTCACCATGTTGTGGTTTTCTTAGAGCAATTATATGAAGTGGGTTCATCACCATTGTCATTCTCATTTAATGAATGAAAAAATTGAAAGGAAGTGACACAGCCAGGCAGGCTCAGGCCTCTGCCTCCACAGGTCATGCCTTCTTCCATTCTCCTCTCCAGCCTCCATATAGCCAAAATGGCCAATAGGAAGAATTGGATATGAAGTGGTAGAGCGGCAGGAGTGTGACTCGAGCAGCGCTGCCTGGGTAGGAGAGGAAGATTGCTGAACAGAGAAAAAGGAAACACCACTTACCAATCCAGGAACTCTGACACATTACGACCATGTTGCCAAAAATAAGGAAATCCTGGGTTAGAGCGCAGGAAGTGCTTGCTCTCAATTTTTGCTCTCGTCGTAAGAGAGCTAACATATAATTTGCTGACCACAGTTTGAGTATCACTAGCTTAGAACACTCCTAAGGCTCCATGCTAACACTTGTAATGTTTCCTATTGATCTTAGAATGGCAAAGAACATCCCCATCTGCCTTTATCCTCATATTGGCATCCCTGGACCACAACACCAGACCTGACCCCAGAGGTCCAGGGACTGCAGACAGGGGTGCAGGACCCACCTGCCTCCCAGAATCAGGGTCTGTGCTTTCTGAATTTGAACTTGTGAACTACCATGAATAGGGCTATTTGCTTCTGGGGCCTGAGGAAGCTGGCCTGATGCCTGGATAATCCATTTGGCTCTATTTCTGCGATTGTAAAAAGGGACAATTTTAATTCTCTCAACTAAGAGGCTTCATCAATATCTGATCTTAAAATATTGACATTTCTGATGATCATCTTGATCTGTTAAAACTACCCTCCCAGTGGTATCTCCTTGGTTATCTTATTTTTCAATTTTGTATTTTGTTTTGGTGTTTGTTCTTCTATTAGCCAGCCACACACTTGTAAAAAATCTAAGAAAACGAAAACAAACCTTATTGCTGTTGAGTCTGGAGTGACTTAGCTGACCTTCCAGTAAATTTTTGGGAGGCTGTAAATCCCATGGGAGGAGATTGCTCATATTTCTCCCTCAGAGTCGTTGATGGACTTGAACCACCAGAGAGGTGCCACTATTGGGTTGGCAAGGCAACTCCTTACCCAATATGCCACCAGAGCTCCTTATAAAAGAATTACCTCAAACAGTTCATATTATCAACATAAAAACATTTTGTATTAATAAAAATTGGCCTTGAACTTTGGGATGAACTGAAAAGCCAGAGACCAGTCCATTTCTCATACAAAATCTAACATTTCAATGTAGCTTTCTAAAAATATCACTTTCACTTAGTAATATATCTGGCTTTCTGAAAAAAAAATAAAGAAAATCGGATTTTCAGAAAGACTGTAAGATGTAGACATCCCTGTGAAATGTCACAGTTTGGCAGTGTCTTCAGATGACAGCAGATGGTTTTTGCTTCGTTACCCACTAATAGTTTATTTATACATTCAGGGTAGGGAATTCTCTTTAAAAAAAAGAGGCAACTGGGAATCCTTCAGACCAGGGCATGCAGCTCTTGATCAGGGTGGGATTTCTTGGCACTGCTTTTCTCTCAGAATTCGAGAAGGGTTTTTCAGACATGCCTGCAGCCTGTGGTACCCTTGGGAAACCCATTTTCTTCCACCCCACTTGGAACAGCTCAGAGCAGCAGAAGCTGAGAAGAGGTGTAGCCCACTGCCTGGGACGCGCTACGCTGTCAGGCGCCGAGCCGTGTGGGAGGGCACCAGCTGTATTGAGTGGGAAATCCTGATATAGAACTTTCAAGATAGAAGGGAAGGGGGGAGGAAATCATCAGGATTCCTGACCCAATTTAAAGATGAAAGGAAGACCAGAGCAATCATTTATTAATCCACAGTTTTGAAACCTAACTGTATTCTATAGACCAAAATTTGCTGTTTAATTTTTTTTTTTTCTAGAGTGAGGGATGGCTAGGGGGAAAAGGAAGAGTTTATGGTTTGGGGGACTATTTTATTCTTAGATAATTTTAGACTTTGAGAAGGGTTGCTAAAATAATACAAACAGTTCCCATATATTCCTCATCCAACGTCCTTATAAATACATATATTCTCTGTAGAATAGTGAACAAACTGAATAAGTTAACTTGGGTACAATAGTATTTATTAGACTACATTAAATATCTACTCATTTTCTTCAATAACATTCTGTTATGTAAAAAGAAAATACAATTTTCAGAAAGAATGTAAGAGTATAAATTTCTGTTGTAGGATCCAATCATTGCCTCTAGTTGTCATGATCCTTGGTTGTTGTTGTTGTGTGCGATAGAGTCCCAATAGACCCACAGCTAACCCTCCAGTGGGTTTTCAGACACAGTACATGACAAGGGAGGAGACTGTCCATCCTTATCCCACAGAGTAGCTAGTGGATTTGAACCACATGCCTTTGGAATTGCAGAGCGGCTTCTAACCACTAGGCCACCATGTCCCTTTAGTCTTTTCCAACTATGACCATTCCTAAGACTTTTCTTGCTTTTCATGACCACACTTGTGAAGAGTATTGGTTAGTGATTTTGTAAAATGTCCTTCAATTTGTATTTCTCTAATGTTTTCTCATAATCTCTCACTGAGGTTATGTAGTTTGGGGAAAGAGCCAACAGAAGATTGTTGCCCATCTCAATGTATCATACAAAGAGGTACGTGATTTTTATATTTATTACCCACTAACAGAAGCAGATTGTCACACCTTCTTCCTGCAGAGACACATCTTCCAATCAATAGTCAAACACTTAATCACTATGCCACCAGGGCACCTCTCTTCATATGTATTACTATTGATAATAATATTGACTTCTTAGTTATAGCAGAGTTTGCAAGGACTTTAAACTTACTAGTTTCCCTTTATAAATAATAAATACATGAGGTTTTACTATGAGACCATGTAAACACTCTGTTTCTGCTTAAACTTTCACCCTATAATTTTATCATCCATCAGTGGGGTTTGCTTCAGTCTGTAATGTTCTAATGGTGATTTTATACCTCTCTCATTCCTTCCACATTGTTACTCAGTGTTAAATTGAGAAGAATTGTAAGTCTCTTTCATTGAATAATTTCATCAGCTATTTGCTTGTATCAACATGGAATCAAGGGTATTTCTTTTACTATTTGTATTACAGTTCACAGATTCATTATTTATTACACAACTTGTTCCATCATGGCTTTTGGCAACTCCTTATTTTCTAACATCATAAAACAACCTCAGCTTCTCTTTAATTTCTTCAGTCCCAGTCCTAGAATCAACCAGTTGCCCAAGGATTCCTAGCTCTTTTCATTGCAGAAAGATATATAGACATCAAGACCCGGCAAGTAACTAATCATTATTCCTGAGAAGGCGTAGTTCTAGCCTCTCTCAACAGATGATTACGCAACACTTACTGGTGTCAAGACAGTTCTAATTCATAATGACTATCAGGTATCCAATGTGGTAAATATTTTTTAATAACTTTTTTATTTTATACTGGCTTACTTACAAAGTTCATATACATTTCATTTCACACCAGATCTTTCCCATATCATTTATCCATGCCTCCCTCCACCCATCAAGTTGTGCAACCCTATGATTAAATATTGCCCCCTCCCCCAGCCATCCTTCCCATTCTGCTCCCCGCTCTCCTTGGATCCACATATGCAGTCTACAATAATGGTCTTAAACAGTTTTTGTCTTTATGGGACTGAGTTCACTCAGCATAATGCTCTCCAGTCCCTCCCAAGATGGTACTGATTTTCAAAATCATTGTTCCTGTGTGCTGCGTAGTATTTCATTGTGTGAATGTACCAGGATTTCTCAATCCATTTGGTTGTGGTTGGTCACTTAGGCTGTTTCCATGTTCTTGCCATGGTGAATAATGCTGCTATGAACATTGGTGTACAAGTCTCCATTTGTGCCTCAGTTCTCATTTTCTCAGGGTATATTCCAAGTAGTGGAAGAGCTGGGTCATACGGAATGTCTATGTTCAGCTTTCAAAAGACATAATGTTGTATGTTTGTCTGGGGTGGGGGGGGATTTTTGTTTTATTGCTGTTGAGATGTAACCCATATTGAAAGCTGTGGTCTTTGATCTTTTATAGTAAGCATCTCAAGTCTTCTTCACTTTTTTCTGTAAGGCTCTGTTATCTGTATGATGTAAGTTGTTGAGAGATGTCCTCCAAACCTAATGCCACATTTTTCCAGTTTCTCAAGGGATTTGCTCAGCATATAGACTGACTAGTATGGAGAAAGAATGCACCCCTGGCACACACCTATCCTGATTTTAAATCCTACTACACAGTGTCCCCTTGTTCTGTTTGGACAACTGCTTCTTGGTCTATGTATAGGTTTTGTTGTGGTTTTTTTAAAATTGGTTTGCTTACAAAGGTCATAGACATTGTGTTTTTCACTATTCTCCATTGGCATTGTGTTTCATATAATCACTCTTATGCAATATGTTTAATAAAATTCATCACCAATGGACTTTGCCCATCATGACCCTATCTTTTTCGCCAGATCCTTCCAGTTTCCTTCCCGTTTCCACTCCCTCCAACCACCAAACTATGTAACCCTGTAGTCTCTCCCCTACCTATCCTCACCACTTTGCCCTCCCCTCCCCCTCTTTAGTTCCCATACATGTTTTAATAGTTATCCTTCTATTTTTACAATGATGGTCTCATGTAGTATTTATCCTTATGAAACTGTGTTCGTTCACTCAGCATAATGCCTCTCGCAAGTTACGTTCCCTTTGATTTGGCCTCTGGAGGCTCTAGTACAATATTCAGAGTCCTTTTTGTTTTTTTCTTCCTTCTCTGTCTTTGTACTGACCTCCTACATTCTTCCTGGCTGATGTTCTTGACATCCTCCCATAGCTCATCTGGTCTTCACTCATTAGTGTTCAAGGCCTCAAACCTGTTCCTGAGATGATTTTGAAATTCGGGTGGGATAGACTTAAGGTCAAATTTTGGTTCCTGTGGATTTGCTTTCATTTTCTTTAGCTTCGGCTTGAACTTGCATATGGATTGTTGCACCTGATATCAGCACCTGACCTAATTTTCACAGCTGATATTGAGCTTTTCAGCAATTTTTCCCGCAGATGTAATTGATCTGATTCCTATGCATACCCTCAGGTGACATCAATGTGTATAGCCTGCGTTTATATTTCTTTTTTCTTTTTTGAGCCACACAGTGTTCCTTTATTGTTCAGACTAATTTCTTGATGTAGGTATAAGTTTGGGACAAGAACAATGAAGTGTTCTAGGATTCCCAGTTCTTCTTAGTGTTAGCTACAATTGCTTTTTTCTTCCTCTTTTTTGTTTAATTGTAATGAAAGATTACAGAGACTTTGGATTTCCATTCATTCATTGTTGCACACTTTCCTCCCTGCCCACCCCTCTCTCCCAGTTCATTTTTCTCTTTGAAGAGTAAAAATAAATAAATAAATAAATAAATTCATTGTTATACAATCCCTCCAGCAATTTCTCAATCCATTCAGTTGTGGTTGGACATTTGGGCTATTTCTATTTCCTTGCAATGGTGAATAATGCTGTTATGAACATTGGTGTAAAATGGTACAACAGTTTGGTTTTCCTCAAAAAGTTGAACATAGAAACTCCATATGACCCAGCTATTCCACCATTAGGAATATACCCAAAGAAAATGAGAATTGAGTCACAAATGGAGATTTGTTCACCAATGTTCGTAGCAGCATTATGTATAGGTTTTAACTGAGCACAAATAAGTGTTCTGAGATTCCTATTCTTCTCAATATTAGCCATAGTTTGTTATGGTCTACACAGTCAAATGCATTTGCACAGTTAATAAAATGAAAGTAAACATCTTTCTGCCATTCTGTGCTTTCAGTCAAAATCCATCCAATATCAGCAATGCTATCCCTGATGCCATGGCCTCTTCTGAGTCCTACTTACATTTCTGGTAATTCTAAGCTTGTTTGTTCCCTAATGTGTCACTTCCTCTACCTTCACCACAATATCAAGATTCTTTTTTTATTATTATTATTAAATTTTATTAGTTTCAATGAGCATTCACAGGGATTCTGGGCATTCACTCCTTCATTGCCGCACCATTCTCTCCACCCTCCTCCTCAGTTTGTTCTTCTTCCCCGCCATCCGAATGTCTGTTTTAATTGTCCAATTGCCACAGTGCTTGTCAAAGTCAGTTCTGATTAATCTCCTTTGTCGGTGTGTCCTTT
>NW_006399757.1:23926768-23949716 GCF_000299155.1 Elephantulus edwardii | reverse complement strand
CCTCCCAGATTCATTCTATGAAGCAAACATATCTTTGATACCAAAGCCAGGAAAAGACACCACCAAAATAGAAAACTATAGGCCAATATCGCTCATGAATATTGATGCAAAAATCCTAAATAAAATACTGGCAAATAGAATCCAACGATACATAAAAAAATATATCAAGATTCTTGGGCATAGTGGTTAAAGAAATTTACTCCCTAACTAAAGACAATCAGTTCAAACTTCCCTGTGCTTCACAGTAAGATGAAATGTGAGGTTCTATAAAGATTTATAGTTTTGAAACCCTACAGACAGTTCTACTTTGTCTACAATGTTGCTGTGAGTTAGAACTGATTGGGTGGTAGTTGATTTGGGGTTTTTCCCAACATTGAGAATCCTGGTTCTCATTTTCTCTTACATATTCACTTAGTCATGTTAGCATACAAAAAGTAATTTCAGAATCCCTCACTCCTACCAATGTAACCTGCATTATGTGACTTTGCTTGCTGAAAATGAGGAAGAGTTGAAACACTTGCTGCAGAAGATCCAACACTACAACCCTCAGTACGAGTTATATATCAAGAAAACAAACATCTTTACCACTAGGCCAATAGACAGTATCTTGATAGATGGAGGAAAGATTGAGGTTGTCAACAATTTCTTGAGTCCATCATCATCACCACTGGTACCAGCAGTCAAGAAGTCAAAAGATATGCTACACTGGGAAATCTTCTCTCAAGGCCCTATTCAAAGTGCTGAACAGCAAAGATGTTAGTTTAAAGACTAAGGTGCACTTAATCCAAGCCATGGTGTTTTCAGTTACTTGCTAGTTGGACATCTAAATAGTTGGACAATGAACATGGAAAGCCAAAGAAGACTCAATCAATAGGATGATGGAAGAAGAATCAGTGCTTTTGAGTTGTGGTGTTGGAGAAGAGTACGGAATATCCACCCAATGAACAAGCAAGCCTGGATAATGTTTAGAGGTAAAGATAGTAAAATGTCATCTTAAATACTTTGGGCATGTTGTTAGAAGGGGCCAATCCTTGAAAAAAGACATCATGTTTGAAGAAGTGGAGAGTCAGTAATCAGTGAAAGAGAGGAAGACCCTCAGCAAGTTGAATTGACACACTGATTGTAACAGTGGATTTGAGTATATTAGGGATTATAAGCATGGCACAAGATAGAGCAAGGTTCACAGGCTTGCTATGAGTTATAGCTGATTTGATGTAACTCAAGCATCAACAATCCATTTAAGAAATTGGTACAGTGTTTGCATGCAGGGATTGTCTTCTGTTCTGTTTTGTTTTGTTTTCTTCTTCCTTTAGCCTTACAGAATCCAATAAAAATACCTTTTCAGAGTTACATAAATCTGTTGCTTTTTTCTTTCAAGGTGGTTGCAAACTCATTCTACCTCCCCCACCCCCCAATATCATGGGGTATTTCTTATACTTTGAAAATTTGCTTTTGGAAGAATTCTATTCTGTGGTCTCTGATAAATACATTGCGACATGTGTCCACACCTCAATTCCATTCAGAACACTTCTATTACCCTGCAAATTCCCAAATAGCTCCCGTACAGATAATTCCTCTGCTTGAAAATTCTTGAGGTTTTTATTCCTATAGTTTTGCTTTTCAGAATTTCATATAAATGGACTCATATAATACGTTTTTAGTCTGGCTTATTTCACTTAACAAAATATATTGACAATTTGCCATTTTATTGCATGCATGAGTCAATACGTCTTGTCTATCATTGTTTAGTATTCTATAGTATGAATATATCATAGTGTATCACTCCTGAGTTGACAAACATCTGAGTTGGTTACAGTTTTTTAGCAATTTGGGGTTTTTAATTTTTTAAATTGTGATTTACAGAAAAGTTGGATTTTCATTCATTCATTCATTCATTGTTACACATTTTCCTTCCTACCCACCCTAGTTCACTTAAAAAATAATTCATTCATTATTTCATAATTTACTCCCCCCCATTCCCTTTGCTATGCATCTTTTATTCTAGACTGCTGTCATATAAATAATACTTAATCATATATTCCTTTTAAACAGTTCATTTCTTCATCTGTTCCAATGCAGTGTTGATTATTTATCCCCTCTTTTCTTAGTTTTCTCTCAACTCCTATGTCAGTCCTGTTTTATAGCAATGGTGTTATGCAGTATTTGTCCTTTTGCGACTGAGATATTTCACTCAGCATAATGTTCTCCAGGGTCATCCATACTGTATAATATTTTATTAGTTCCTTGTTTTCCAGTGCTGCATAGTATTTCTTTGTGTGGATATACCATAGTTTTTCTATCCATTCTTTTTTTTTTTATGAGCCCTTGAGTTGCTTGCATTTCTTTGCTATGTTGAACAACGCAGCAATAAGCATGACTGTGTGTAGATCTGTTTGGATGGCAGCTTTGATCTCTTTAGGGTATATTTCTAGTAGTGGAATTACTAGTTCAAATGATATTCTGATTTTCAACTTTTTGAGAAAATGCCATACCACTTTCCATAGTGGTTACACCATTTTACATTCCCACCAGAGTTTTCAGCAATTTAGAATAAAAGTACTATAAACATTTTTTTCCTTTTTCTTCACTGTGATTTGAATGAAAGTTTACAAAGCAAGCTGGTTTTTCATTCAACCATCTATACACATTTTGTTTTGTGATGTTAACTTTAATGTAACTCAAGCTTTCCACTTCCTCCCTGGGATTCTTGTTCCCATTTTTCCTTTTATCCTAACCCTCCCTGCCTTCTGGCCTTTATCCTTAGGCAAATGTTGCCCTTTTTGGTCTTTTATAGTTGATTGTTCCAGCTTTTTCTCCATTTGACCCAGTAAGTCAGCCATTTTTAGGTCTTCAAATCTTGTTCCACATTTTTTGCCCACTCTGTCCAGGACCTTTTATTGTGACATTTTTTACAGTGATCAGCACTGGTAGGTGGGCACCATCTAGTTCTAGTCTCAGCGTTGAGGGGGTTGAGGTTCAAGTGGTCCCTTAGTCCCTTGGACTAATTACTTCTATCAGTCTTTCTTTTTCCCCTTTTATTTGTCCAGAGAGAGAGAGAGAGAGACAAGTAGATGACTGTTTACAAGCTTTTCAGCTTCTGAAAAGTCTTTGATTAAAAGTTACCATTGTAGGATATAGAACACTGTCTTTGTGGACTATGTTATCCCAACTGGCTTTGATGCCTCGGTCATGTTCTTAGTGTTATGTGCCCTTGAGTCTACTACAACTCATAACAACTCTATAAAAAATGGATCCAAACCTTGCCTATTGTGAACTAACCTCACCATCTCTGACACACCTAACACCATTGCCACAGCCCCTGTGTCAATCCATCTCATCCAGGGTCTTTCTCTCTTGCTTTGGTCTTCTCCCTTTCCAAATATGGCTTCTCCAAGGATTCCTGGAAACATGCCCTAAGTATATGAGATGATCAAGTTCATAAAGTCCAGCTCCTCGAATTATCTGTACAGCATAGTCTATGGAAAGTTAATGCAAATATTTGCATACAGGTTTCTCTGGAAAGTAAATTTTCATTTCTCCTGGGAAGCTTATTATGTTATTAGTTGCTGGATGAAATATAGGATACCCAGTTAAATTTGAATTTCAGATGAACAAAAACTTGGCAATATAAATAGGTTTCATGCACAGGGAGCACTGGTAATATAGTCCAGAGCATGTTACACTGGTAACTAAATGTGTCCCATGCAATATTTGGAGCATACTTCTAAAAAAATTATATGTAATCTGAATTTAGCACATTTTAAATAGATTAATAGTTGAGTTTGAATTTTTAGACACATAAAAAACATTATAAGTATGCCCAAAGTATTTCATATTTATACTAAAAAAAAAAAAATTACCCCTGTTTACCTGAAATCTAAACTTAATTGGGCATCTTATATTTTTACTTGCTACATCTGGAAACATTAACTTAGACAAGTACTTAGCACTATTATTATCAATATTATTATTATTACCAGTCAGGGTAGAGAAAGAGTGAGCAACACAATTCCCTCTCTAGGGGCTTCCAAAACCATCGACCTTGAACAACGTCTTCACTTAAAGACACTCCGGTGCAATACTGGATAATATTTGTGACTACATTTTACCTTTATTTGCATTAAACACCGTTAGTATATAATATAGATGGTTTTCTGGAATTCAGTCTGTAGTCTATTTGAATTTTATATTATCATACGTAAGTAAAAAGAATTGTATTTTAGTAAATAAAACATGATCCACATTCTTACTGCAACCTGTTTCTTGTCAGTGGCCATTACTGACTATTACACTGACCAACTAGGCTGGTGCTTTTCATACTTCATCCTGCACAAGAATCACCTGGGCATCCTATTGCAATGCAGAACTGGAGCTTTCCAGTCCCACTTCCAGATAACACCAGTGCTCATGGTACAGGGGCCTGCCTGGAGTTGGGAGACCCTGAACCACAGCCTAATTTGACAAGCTCTCCTTGGACACCTCACTGTTGCATGCTAGTGACAGACTCAGGACCATTTATTCATATTTCCCAGTGGAAATTGTAGGCAAACCCTAGGAGAAGAGTTTGGGCAGTTTTAATCAATTTAGGCACATTTTTTAAAAAGTTAATCGCTGATAGATGACGAATTGTAATAAAATATTTAGACTCATAGGAAAAACATGTAGGAAGTTAGGATATGTGTCATATTTGGAAATTTTAAAACATGTTCTAAATAATGAGAGAAGCTAGTATCCTCATGAATAAGTTTTTCTAGATAATCTCTATACCTGGATACTTTTGGTGTCACATATACCTACTGAAATTTCATCTTCCAGGTTGAAATCTCTCTCCAATTTTTCTTTCTACAGAGCATTAGATTGTTTGAATTTTTTTGGACTAATTAAGCTGTTAATGACTGAAAGGGAAAAGATAAGTCAGGTGTATTTGGTGAGAGGCTTAAAGAAGTTTAAAAAGCTCTAGTGAGAAAACAACTATGAGATATCATTTCACCCCAGTCAAAATAGCAAAATTTAACAGAACAACAAGCAACAAATGCTGGCGAGGTTGTGGAGAAACTGGAACCCTGATTCACTGTTGGTGGGAGTGTAAAATGGTGCAACCCCTGTGGAAAGCAGTATGGCGCTTTCTCAAAAAGTTGCAAATAGAGATACCATTTGACCCAGCAATTCCACTACTGGGAATATACCCTGAAGAGACCATAGCTGATATCCAAGCAGATATATGCACACCCATGTTTATTGCAGCTTTGTTCACAATAGCAAGGAGTTGGAAACAACCTAAGTGCCCATCAACAAACGAATGGCTAGAGAAGCTGTGGTATATTCGCACAATGGAATACTATGCTGCATTAAAAAACAAGGAACTCATGCAATATTATTCAAAATGGTTGACTCTGGAGAACATTATGCTGAGTGAAATATCCCAGTCACAAAAGGACAAATATTACATGATGCCACTGTTGTAGAATGGGACTGTCCTTGGGGTTGGGGAGAGACTGAGTAAGATGGGTTCAATAATGTATACTGCACTGAAACAGAGGAGGGAGAAAACTGTTTAAAAGAGATATATAACTAGGTATGTCTGTCATCACAGGAGACTAGAGCAAGGGCTACATGGTGGAGGGGACCTGGGGGAGGGTTTGTAAAACAATGAAAGAATCTTTTCTTTTACTTTTCCATAATTTTTGGACTCATGTACTTATAACTTGTTAGTCAAATTTGTATCTTCTAGGTTGCAACATCCCCATGATACATCTTCAATGATATGAACATGTACGGCCAAGCACAATCAATAAGAGTACATCTAAATTCCAAAATCAATCTCCATAATAGTCTATGTGTTTCCTACTGCCAAAGGGGCCCTTTAGAGTAGTGAGAGAAGATCTTCACCCTGAAACCCACAGCGTCCCTTTTCAGCAGGAAGTAGCTAACAGAATACGCCATCCCCTTTTCCTTATGACTCAGGGTGAAGTCTCAGGGAGGAGTGATAGGGAATGGCAAAGGACACACTGACAAAGGAGATTAATCAGAACTGGCTTTGACAAGCACTGTGGCATTTGGACAAGAACAAACTGGGAGGAGGGTAGAGAGAATAGTGTAACAATGAATGAATGGAAACCCAAAATATCTGTAAATGTTTATGAAAATTAATAAAATATAGAAAAAAAAAGCTCCAGTGAGAAGCCCTGGTGATGCGGTGGTTGAAATACCAGGTTGTTAGCTAAAAGGTCAATGATTTTGAAAACCAATCAGCCACTCAGTGGGAGAGAGATGCTTCTGTAAGGATTTACAGCTAGGAGGCAGTTCTATTCTGTCTTACAGCACTGCCAAGAGTTGGATTTGATTTGCTAGTGAAATTGGTTTTGTTTATCTAGGGCCTACATATTACAATAAAGCCTCAGTTTGTTAGGGGTTAGGTGTTAGATAATTTGGGGGGAGGGGAGGCACAGAGAAGGAGAGTTAAATTTAAAATAATAAATTGCTTTGCAATTTCAGCTAGACCTTTCTAAACAGCATGAGCCTATATAAGATATGGAGTAAATAAGAGGGCAAAAGTTAATTCAATCAGCTGGGAGATGTGCATGTTGCAGTATGAGGAAGGTATCAAGGCCTTAAAAAAGCTGACTTGCGCAGTAAAAATTATCTCCAAAGAAACCTAATTTGCATTCAAGTCAGCTGAGACCTAACATGCAATCAATAACGTCATGACCAGCTGATTTGAGTGAGAATTTCCAGCAACATCACTCCACCAACTCAGACATGGCTCACCTGCCATTGCATGGAGCTCACCCCAGGAGGAGTCCTCTGGCTGTGTAAGTACATAACCCAATGTCCGCTCCATTTGTCTCCTCACTCACTAAGGAGCTCTCGCACGGTAACACTTTGGTGCTGAAACTTGGTACAAACTGTGCATGTTATCTGTGTTGAATTTGGTAACAAGTTTGGTCCCAAAAGTTCTGTGTTCCTAGTCTAAAGAAAAGATCGTTCTGTCAAGGCAAATGTAAGCTGTTCTAATCCACCAGCAACTCTGCAGAAGAAGGATGAACAGTCAACTCCTGAGAGATTTACTGCCTCTGAAAATCCACTGGAGGGTCAGCTATGAGTTGTACTCAACTTGATGGTACCTCATAACCACAGCAACAATAACAACGTAGTGGGAGCTCTGTTGGCCTAGTGGGTAGATTGTTGAACTGCCAACCTAAAAGCAGCCAGTTGTAACCCATAAGTTTCTCTTTAGAAAAAAGATGGGCAAATTCTTTTGTATGCTTTATGAGGGTCAGCTATGTTCCAACTTGATGGTACATAACAGTAACAACATAAAGAAGAAATAGAAAAGATCCAAGGGTTACTCAGGTGAGGCCATTGTTAGTAGGCCATTTGTTGTTGTTAAAGTAAAATTTGTATTAAAGTTGAATATATGAACAAAGAACAAATGCACACCTGGATGAATTTTCACCAAGTCAACATATCCAAGGATCCAGAACCATATCACAAACCTGCCATCATGACTGGTAACTAGCTATAATAACAAGTTACAACAGACTAATTAGAGGATGGGTCCTGGCTTTGGAGCCCATTTAAGAGTCTGATTTTACCTTGAAATTTCCTGAGGTGTTTACTCTAATGTGACTTCCTCAGGGCATTCTGCTTATTAGTGGGTTGTTATCCTTTTGAACAAAATTAGTAAAAGAGGACAAGTCTGAAAAGAGACCTTATAAAATAGGGATCATCTAAAACATTGGCAGGTGCTTACTTAATTGGAATAACCTGTAATTGCATTTCCTTTTAAGTTTTTTTCAAAGACTATATGAGAAGTATTTACTATGTGCTTAGTGTCTAAAGCACTCTATTTGTTAGCTCACATAGTCCTACAACAACCTTCTGGGACAAGTGTGATTACCTTCATCTCACAGATGAATTCAAGGCACAGAGAATTAAACTTGCTCAAGACCTCACAGCTAGCAAGAGGCAGAACTGAGATCTGAATTTACACAGTTTTTCTGTAGAGCCTGTGCTTTTAACAACCAGAATGCACCACCTGAGAAATTTAGTGGTACTGGTAGAATTCCTAACAGCGCTGTCCTTCAGCTTGGAAACATTTTGGTTCCCTAGAGCACATTTTGGCATTGCCTTTAACAATTGGTTAGACATGTGAGTTTGCCTTTATGAGTATTATTAATAGGGAACCCTCATGGGCCTCATGATAAGAAGCTATGCTGCAATCCTCAAGCCCTGTGTTTCAAATCCACCAACTGCTCCTCTGTAGAAGATTGGACAATCTCTTCCCAAGCGATGCTGGAGGGTCAACGATGAGTCCATTCTGACTCAATGGCACACAACGACACTGGTATTGCTAACTGTACATCCAGGCTCGTGGTGTTAAAGATCACCCAGCCAGATACAAGGCATGTAAAGTGAAAAGCAGTTCTGTAGAACAAACTCGAGTACAGCCATTTCAGACAGCAGTTAGAGGCAACAAGAGAGAAAGGGGTGTTGGGTAATGATCTGAGCCAGACTCTCCAAACTTACTAGAAAGGGGACTGTGACAAGCAGAGCACTGATTCCTTGTTGCAAGTGATAAATCTTCCTAATGGCATTTCGAGTGTGTTCTTCTAAATTTAAATATTTTAATATTAATTTATTCTAATGCTACCACAGAGGATAATGAACAGGACTATCAGCTGAATTAAAAAGAGAAGAGAAAAATCATAGGCACATCCTTGCAAATTCTCTACTCTGGGAGTGAATCCAACGAGAGTAAAGCACGTTTCATCCAAACTAATTTCTTCTTTAGTTAGTAATAATAATAATAATAATAATAATAATAATCCTATTGCGATGGGAAAGTCTGCGGTTAGGGACCTCTATAAAGTACTCAAGAGCAACGGTGTCTCTCTGGAGACTAAGGTCCATCTGGTACAGGCTATGGTCTTTGCAATCACTTGTTATGCATCAGAGAGTTGGACAATGACTAGGGAGGATAGAAGGAGAATTGACGCCTTTGAGCTGTGGTGCTGGAGAAGAGTATTGAATGTACCATGGACTGCCAAGAAAACACACAGATTCATCATAGAGAGGATTAAACCAGGCTGCTCCTTGGAGGCAAGGATTCTGGGGCTTTGTCTGACATACTTTGGACATGTTGTAAGGAGAGACAGGTCTTTAGAGAGGGCCATCATGCTGGGTAGAGTAGAGGGACAGCGCAGGAGGGGAAGACCCTCCATGAGATGGATTGTTTCAGTGACTGGGGTAATCGGGATGGGTGTGTCAGAGGCAATGAGATTGGCACAGGGTAGAGCAGGGTTTAGAGCTGTTGTACATAGGTTCGCTATGAATTGCAAACGACTCGACGGCACATAACAACAGCAACAACAATAATAATAATAACACATCATAATTATAAACGACTGCTAAAATTTTTAGCACGGTAAGGAAGGTGATAGCATAGCTGGCGATTTCTCTGGGAATTTAAGTTTGGACATCAGCCTGTTCGTGTAGGGATCACTAATACAAGATGTTTGCTATGCATCTGGCACTTGCTTAGTGCTTTGAGCAGATGATATTTCATTCCTTAGGCAGTCATATCAACAGGGCCTCTTATGTCCATTTTACTGATGACAAAACTAAGGTTTCAAGATTTAACAACAACAAAAAAGAAACCCCAAACGACTCCTGCCATTAAGTCAAATTTCACTTGTAATGACATGAGAGGACAAAGTAGGACAGCCTCATTGGGTTTCTAAGAATGTAAATATTTGCAGGAGCCCAGGAGCAGGCTGCCATATCTTTCTCCTACACAGTCTTTGGTTGCAGTGAGACGCTTTACTCACTGTGCCAGCAGCACTCCTCAAAACTTAACACAAAAGTTAAAGGGCCTGGTGGAACTCAGCGCGTTGAATCTGGAACTTTGCTTATTTACGTCATCAAGCAGCTGCAGAGCCTGACGTGGTTCTCAAAGAGAGGCCTTGGGAAGTGGAGCCTTCCAGAACAATGAACTGTAACCTGAATGCGGAAGGTCAAGCAGCCACTGGGGTAGAATTGCCCAGAGCATGCACTCATCAGTTGAAGAAAGAATGAGAACACAGAGCAAGGTTACTTTGAAACTACATCAGAAACCTAGCTGCCCTCTGTAGAGCGCAGTTGGCAGCCAAGTTCCCTGAGGTGACACAAGAATGAGATGTGAGCAGTGATTTAAAGACTAGGGCTCGCATGAGAAATCTAACCCGTTCAGGCTGAAGGATTCTAAAGAGCCTAGACCTGTTTGGTTTTTTTTGTTTGTTTGTTTTTTTCAATTCTGGAGAATGTTGGACTTCCTGTGTCAGTTTTCTATTTTCTGACTCTCAGTTCCAAATGCATCCTTCAATTTAAGCTCAGTGATAAGAAGGGGGGAAAAAAAGGAATTTAAGTTTTCATTCTTTAAAGAAGGCCTGTCTGTGCAGTGGTTAAAGCACTTATGAATTAACTGGAAGATCAGCCCCTGGAAACCACCTTCACTGTAGGAGAGAAAGGTGGCAATCGGCTCCTGTAACAAATTTCCAGCCATGCAAAGTCTAGGAGGCAATTCTGCTCTCAGATTTCTCTGACTCCCATGGCAGTGGGTTTGATTTTTTTTGTTTTTTCTTTTTTCTATCCTTTGAAGTCGTTCTCAGTAGAGGGCGTTGCAGAAGCACCGCAGGAGGCCACCGCCGGCCACTTCCGTTGTCCTGGAAATCAGTGTTGGTGGTGTGGGTATAGGGCACAGGGACCCATATCCATTTCATTTCTTAATCAACTTATTTATGTTTGTCTTTCTTAGATTTACCAATAGCCTGTCAATTTTATTGACCTTTTCAAAGAACCAACTCCTAGTCTTTTTGATAGTTTCCATTGTTTTTTATTTTTCCTCTGTTTATTTCTACTCTTATTTGTATCATTTCTTTTCTTTTGGAGATTGTTGGCATTTTCTAGCTCTTCTTTTTTCCATTTGTTGGAGATGTTGGGTTAAATAGTCAATTTTCATTCATTATCCCCCTCAGGCCTTCAACATAGATTGCATCTCAATGTCATGAAAATAAAAATTCTTACCACTAGACCTATAGCAATGTCATGACAAATGGAGAAAAGATTAAAACTATCACCTTATTTGGATCTTATTTTGGATCCACAATCAACACCCTTGATACCAACAGGAAATCAGGAGATGTATTGCACTAGGAAGGTCTGCAGCTGAGGACCTCATGAAATTGTTGAGAAGTAATGATGCGAGTTTGAGGGCTAAGGTGTGTCTGATTTGGAAAGGCCTTGATCTTTCTGATCACTTGGTATGCATCTGAGAGCTGGACAGTGACTAAGGATGACAGGAGAAGCATTAATATCTTTGAGCTGTGGTACTGGAGAAGATGACTGAATGTTTCATGGAGTGCAAAAAACCCCAAATATGTCTTAGAAAAAGTGCAACCAGAGTGCTCCTTGAAAGCAAAGGTGAAGCTTCTACTCACATGCTTTGGGTATATAGCTAGGAGGGGCTATTCCTTGGAGAGGGACATGATGTTCAGAAAGGTAGAGGTTCAGCAAAGGAGAGGAAGACCCTCAGCCAGGTAGATTGACACAGTGACTGCTGCAATGGTCTCTTGTGTCAGGAAATGTAAGGATGGCACAGGATAAGACATGGTTGAGATCTGTCATTCATAGGGTCGCTATGGGTCATACTCTACTTGAAGGTCCCTAACAACAACTACTATCATGGTATTTTCTATTTTATCAAATCTGTTAACATTTGTCTCGTGTGCTTTTCAGCTCTGTCATTTGATAAACAGATACTTATTATCATTATGTCCTCTTGTCAGGTCCTTCTTTGCCTTTCATGCTGTTTTTTATCTTGAAGTCTATTTTATCAGATTAATATTGCTACTTTTGCTTTTTTCTATCATTTCCTTGGTGTATTTTTTTCCAGCCTTTAATTTTCAGTCTGTCTTTATCTTTCCTTCTCAGGTGTTCCTCACTGCAGACTGTATATTGATGTGTTTTGTTGTGGTGTGTGTGTTGTTGGGTTTTTTTAAATAAAATCTACTACTCTTTTTTTCTTTTTACTGGTATGTTTAAACTTTTCACATGTAGTGTATTAGTTAAGAGACAGTGGCTTTTTAATGTGATTTTATTTTGTATTGATTTGCATAAAAAATTCATATACATGTACCTTCATATACATCCATGTACATTGTTCACAGCTTTAGTCTGCTTGGCTCCACAATCAACACTCTTGGCACCAGCAGCCAGGAAATTAAAAGACATATTGCCATGGGAAAGTCTGCTGTTAGGGACCTCTCTAAAGTACTGAAGAGCAACGGTGTGTCTCTGAAGACTAAGGTGCATCTGGTACAGGCTATGGTCTTTGCAATCACTTGTTATGCATTAGAGAGCTGGACAATGACCAGGGAGGATAGAAGGAGAATTAATGCTTTTGAGCTTTGGTGTTGAAGAGTGTTGAGGGTACCATGGACTGCTAAGAAAACAAACAGATTCATCCTAGAGAGGGTTAAACCAGGCTGCTCCTTGGAGGCAAGGATTCTGAGGCTTCGTCTGACATACTTTGGTCATGTTGTAAGGAGAGACCGGTCCTTGGAGAAGGACATCATGCTTGGGAGGGTGGAGGGCAGGCGCAGGAGGGGAAGGCCCTCTGGGAGGTGGATTGATTCGGTGACTGGGGCAGTCGGGATGAATGTTTCAGAGACAATGAGATTGGCACAGGACAGAGCAGAGTTTAGAGCTTGTACATAGATAGGGTCACTATGAGTCACAAGCAACATGACGGCACATAACAAGAACAACAACAACAACAACATTGTGCTTCACACATTCCTTCATATACATTGTGTTTTAACATCAGCTACCATTGCTTTATGTCTACCATCACCCTGTCGTTTCAGGTCCCTATTGGACCATTCCATTCTGTCACACATACACACCTGCCCCAAACACCTGCTTGACTTTGTTATTCTAATAATTTCCCCTTTGTCCTATTTTCTTTCCCTCCCTTCCTCCTCTAACCCTTCTAGACTTTTATATACATCTTACTAATTATCCTTCTATTTTCATAATAATGATCTTATAAACTATTGGTCCTTATGAGACTAAGTCAGTTTGCTCAGCACCATGCTCTTTTGACTCTCCCGTGTATTTAACAAAATCATTGCTCCTTAGTGCTGTATAGTATTCCAGTGCCAATGTATCACAATTGCTCAAACCATTTGGCTGTTTCCATTTCCTTGCTATTGTGAATAACATTGCTCTGTGTGCAGACACAATGTTTTATTGCTGTCATTTTGTTGGGGTTTTTGTGTGTGTTATTGCAGGTACTTTAATCCATCCACTTTTCTGTGACGTCTCTGTGGTAAAGATTTTAATATTTCTCGAAATTTTGGTCTTGTTATCCTGAATTTCCCTAGTTTCTGCTTTTCTGAGAAAGTCCTTATCTCTGTCATATTTGGTGGACAGTTTTGCTAGGTACAGTATTCTCAGTTGACAGTTGTGTTCTTCAAGTGTTTTGTATATATACCACTCCACTTGTCCTTTTGTTCACACAGTTTCTGCTGAGAAATCAAAGCTTACTCTTATTTGTTCTCTGTTATAGATTATTCCTCATTTTTCTTTAGCTGCTTTAAGCATTCTCTCTTTGCCTTTAAATTCTGGAGAGTTTGACTATGAAATGCTTGGTATTTTTCTTTTGGTGTCTATTCTATTGGGGGTTCACTCAGCTTCTTGGATGTATATTCTCTCTTTTTTTTATGATTCCTAGAAAGTTTTTTCCTAGTAATGTCCCCACAATTTTGGAGGGGGGTGCCTTTTTTTACTGCTTCCTGTTCTGGAATCCCATTTGCACATGCTTTTCTGGAAACTTAAGAGTGTCCTACATCGTTCTTAGACTTCCTTTATTTTCGCTTGTGCTTTTTGCTCTAGCAGATCAGTGCTAAGAGCTCTGTCTTCTGTTTTGCTGATCTTGTGCTCCATCTCTTCAGTTCTGCTCGTCTGCCTCCTCAACATGACAGCTTCTGATATGTAGGTTTTATTACTCTGCTATTTCTTGTTTTTCTTTGTTTCTAATATTTCCTTGGTTTTATTTGCTCTGTCTTGTATTGCTTGTTAAAGTTCCTCTACGGTTTTCCTTGTATCTTCCTGCAGTTCTTTGTATTTTTCTTTCATCCAGTGAAAACACTTGACCCTTGTTCTTTTGAATTCAGTGTCAGGAAGTTCCATCAGCCTTTTCTCTTCTAGGATATCCATTGACTCTATATTTTGATCACTTGTTGGGTGACATCTTGCTTTGGTTTTGAGAGAATCTGCATCTTCAATATCATTGCAATAATAGTGTTTTTCTTGCCTGGGGTCATTTTCTGGTCTTGTGTCTGGTGACACTCCTTGCCTGGTCCTCACGGATTCTGCGTCAGATGGGGCAACTCACCCTACGCAGAGTCCTCTTGGTCCCTCTGTGGGAACACCTGCCCTGCCTGGAGTTTCCTCTGGTCCTGGGGGAGGTAGACTATAGTTACTCATTGATAATTGTTAATATTTCTTTATTAAGAATTTTCCTTGTTTAACATACTGATTTTATTATTGAACATCCACTTGAGCCAAAATTAGGCTATTTTGGTAGGAAGTTTACAGGCTAAACTGCTATGGTGAAGCTTCAAAAGCACTAGAAATCAACCAAAATGGATAGAGATTTGAAACTAATTCCAAGAAGAAAATTGTGTTCCTTGTGAAGGATGAGAGGATGCAGTGTTCTTTAATGGGGCTTGTGAAGACTGGGCCTATGAGGAGCTTAGGTTAGGAAATAAGCTGATGGCATGGTTTTCAAAAAAAGGTATTGGTTGAAAAGTCATGCTGGAGTATCACCTGGCATAGTCTCAAGAAATGAGAATCACTTAGATTATCTTCTTGGTACCATGAGATGGGTATATGAGAAGTGTCATAAAAAGAAACGCATAGTTTATTTATATGTTTTGTTATGTCTAGCTGTCTCAGCTAAAATGTATATTTTTATAACAGACATAAAATTCCATAGACCTCATTATTCAGGTGACATCGCTGTGGCACACTGAGCCATTACCACAGAAATCAAGGCAATTCCTTGAAAACTGAAAGTGAAGGGGCCAAACTGACTCAGCATTTCTTAAGCTAAAGGTACTGAAGAACAAATTTAAGCCTCAACTGGCAATACCTAAGAATGCTTTGGGCAGAATATTAAATGGTACATGAAGCATTAAAAGAAGATGGAAAGAGTATATGGAGTCATTGTACCAAAAGGAATTGGTGGCAAAGAAGAATTTCATGAAACAGCGTATGCTCAAGAGCCTATGCTGACAAAGGAAGAAGTTCAAGATACTCTGAAAGTATTGGTAAAAAACAAGGCCCCAGGAATTGATGGTATACCAATTGACATAATTCAACAAACAGATGCTGCCTGGAATGTGCTCACCAAGTTGTGCCAAGAAATCTGGAGGACAACCATCTGAGCAACTGACTGGAAGAGACCTATGTTTATTCCCATTCCAAAGAAAGGTGATCCAACAGAGTGCAGAAATTATCAAACAATATCATTAATATCACATGCAAGCAAGAGTCTGCTGAAAATTATCCAAAAACGACTGGAACAGCACATCAACATAGAACTGCCAGAAGTGCAGGCTGGGTTTGGATGAGGCTATGGCACTAGGGATGTTGTTATTGTTGTTATGTGCCATCGAGTCATTTGCGACTCATAGCGACCCTATGTACAACAGCCCTAAACTCTGCTCTATCCTGTGCCAATTGCATTGCCTCTGACACATCCATCCTGATTACCCCAGTCACTGAATCAATCCATCTCATAGAGGGTCTTCCTCTCTGGCGCCACCCCTCCACCCTCCCGAGCATGATGTCCCTCTCCAAGGACCTATCCCTCCTTGCAACATGCCCAAAGTATGTCAGACGAAGCCCCAGAATCCTTGCCTCCAAGGAGCAGCCTGGTTTAACCCTCTCCAGGATGAACCTGTTTGTTTTCTTGGCAGTCCATGGTACATTCAATACTCCTCTCCAGCACTACAGTTCAAAGGCATCAATTCTCCTTCTGTCCTCCCCAGTCATTGTCCAACTCTCTGATGCAAAACAAGTGATTGCAAAGACCATGGCCTGTATCAGGCACACCTTAGTCTCCAGAGAGACACCGTTGCTCTTGAGTACTTTAGAAAGATCATTAAGAGCAGACTTTCCCATCGCAATACGTTTTTTGATTTCCTGGCTGCTGGTGCCAAGAGTGTTGACCGTGGAACAGAGCAAACTGAAGCTGTGAACAATCTCGATCTCTTCACCATCCATCCTGATGCTACCAATTGGTCCAATTGTCTTCTTGACATTGAGCCTCAGTCCATACTGAAGGCTGCAGTCCTTGACCCTCTGCAGCAAGTGCATGAGGTCCTCCTCAGTTTCAGCAAAGCAGGGTTGTGTCATCTGCATAACGCAGATTGTTAATAGATCTTCCACCAATCCTGATGCCACAATTCTCCTCATGGAGCCCAGCCTCCTGGATAATCTGCTCTGCATACAGGTTGAAAAGGTATGGAGACAGGACACATCCCTTGCGTTCACCCTTCCCAATTTTGAACCATGTAGTGTTACCCTGCTCTGTTCTGACGACTGCCTTCTGGTCCAAGTATAGGTTTCACATTAGCACAATTAAATGTTCTGGGATTCCCATTCTTCTCAGAGTGAACCACAGTTTGTTATATCAGATGGATCTTGTCTGAAATCAGGGAGTACCAGAGGAATGTCTATCTGTGTTTCATTGACTACGCAAAGGCATTTGACTGTATGGATCACAACAAACTGCCTAACTCTGAGAAGAATAGGAATCCCAGAACACTTGATCATGCTAATTCAAAACCTATACTTGAACCAGGAGGCAATTGTCAGAACAGAGGAGGGAAACACTGCATGGTTCAAAATTGGGAAGGGTGTATTCCAGAGATGTGTCCTATCTCCATACCTTTTCAATCTATATGCAGAACTGATTATCCGGGAGGCTGGGCTCTATGAGGAGAAATGTAGCATCAGGATTGGAGGAAGACTGACCAACAATCTGCATTATGCAGATGGCACAACCCTGCTTGCTGAAACTGAGGACGACCTGAAGCATTTACTGCAGAAGGTCAAGGACTGCAGCCTTCTATTAATATGGATTGAAGCTCAACATCAAGAAAACAAAGATTCTCACCACTGGGCCAATTGGCAACATCATTATGAATGGTGAAGAGATTGAGATAGTCAACAGTTTCTTTTGCTTGGCTCCACTGTCAACATTCTTGGTGCCATCAGCCAGGAAATGAAAAAACAAATTGCCTTGGGAAAGTCTGTTGTTGGATACTTCTCCAAAGAGCAATTATGTTAGTCTGGAAACGAATGTGCCCCTGATCTAGGCCATTGTCTTTGCAATTAGGTGCTGTGCATCAAAGAGCTGGATAATGACTAAGTATAATAAAAGGAGAATTGATGCTGTTGGGCTGTGGTTCTAGAAAAGAATATTGAATATAACAAGGACTACTAAAATAACAAATAGGTTCGTCCTAAAGAGGGTGAAACCAGGCTGCTCCTTGGAGGCAAAATGTTCTGAAGCTTCATCTGATCTACTTTAGACATGTTGCAAGAAGAGACCAGTACTTGGAGAGGGACATCATGCTTGGGAGAGTGGAGGGACAGTGCAAGAGATGACCCTTGTGAGATGAATTGATTCAATGACTAAGGTAATAGGAGTAGGTGTGTCAGAGATGATAAGATTGACACAGGCTAGAGCAGGGTTTAGGGCTATTGTACATAGGATTGCTGTGAGTCGCAGGTGACTCGACAGCATATAACAACAATTTAAAATGCTGCAAGAAAAGACAAGCTAAGACAGCTTCTTTTTCTTTCAGATGATCTCTTCTTTCTTGATTTTGGCCAGCCACAGAATTACAAAAGCTTTCAAAGTATAGGCAACAGCATCTAAACGTAAAAGTTGAGGAGTGATGGTTGTTCTAATCTATCAATGTTGGTGTTGCTTGCTGTTTTTATTCCAACCCATGGTGAACCATACCTTTTACTTCCTTGTGTCATCAACAGAAAGATGATGTTAAATCAATCCCTATACCAGTGCTCTAGAGAGGGGATGGCATCTCCAGAACCAACTGAAGCATACTTCAGAGAAAACAGCATGCAACACATCAAAGTCTCTCCCTCCGAAGATGCCACCTGCTCAGAGCCAGCGCTGTTGGACTAGCAGGTGGGTTTAAGCCAACTCCTGGGGAATTTTCTTTCTCTTTGTTTCCATCTCTCTCCCATTTTAAATGCACCCCATTTGTTACTTTTAGTCTTATTTTGGTTTTTAGGGTCATTTTAGAAACAAATTCTCTTCAATCTAATCTTAATCTAGGTTTATGAAATGTTATTACTCAAGAAAGGCTTCAGTGGCTATAAATTAGGATATTTCCAAAAGAAAAATGTTAGCAAGTCATACCTTAGCTTTAATGGTAAGGAGCTGCTCTGCCAACCCAAAGACATATGGTTCTAATCCACAAGCTGCTCCACAGGAGAAAGATGGACACTCTCCTCTTGTGTGATTTACTATCTCTGAAAACTCATCACAGGGTCAGCTCTGATTCATTTCTGACTTGATGGTGCATAACAACAACCACATGAAAGTTGGAACTCCTTAGCATGAAGCACAGTCCTCCAAAATCTAGCCCTTGCCTCTGTTTCTGTTATGGCTGTACACGTTATATTTTAGGAAAAAACCTTACATTGGAAAGCCTAAAATCTCATGCATTAGTTTGACATCTCTGAGCCTCACAGAGCCTGAAAGTCCTAATCATAAGACAATTTGTTCTTGTTGGAGTTGACCCCACCCCCTCAACCTATCAGGAAATGCTCCCCACCTGGCTCGTGCTCCTGTCTGCAGGACCAGTGCTTCACGGAGGCTGTAGCCTACTGGGTTTCACTTCCCTGCCACCTGCCAAATTATACAAACAAGTCAGTCACATCCTCCTGAGATTTTGAGGGGTCTCCCCATCTTCTTGGTACTGCAAAGCCTGCCTCTGACATTCTCTTCTGGTTCATGCTACTCTGAGTACCACCCCCATGGGGGCCCTATGTGGCATATGGTGGCCTCCTTCCCCAGGGATGTGAGTCTTTGTAACTAATAAACTACTATTTATTACTTATCACTTGTATAGTGTGGATGTTGTCCCAGAACTTTAGAGTAGATCTCCCTTCCTTCATGATCAAGGGGGTGATGAGGGGGTGGATAAAACATCCAAAAAAGTGTCCCAGAGATGATGAAGATGGCACAAGAAGGGACAGGGTTCAGATTTGTTGTGCATATAGGGTGCTGTGAGTCATAGTCACCTCACAGCATCTAACAACAATAACAACAATTCTACTTCCACAATGTTCTGCTTCTTTAATTTTGCTTCTGGTGTACATACTGCCTGAACTGCCTTTACTTCCATTTTGATTATATGCTTCCAAGTTCTGTGCTGGTAAATGCTTAACAACTGGATACCTAGGAGGAAAAAAAACCCCTAGTATGTAGGGTTTGCTGTTTTCTGTGCTATAAATAAGCATACCACTGCTGATCTTACGACACTAGCCTGGTCATTGAATGCTGAGTTAGGAAGAGATGTGCTTAATTGCTTCTTGCAAGCTAGTGTGAGTCGTTCTTGCACTCTGCTCCCCTCTCCAAGTCAAGCCAACCTTTAAAATTTTGTTTGAGTATCAAATTGTTTTCCTGTCAAACACTCTTCTAGGTGGTATAGCACTGGTCTGTGCGTTGCTGTACAGAGGTAACTCACGGTTGCTATGATGCTGAAGACTGTGACAGTGATGTGCCAATCGTGTTAATGGTCCCCCATGGTGGAAGTGTTGGCTGGAGCTTCCTGACTAAAACAAGCCTGGAAGCAGGAGTGGCATCCACTTCCGAAATGGCTTGCCTCCAGAAACTCTATATTCGGACAGTGCTCAGGCCGTTCGTTCATAGGGTCTCTATGAGTCATCTATGACTTGACGGCACCTAACAACAACATCAACTTTTCCAGGAAACCTCTCTTAATTAAAACCTGCTCAGGCTCTAAGACTGGGGTGGATGCTCTCAAGACATCCTAGGCATCTCCCTGTGTTCGTGTTAGGTGTTACTGAGTCAATTCTGCCTCCTACTGATCCAGTGTGCAACAGAACGCAACACTACCCCACTCTGTGCCATCCTTACCATGATTTTCACGTTTTTTTAAAATTTTAAAATTTTTTTAAAATTTTATTTTATATTGGTTTGCTTACAAAGTTCGTATACATTGTGTTTCACACTATTCTTCATTCACATTGTGTTTCACACAACCATCCCTATGCATTATGCTTTATATAATTAATCACGATCAGACCTTGCCCATCATTATCTTGTCTTTTCAGGTCTCCCGACAGACCCTTCCCATTTCCATCCCCCCTCCCTCCACCCACCAAGTTGAACAAAACTGTGATTTCACCCCTACTCCTCCTCACCCTTCTGCTCCCACCCCTTCTCCCACTGGGCTCCTATACATGTTTTACTTATTATCCTTCTATTTTTTACAATAATGGTCTTATACAGTATCTGTCCTTATGAGACTGAGTTAGTTCACTCAGCATAATGTTCTCCAGTCTCTCCTAAGTTATGCAGTATTTTTCAAAATCATTATTCCTGAGTGGTGCATAGTATTCCATTGTGTGAATGTACCACAATTTCTCAATTCCTTACAGCTGTGGTTGGACATTTTGACTGTTTCTATGTTCTCATGATGTTGAATTATGCTGCTATGAACATTAGTGTACAAATCTCCATTTGTGCCTCAGTTCTACTTTTCTTGAGGTATATTCCTAGTGGTGGAATAGCTGGGTCATATACAGTTTCTATGTTAAACATTTTGAGGCCACACCAAACTACCTTCCAGAGTGGTTGCACCATTTTACAACCCCTCCAACAATGTATGAGCATTCCCCCTCTCCACATTCCCTCCAACATGTATTGCTTGCTACCCTAAGCCTCTGCTGCTGGGGTGAGATTGTATCTCATTGTGGTTCTGATTTGCATCTCTCTTACTTCCCGTGATTTTGAGCATTTCTTCATGTGACTGTTGACCATCTGAATGTCTTTTTCAGTGAAAATGCTTTCCATGTCTTTTGCTCATTTTGTAATTGAGTTATCAGTCTTTTTCTTTTGGAGGCCCAGGAATAGTCTGTAAACTTGTGTAATGAGACCCTTGTCTGAGATGGTATTGCCAAATGTTTTTTCCCAATTCAGTAAGTTTTCTTTCTACCCTTTTGGGGAAAGTTTTTGATGAGCAGAGACTTAATCTTTGGAAAGCCTCATTCATCAATTTTATCCTCTCCAGGTTGTCCATTTCTTGCTGTGTTTGTCAGCCATGTCTTGAGTCCATTGTTGGAGCTGTTGTCTTTTTTATGCTGACCTACTTTGCCAAGCACAGTGTCCTTCTCTAGGGTCTGCTTCCTCGTGATAGCACGTCTGTAGTATATGACACAAAGTCTCACTATCTTCACTTGTTAGGAGCATTCTGGCTGCACTCATTCCAAAACAGATTTGTTTCCTTTTCTGAAAGTCCATGGTACATCCAATATTGTTCCCTAACACCACAATTCAAAAGTATGAATTATTTTCAGGTCTTCCTTATTTGTTCTCCAGCTTTAATACATAAATGAAGCAATTGAAAAAAAATATGACCTGGATAGTGTGCAACTTAGTCTTGCAAATGACATCTTTACTTGTAAGCACTTTAAAGAGGTCTTCTGCAGGAGATTTGCCCAATGAAATATGTCACTTAATTCACTGACTGCTGCTTCCATGGGCACTGGTGATGGGTCCAAATAAAAGGAAATCCTTGGCTACTTCAGTGATATTCCCATTTATCATGATGCTTCTTGTTAGTCTGTTTGTAAAGCTTTTAATCTCAGCAGCCTATTGGAACAGTTTATCAGAACTTGTAATAGGTAAAGGTGTGAATGCCTGCTGGGTGAGAGTTTGATGAGGATGAGAAGTGATTAGAGAGCTGGCTTCTCCAGCAAGTTGTTCATGGTATAACACCCTTAGATTGAGAGTCTTGCAATTCCAATGATTACAATGTCTTTTAATATCTATTTTCTTTTTCTAATACCATGTTATTATATAGGTAGGTGGGGTTCTTGCTATTGACTTTGCACTTTCTTTCTAAACCTCAGATTTACAAGGTTTAAGACATTCTCATAGGTTTGCTAATTCCCCATTTTCAACACAAGCCCTGCCATCAACTGGAAAAATGAGAATTACTAATGTGTGTTGCAGTTATTAAAATAAATGTGACCAAAAAATGGGAGTTAAAAATAACCAGTGCTTGCTTCCTATTTTGCAAACAGGGACTATCATAGAATTGTAGGATTTGAGTTGAGACTTACTCGCTAGAGACATCTTCTACACCTGGAAAGAACTTCCTTGTTGGCACAGTTATTTCTGACGGGCAGCCACTACAAGACATCCAATCTCTCAACCTTGTCATGTAATGATCTATGCTGTGGTTTCTGCCTTTTAACTGATAAAAACTTAACCACAGTGTGTGCAATACTCCTGGGGTACAAAGGGGAAGTTGCTGTTATTGTTATGTGCCATCAAGTTGCTTGTGACTCATAGTGATCCTATGAAAAAGAGCCTTAAACCCTGCTCTATCCTGTGCTAACCTCACTGTCTCCAACACACCTACTCCCTTTACCTCAATCATGAAATCGACCCATCTCATTGAGGATCCTCCTCTCCTGTGCTCTTCCTCTACCCTCCCAAACATGATGTCCCTCTCCAAGGACTGGACCCTCCTTGCAACATGCCCAAAGTATGACAAATGAAGCTTCAGAATCCTTGCCTCCAAGGAGCAGCCTGGTTTCACCCTCTCTA
>NW_006399757.1:23922353-23925828 GCF_000299155.1 Elephantulus edwardii | reverse complement strand
GGGCCTCCAAGCAGTTGGGGTTGGGAGGGAGGGGTAGGAGGCTCCCTGTAAACATCTGGACTTGGGCTGGGATGGGGGGGCTGGTGTTGGGCAAAGCCAGGGGTGCCAGACTGGAGAAGTGGGTGCCCTTCCAGCCACAGGCCTTGGGAGACTCAAGCATGTGCTCCAACTCCACTGCCCTCCCCATCACAGAATAAGACAATGATTAAAAACCAGAACAAATGTCCAGGAAGGGAGTATCATTCCTGGTACCTCAGACAAAGGCAGGCATCAAACAAGGTGGCCTGTGACCACCCCTCCCCCAAGTCTTTGGAGCTGAGGGAGGGGGGTGAGGGGAGCCAAGAACAGAGAGTAAAGAAGGGAGAAGCGGCCGGGGGGCACAGGTGGGGAGCATGGTCCTCTTGTCTCCATCTTCTTTGGGGGATTATGGAGAGCAGAGTCGGCAGTGGCCCTGGCGGTACCATCCTGCCAGGTCTCACTGCCCCTTAGAAGAGGCCGCATCCTTCAGGTTGTTCTTGATGATGACGTCGGTGACGGCATCAAACACAAACTGCACGTTTTTGGTGTCGGTGGCACACGTGAAGTGCGTGTAAATCTCCTTGGTGTCCTTGCGTTTGTTCAGGTCCTCAAACTTGCTCTGGATGTAGCTGGCTGCCTCGTCGTACTTGTTGGCCCCTGTGTACTCTGGGAGTCAGATGGTCAGGGCTGTGTGTGATCTTCTCCTCAAACAGGTCCTTCTTGTTGAGGAAGAGGATGATGGATGTGTCCGTGAACCACTTGTTGCAGATGCCGTCAAACAGCTTCATGCTTTCATGCATGAGGTTCATCTTCTTATCTTCAGCCAGCACCAGGTCATAGGCGCTCAAGGCCACACAGAAGATGATGGCAGTGACGCCCTCAAAGCAGTGGATCTTTTTCCGCTCAGAGCGCTGATCACCCACGTCAAACATCTTGAAGTGTAGGTCCTTGAAGGTGAAGTGCGTTTCCACGTTTCCACGATGCCTGTGGTCTTCACTCGGGTCCACAGCACGTCCTGCTGTGTGGGGATGTAGTCGCTTTGTGCAATGCGCTCCAGGTCGTTCAGGTAGTAGGCAGCCGAGTCGTTGAGCTGGTACTCCCGAGAGCGGCCGAAGCAGGCCTGCATCCCATGGTCAGCCCAGAGTCTCCGGATGATGCCCGACAGGTCCTCAGGGAGCGTGCCGTGCTCCTCGGCTGCACAGGACAGAGCAAACAGCTGCCTCTCGTCGTCCACTCGGGAGGGATCAGCAAAGTCAATCTGCAGGTTGCCCATGGCCTTGATAATGGCCATGATGGACTGGATGGTGTTGCTGTAGACGACCGCCCGGTACTGCGGCACTCCTCCTCCGAGTAGCCATCCTCATGGATGATCTTCATCTGCTTGACAATGGTACTCTTCCCGGACTCGCCAGCACCTAGCAGCAGCAACTTCAGCTCCCTCGCCGCCTTCTCACCATCCTCCCACAGATTCTTGTCGATCATCTTGGAGCGCTCAGCCGCGGCCTTGTCCTCGGCGCTCACGGCTCACGGTGCACCTCACCCCACCGTCCGCCCAGCCTGGCTGTCCACCCGGCCCCCACACGGCCCGGGCCCGGCTCGGCCCCGCCCGCCCGACTCCGCTCCCGCCACCGGCCCTCTGCAGGCAGCTCTCAGGCCCGGTGGGCAGTTTCGAGCGTCTGTGGGCGGCACCTTCCCGGCTGCGGTGCACTGAAGGCGGGGAGGGCTGGGGATCTCTGTTTTCTTGATGTAGAGTTTCAATCCGTATTGAAGGCTACAGTCCTTGACCTTCTGCAGCAAGCGCTTCAGGTCCCCCTCAGTTTCAGCAAGCGGGGTTGTATCATCTACATAACGAAATTGTTTATGAATCTTTCTTTAATCCTGATGTGTAGGTTGGGTTGAGGAGAGGCTGTGGAACTAGAGATATTATAGCTAATGTTTGATGGATCTTGGCAGAAAGCAGAGCGTACCAGAGGAGTGTCTATCTGTGTTTCATTGACTAAGCAATGGCTTTTGACTGTGTGGATCACAACAAACTGTGGTTGACTTTGAGAAGAATGGGAATCCCAGAACAATTGATTGTACTTACACAAAACCTATACATGAACCAAGAAGCAGTTATAAGAACAGAGCAAGGAGACCCCGCACAGCTCAAAATCGGGAAGGGTGTCTACCAGGGATGTATTCTGTCTCTATACCTTCTCAATCTATATGCAGAACAGTTCATTTGGGATGCTGGTCTGTAGGAGGAGGAATGTGGCATTAAGATTGGAGGGAGATTCACCAACAAAAGAATACAATTAGCTAATTGTCGTAATCCCAGTCTTTTTATTTAAGATGGTAAACTTTTCTGATTCCAAATTTATCTCCCCTCCTAAGCTGAAAATCAGAGTTCCTTGTATTACTTTTTTGTTTGCAGGAAGGAAGTTATGTCCTTAGTATTGGAAGTCCAAGTCCACACCATGAATCTAGGTTAAAATTACTCACCTTTAACACCCAAACCTCTAACACTAAAACCTAAAATTATTCACCTTGAACAACCAAACCTTTAAACACCCAAACCTCTAATTGGTGGATCTTTTGGATTTTTATAGGGGAATTTACAGGTATCAGTCATCTCTTAATATACTCGGTGAGAGTGTGTGTGAGAGAGAGAGAGTGAGGGAGAGAGGGAGAGAGGGAGAATGAGGGAGAAAGGGAGAGTGAGGGAGAGAGGGAGATGTATCCAGCTTCACTTTGCTCTTGAGTGGGCGTGCTCAACCATCCACACAGATCAGCATCACCTGGGAAATGTTTTAAAACTACTGATTCCTATCCATTTCCATTGTGAATCCATTTCTTTCTGGTGGGACCTAGGCATTCATTATTTAAATCTTTTGAGTGATTCTAAGGTGCAGCTGGAGTTGGAAATAAGTCCTCTGACCAGCTCCTTACACTTACCTCTGTTGTCTCTAGTAGGCACCCAACCCTTTGGCACAAAACAGTTGTCTTCTGATCCCTTCTTGATATAGACCAGAATCTGTTTTCCCTTCTGTTATCAATCTCCATCTCTAAAATATTGGTCTCAGGATCCCAGTTTCCTTTTTAATGCCTAAGGGAATCATGTCTTTCTTCCAGGTTCCCATCTTTCCTTTATTATCAACCATTAGCATCAACATCAGTTAAAAATAGGCGTATGTCAAGACCTGGTTTATGTGTCAGTTCACATAGGACATAGATCATTGCTGTGATTTAAGCAAGACAGTCAAACAACATTCATTCATTGAATGGGTAGTGTGCACCAGTTCTGGAGCTAACCTTGGGATTATAAAATTGAACAAGAATTTTTAGTTCTTGTTTCCACGGAAGTTAAGAAAGAAAGTAGAAAAGGGAAGCCACTGACTGGGAAAAAGTATTCGGTAATAACATATCAGATAAGGGACTTATATCCAGAATTTATGAAATACTTGAGCACCACAAC
>NW_006399757.1:23914070-23920868 GCF_000299155.1 Elephantulus edwardii | reverse complement strand
CAACAATGAATGAATGGAAACCCAAAATCTCTGTAAATGTTCATTAAAACTAATAAAATTTAATAATATAAAAAAAGAAAGAAAGTAGATAGTCAAACACTTAAGGGACAGAAGAAAGAATGGAAGCTCCTGTAGTTCTTGGAAGTGGCATGTCTCCCTATTAATTTTTAAGCAAGATAGCTCTTTGGGCAGTTGTGGGGGGACAACCTGATTTTACCTCAGAAAACTTTTTATAATAAATTCAAATGGTGAATATGTCCCATAGCTTCAGAAATCTTTGACATGAACAATTGTACTGGAGAAAAAGAGGAAAAAGTTTTAAATGGACTAGGATAGGTGTTAGCTGAAGAGTTAGCTTCTTTTAACCATTACAGTTAGCTCTGTCTGGTTTCCAGCTACCTTAACTGTAAATTAGCATGGCCTTGCAAGTCATCAACAGCTGTGGACTAGGATAAGAGAGTGTTTTCACACAGAGGGCAGCAAGTCTTGAGGCAAGTAAAACTTGTGGCAGCAAGACTTGAGAGAGGTTGAAGCAGACCCTGTTGATGAAACCCTGGTGATGGTGTTGGAGACACTACGGCATTGCTGTGGAGAAACTGTGGCTAGGTGTAAGAAAAGGAGCCCTGAGATAAAGTCCACAATTAAAGGTGTTTGATTTTTTTTTGCCAGAGGCTTGAAGGAGAAGCTTACTTATAACTTGCTGGATGCTTGTTTTCTTGGAGGCAAAACTTGCTGGATTTGACTGCTGAACTGAAATGAGAGCCTGAACTAATTGTGCCTTGGAACTTAGACTAAAACCTGGATTTGTTTTGGGTGATACTGTTTACCTCTCATGCTTTCCAGCTTCCTTAGCTCATAAACCCCATTTTTGGTACCACAATTGTGTTTCCACAACAAATCAACGAACCTCTTGCTGTTGGTGTGGTTCTAGAGGTGCCACAGGGCTGGACTACAGGCTTTTTCTCTGCTTCCTGCTCTGGGGCAGTGCTGGGCTGTGCTGTTGCACAGGATGGTTCTTAAAAGTGTGTGCCGCCTTTGCCAAATGCACAGACCAATTCCAGACAACAAAAAGCATGTCATCATAGCTCTTTGGTCACTGATAGTTATCTTAAAAGAAACAGCATATTGAAAAGATAGTATTGTGATCTGCCTTAATAAATAGTTTTTAAAAGATAATATTTTGTGATATGCAGATGACACAACCCTGCTTGCTGAAACTGAGGAGGACCTGAAGCACTTGCTGCAGAGGGTCAAGGACTGCAGCCTCCAATATGGATTGAGGCTCAATGTCAAGAAGACAAAGATTCTCACCACTGGACCAATTGGCAGCATTAGGATGAATGGTGAAGAGATTGCGATTGTTCACAGCTTTAGTTTGCTTGGCTCCACAGTCAACACTCTTGGCACCAGTAGCCAGGAAATTAAAAGACATATTGCCATGGGCGAGACTGCTGTTAGGGACCTCTCCAAAGCACTGAAGAGCAATGGTGTCTCTCTGGAGAATAAGGTGCGTCTGATACAGGCCATGGTCTTTGCAATCACTTGTTATGCATCAGAGAGTTGGACAATGACCAAGGAGGATAGATAGAGGGAGAATTGATGCCTTTGGGCTGTGGTGCTGGAGAAGAGTATTGAGGGTAGGTACCATGGACTGTGAGGAAAACAAACAAATTCATCCTGAAAAGGGTCAAACCGGGCAGTTCCTTGGAGGCAAGGATTCTGAGGCTCTGTCTAACATACTTTGGACATGTTGTAAGGAGGGACCAGTCCTTGGAGAGGGACATTATGCTTGGTAGGGTGGAGGGACAGTGCAGGAGTGGAAGGCCCGCTATAAGGTGGATTGATTCAGTGACCGGGGTAATCAGGATGGGAGTGTCAGAGACAGTGCGACTGGCACAGGACAGAGCAGAGTTTAAGGCTGTTGTACATAGGGTCGCTATGAGTCGTAATTGACTCGACGGCACATTACAACAAAAGATAATATAAGAAAAATAGCCTAGGAGAAGGTATTTGCATTATATATTTCTGATGACTTGCATCTGCATTTATAAAATTTTCTTATAAATTAATAAGAAAATGTAACGCAATAAAAACTAGACAATAGACTTGAACTGGGTCATCACGAAAGAGACAAGTATTTATTGAGTATTTGTGAAGATGTTCAGCATCTTTACTAATCCTGAAATAGTAATGAAAATAACAATGAAGTCTCACTTTATACCCACCATAATGTATACCATTAGAAAGACTAACAGTGCTAAGTGTTGGCAAGTCCGTGAAACCACGGGAATTTTTGCACATTGGTACTGGTTGAAATTCACAGTAATTTTATGACCTTTTCTGCTCCTAGGAAGGTGCCTGTGCAAGATAGTCACTAATTATCCCACAGCAGCAATTCTATGAAAAAAAAAATCAAATAGTGATTACTTCAAAGATTGAAGGTAGATATTGATTTTTAATAAGCATGAGAGCTCTTCTTGGGATAGCTGAACTATGTTATGTCCTGAAAGGTGGTTATATGAGTATATATTTAAGTATAAATTCATTGATCTACGCACTATAAGAACTAGTCACTGAGTCAACTCCAACTCTGGTAACTCCACAAGTGTCATGTCAGCATGGAACTGTGCTCCATAGAGCTTTCAATACTCAACTTCCCAGAAATAGTCTGTTTTCTAAGGCAGCTCTGGATGGATTCAAATCTCTTACTCTTTCTACTATCAGCTGAGCACTTTAACAGTTTGCACCATTCAGGTACTCTGTATCTACTTTAATGGATACATGTTACACATGAAGCCATAGAAAACAGGAAGTATCAGGAAAGAGCTATGGGTGCTATGCACAAACTGTGTCAACACAATTCTCCCCTAGATAATTCCCTTGGTCCTTTCCATCTCAGTAATGCTAAACAACATTTTAAAAAAGAAAGGTATTTTATTCCTCTCAAAACGGATGACTGTAAATAGGGTAGCAAGGTGCCCGCAGTGTTCAGTGGGCTGATGTGTATGATGAGAGCCTGACAGGTCTTCTCGAGCCCACAGCCAGTTAGTGGTGGGAATAGAAACCCCTCAGCTTCCATATCCAGGCAGAGTCCTTTTTCCTCATCATGTGGCCTTTCAGAATGCTCCCTTCTAAAGACATCTGAGATGAGTAATGTGGCATTTTATAGAATCTGGCAGAGCATTGTATGCAAGTAACCAACATAGAATGATTTTGAAAGAAAATCCTGTCCCATTGAGTTGGCATTGATGAGGCTTCTTTTTTGAACAGGGCTGTGGGATGATGTCTTCTTGACTGCAGAGATGAAAACCGGAGGGGTGTTGGTGCAAGGGAGTTTGGCGCCAGTTGGTGGCTGTATTCAATCTTTGTGCTTCCAAACAGAGAACAGAAATATGAGAAATCAAAATAGTTTGTTCCCCAGCCTCCTACCTTCCTACTCTTCTTAGAGAGGAATCAAAAGCGAGCAAGTCCAGAAATAAAGCAGACTCCAAGGGACTGATGTCAGGATGATGAGCAACTGTGACAATGACAGAAATAATTTTCACCTTAAGGACCCTGCGTTTGCTTCCTGAGCATCTGAGATGTTGGGCTCCCTATGTGGGCCCATATGCACACAAGGAGAAAAGCCAAGGACTGGTGAACTTGGGATAAGATTCATAGCCTTGACCTCCATTGTAAGGCTGCCATGGAGCTTCTGGATTCTATTTATTTTTCCATGGAGACCAAAGGACTAAGCTCAGGATATGGTTTAGTTGGAATCTATCAATGTATTGATTTGGGGAGGAGAACAATACCGTTGCTTCTCCTGTCTCTGAACTCATGTAACGACTATGCTTTCCTCTTGATACTTGTGCCAATTGTTAAGGTTTGTCTTTCAGCTGGAAAACTATCCTTGTTTGTCTACTTTGTAATCCTGGAGCTGAACTATGAAGATTGAATTTCTCTCTTGGCAGCAGGCTCAACGTTAGATTTTGCCAGTAGAAGGCTGGGGAGGGAGACTGCAAAGCTGAAGGAGAAGGAAGGACAATTCTTCTGTCCCAGCAAGGAGTTGAGCTGCTCACCTAAAGATGGTATTTCTCTGGCAGTTCGTATCTACCAGCATCTCCATGGAAGAAAGATGGGAAATCTCCTCCCAGGCCCTTTTATTGTTACAGTTGTTGTTAAGGACCTTCAAGTTGACTGTGACTCATAGTGACTCTATGAGCCTTGCCCTATCTTGTTCCATCTTCAAAATCTCTGGTATGCTTGATACCATTACAGTCACTGTGTTAGTCTATCTTGTTGAGGGTCATCTTCTCTTTCTCTGACCCCTCATCTTTCCCAGCATTATATCTTTTCCCAAGGACTGGTCCCTCCTGATAACATGAGTTAAGTATGCGAGATAAAGTTTCACCATCCTTTCCTCTTCTTCCAAGATACATTTGTTTTTTTTTCTTTGGAAGTCCATGCAATTTAGCTTCTTGGAAAACCCACTGGAGGGTCAGCTATGAGTCAGTTCTGACTTGATGGCAGTGAATGAGTGAGTGGCTATTTCCCTGGACAGAATGAACAATGCAGAGTTCAGAGAGTCCCTGCAGAGGTCCAGCTGTGATGATGTCTCATAATTCTGTGAAGAACACCCTCCACCCAGGTTCTTTACTGTGTAGTGAGCAATAAGGTCTTCTGACAGCCATGCCTTCTCTTCCAGGGTCCGCACCTCAGCCCTGCGGGACCCTCAAACATTTTGTACTATTCACTTTCCCCTCAGCCTTAGAGTGGAAGCTGCTTTCTCCAGCTGCACCTTAGAGTTCTTACCTTCTTTTCAGTAACTGTCTTTTACTAGTTATTGCTGTTCATGTGCCATTGAGTCAAGCATGACTTACAGTAATCCCATGAACAACAGATTTAAACCCTGTTCTATCCTGCACCATCTTTATCTCTAACAGACATGCTTGAGCCCATTGCTGCAGTCACTGCATCAATCTATCTCATTGAGGGTCTTCCTCCCTTTCACTGACATTCCACTTTTCCTAGCAGGATGTCTTTTTCCAAGGAACAGACTCTTCTAACAGCATGTCCAAAGTATGAGAGACAGAGCTTCACCATCCTTGCCCCCAGGCAGCATGCTGGCTGCACTTTCTCCAAGACATACTGGCTTGTTCTTTTGACTATTCAGGCCTCCTCTCCAAGACCACAACTCAAAGGCATCAATTCTTTGTCTGTCATTCTTATTCGTTGTTCGGCTCTGAAACACATAGCAAGTGATTTTAAAGACCAGGACTACCTTAGTCTTCAAACTGACATCAATGCTCCTCAGTACTCTGGAAGGATCCTTGACAGAAGACTTACCCAATGCAATACATTATACCTTTGTCCCTTATGGATCGTTGGTGCTTTGGGCTTCTGGGAAAGCAGTCTTCTAACTAGGGTATTGGGCGGCATGTAGTTAATGGAAATAATTTCCGGATCCTAGACTTCCTTTCCAAATATGATTGACCTGAAAGCATGTCTATAAAGGATAAACTTTCCCAACTAGCCCTCAACTGGGGGCAGGGGGAGGCCTCTCTCTCATTTCTCCCTAGTTTCATGGCACATTGTCTAAAGGTGTAATATATGATGCTTTGATGAATTTTATTCTAATGATTTTAATGATAACCCAATACAGAAGAAAATGTTTTTTAATAGCTCAAGCCATAATATTGTAGAAAATTTTCTAAAAGTCATTTCTGTTTCAGGGATTTATGATAGAATGATTAATAAAAAGCTTTCAAGCATAAAATATATCACAATAAGGAGAACTGGAATGGAAATATGAGTTTAATGGAGGAAAAAGGAATATTAACATTTTTTTACAATTAAAAAGGTTTTTTACGTATTAAAAAATTTCAAACCATGATAAATATGTAATTACTATGGTAACTAAAACTGTTTGAGTTGTGTTTGGGACAAACATTCTTCTATGTAGTACAGCACTGGTTTGTCAATTTGCTGTACAGAGGTAACTCGGGGTTGCTGTGATGCTGAACAGTGTGACACTGATGTGTCAAATGTCATAATGGTCACCCATGGTGGACAGTTTGGTGAAGCTTCCAGATTAAAACAAGCTTGGAATCAGGGGTGGAATCTACTTCTAAATAGCATGTCTCCAGAAAATCAATGAACTTAGAGAAACAATGAAAGTTATACAACAGGGTTCAGGTCTTTTGTTCATAGGGTTGCTATGAGTTGTCCTTGGCTCGATGGCACTTAATAACAACAATAATGGTACCTATAGAATACTGAATGGTGAAAATTAGTAATCTTATCAGCTTCTTATACAAAAGTTCAAGTCTCCCTGAAGTTCCTCAGAAGAAAGACCTAGAAGTTACTCCTGAAAAATCAACCTCTGAAAGTCCTATGGAATGGAGTTCCCCTTTGATGTGAATGGAGTCACCATAAATTGGAATTCACTTGACAGAGATGGGTCATAGCATTTCTCTTCCTTTGGATACATTTAAAAACATGCAAAATGAAATTTTGTTTTAAATGTTCAATATTGACTGTATGACAGATGCATATTCTTTGCAACTCTTTATATATAGGAAGTGAAACTTTAGAATTAATCTCTAAAATGTTCAAAAGGATATACAGTGCTTTGGCATTATATTAGGAGATAAGTGGATAAATAAAATTGCCTGATGTCAGATGAATCTTGGAAGAAAGCAGAGAATTCTGGGAGAATGTCTATTTGTGTTTTATTGACTGACTACACACAAGCATTTTGCTGTGGATCATAGCAAAAGATGATTAGCACTGAGAAGTATGGGAATCCCAGAACAT
>NW_006399757.1:23912107-23913970 GCF_000299155.1 Elephantulus edwardii | reverse complement strand
AACAAGAAGTCCAGACAAAGCAAGGTAACACTGCATCATTTAAAAAAAAGAAAAGTGTGCCTCTGGGCTGTATCCTTTCTCCATACCCATTAAATCTGTATTGTTGTTGTATGTGCCATTGAGTCACCTGTGACTCACAATGACCCTGTGTACAACAGCCCTAAACCCTGCTCTATCCTATGCCAATCTTATTGTCTCTGACACACCTACCTCCATTAAATCTGTATGCCAAGCAAATTATTAGAGAAGTTGGACTTTATAGGGGGGGAAAGGTAACATCAGGATAAGAGGAAGATTCATCAACAACCTGTGGTATGCAGATTACAGACCTTGCTTACTCAAAGTAGACTTGAAATGGTAGCTGCAGATGATTAAGGACTACAGCCTTCAATATAGATTACATCTCAGCATCAAGAAGACAAAAATCCTCACTATCGGGCTGATAAGCAACATCATGATAGATGGAGAAAAGATTAAAATTGTCAGTGACTTCATTTCGCTTGGATCCACAATCAGCACCTTTGACATCAGCAAGTCAAAAAATCAAAAGATGTATTTTGCACTGGGAAAGTTTACTGTAAAATGCCTGTCACAGGTACTGAGGAACAATACAGTCATGTCAATTTGAAAACTAAGGTGTACTTGATTCAAGCTACGGCCTTTTCAATTACTTGCTATGCATTTGAGAGCTGGACAATGAATGATGACAGAAGAATAAATGACTTTCAGTTGTGGTATTGGAGAAGAACACTGAATTTCCCATGGTCTGCAAAAGAACAAACTGCTAACTCTTGAGAAAATGCAGCTGGAGTCTCCTTAGAGGCAAAGATGATGAATATTCATCTCACATACGTGTAGCATTTTGTTAGAAGAGGCTATTCCTTGGCGACAGATATCATGCTTGGAAAGGTAGGGGCTCAGCAAAAGAAAGGAAGACTCTAAATAAGATGGATTGACACAGTGATGGCAGCAATGGGCTCCTGTGTGTCAGAGAGGATGAGGATGGCACAGGATTGGACAGGATTCAGATCTATTGTTCATACTCGACAGGACATAGTAACAATAACAAAATAATATTCAGCTACAAATGAGTCAAGACTGACTGATTCTGTGATTAAATAGAAGACATTTGCCTCGGCTAAATGAAAATGGCATCCCCTCTTTCCCTGCTCAGCTTCTGTTTCCCATCTCCTCCTTCTCTGCAGAGAAACATACCATTAGAAAGTGACAGAAACCAACATGCATGTCCTTGACATCAAGGGCCAGACCAGAAGTCATGTGAGCTGAAAGCTTTCCTTCATCTTTATTCAGAATAAGTTGTGTATGAGTGGATGGTTTACCTAGAAATTTTGTGACTTGTCTTTATTTTATCATCTGGACTTGGAGTCTGCACACCTGGGTTGAAGTCCCGGTTCTATTGGTGACTAGTTGTCTGACTTTATCAAATAACTTCATGTCTCTGCATCTCAATTTCCTCATTTGCTAAAAGGGCAAGATAGTCTATGAGCCTTCGACTACATTCACACGTGACAGACCCTGAATAAAGGCTTGTTGAATCTGCAGCTCAATAGCAGTTGCCTATGTACTTTGGAGATAACCATCTCTCCATGCCCTGAAGGCTGCCAATGACCCTACCACAAGTTACATTAGATGGCCATGATCTCATAATGGACCTCAGTGAGCACACTGCCATCCCAGTCCAAGTTTGTGGATTATTTGATTGTTGCATATGGAAATGTTCACACTTAGTGACTAGATGTGGTCTGTGCCAGCATGGTACTGGTACAATGACAGACACATAGATCAATGGAATCGAATTGAGAATCCAGAGATCAACCCATCTATCTATGGTCAACTGATCTT
>NW_006399757.1:23883512-23910357 GCF_000299155.1 Elephantulus edwardii | reverse complement strand
TGTGGTCTGTGCAAACTTGATTCCACTCTAAATGCCATGCATTTCAGTAATTTCCTCAGGGAAGATATGTTTGAAAGCACTCATCTTTCAAATCTCTGCAAGTAATTATCGAACATGTATTTAAAGCTAAGAAGCCCCTGTGCTTAAATATACCAAACACAGGCTACAGCTCACACATGGGTGTATATATACAGGTTTCTTTATATCAATTAGCAGACCTGTTGCCAGACTCTGGAAGGAGTTAAGCTGGCACTTTGTAATAAATTTAGAGCAATTTAAAAAACAAATGGCATACATCAAGTGCCTAATAGGAAACTATAGGGTGTAGTCTGAAGGTGTTGTGCTATTCACCCAAAGACAGTACCTCTCTGGTGGTTCAAATCCACCAGTGACTTTTTGGGGAGAAATATGAACAATCACTTCTCATGTGATTTACAGCTTTGGAAACCCAATAGAGGGTCAGGTAAGACTTGATTCTGACTTGGTGCCAATGAGTAGGCAAGTGAAATTCCTAATATTAAAACAATAGATTTCACCAATTGGAGCATCAATGAAAAAAAAGCGTGAGATGATCTAGGTCCAATAGTGATTGATTTTATAAAATATAACGTATGAGAATGATTGTATGAAACATAATGCAAATGAAGGACTGTGTGAAACACAGTGTATATAAACGTTGTAAGCAAACCAATTTAAAAAATAATGTAAAATAGAATGTTTATGAGTGATTGTATGGAACACAATGAAAGATTGTATAAAATAATGCATATGAATGAAACATAATGCAAAGGACTTGTTAAATGAAAACTAATAAACATATTTTTTAAAAAGTGTACATGACTATAGTTGCAATGTCTAATCCCATTATGCATTATTAGAGGTGCTTCTATACATATACCACCAACCTTTAAAATCAGGATTGCTTTTCACATATTCACACAAATGTAAGAAATGGATTTTTAAATTAGTTTATTGGTGCTCTCAGGAGAGTAAGCCCTCAAGCTATATTTCAATAAAGATTAAGAATCTCATTCCAGATACCAGTTAAGTGTAGAGAAAATAACTATTGCAAAGAGACAAAGAGGAGTTTTGGTTTCCTACAATATGCTTGCCATCTGCTAAGTGTGTTGTTGACGTGATCTCAGATGTAGCAGCACCACTGAGGGGCAGAGGTGGGGGGCAGTATCATTCCTTCCAGTTCGCAGATGAAAACACTGAGGTTCACACAGTCAAGTATAGGTATTACCAGAATCAGATTGGGCTTCTGTTCTAACAACTATCATAAGTCAGCTCTGGCATAAATGGAATACTTCTTGGTTTTAATTTTCAATACTATTACCTCTCCTTTCCAGTGTCTTTATAAATTACTATCTGAGAAGGACAAATTCAGCAAATTATGTGATATAACCTTACATGCAGTCCACGTGCCTAACAATAAGATGTGAAAAAAACAAAGTGACTCATCATAACTCAAATACACTGCAAGTGAGGACTGCTTGTATTGAGACAGACTTGGAGTCTTTGTTGATGTTATTGACTCTAACTTTAAGAAAGTTGGATGTTAAGAAACTCTAACTTTAAGAAAGTTGGATGTTAAGAAAACTAAGCCTATGGAAGGGGTTTCAGCACTTGTACTCCAGTGGGCAGACCCAGAGCAGTGGTGCTCACTCTTGGCTGCATGCTGGGATCACCACTGATCCAGGCTTTGAAATCTTTGCTTGGAAGGCATCGATCTGCATCTCTGCCTTCACAGAGCTTCAGAATGTCTGGAGGATTGTTCAAACAGATTGCTGGCCTTGCGACTTCAGAGGTCCTGAGGTGAGGTGGGCTTGAGGATTCGCTTTTTTAACAAGTTCCTTGGTGCTGCTGCTGGTGGGTCTGGAACATTACCTTATGAGCATTTGCTTCTCAAAGTACTGACTTGAAGCTTCTAAATCAAAGTAACTTAGAGACTCTAATGCATGTTTCTGGGCCTTGGGTCAGTTCTGTAAGATCAGAGTTTCAAGGACAACTCTTCTAGGTGATTCTTCTTGGCTGAAGTTTGAGAATGTTTATCAAAGTAGGCCTTTGAGGATTTGCAGTCTTGCAGGCCCTGTCAATGGTTTTCTCTGGCTCTGCCTCTCCGTGATCTCCTGGGCCGATCTTTCCGCTTAGAATGCGGACCTGAATCTAGCTCCTCTTTCTTCCACCCAAACTACCCCCCTATGGTAGAAAGAACTAGACTGCCAAATGGAGATGCCACCAGACAGTCCTACAGGAGAAAAGAACACCTATCTCTCCACCACAACAACAATGGAAAAAGAACTACCAAGAGAATAATGATTCAATGACTCAGATTAGGCAGGAGCTCAAAGACCCTCCTACTGAGATTCTTGACCTGGACAGAAGCCTAGGTTCAGCCTGTCAAATTCTAGAGAATCCTCAGGAGATTGAAAACTAGCCACTGGCCTGGAAAGAAATTCTGATAAGTCTCATGAATCACCTAGTGAGCTTCCAGAGCCCCATCAGGCCTCTAATCTGTGGTATTGTCCTGATGGGAGCTTTATCAAGAAGATAGTAACCTGTGGCCAAGGCTTGGATAAACCTAAACTGGGCTCCTGTTGCAGGGTATGGGTTTGGGGGTTTCCTTTTGGATCAGGACTGCCAGAGGGCTGGACTGAGCTAACTTTGGGGGTAGGGCCATGGAGGGTGGAAACTTGGGGAGAGCTCTTAGAAAAATGTTTGGAATCGATGTGTCAAGACGAGAAGGCAGAGCTTCAGCTCCCTGGGAACTCTGGCCCTCCTATCAGGCTCACACCGGCTTCCTTCACTCCTGGCCGGGACTCCTAGGAGCTGGAAGTCAGCAAGATAGAGGCCTTGGCCAGGGAGGAACGTGCTAAGGATACAGAATTATTTCAAGCTGGCAACCCTGAAGGGGCTGCCCGATGCTATGACTGTTACTGACCCAACCCCTACCTGGCCCCCCTGAATGAACTTCATGCCAATCTGGCTGCATGTCAGCTGCTTGTAGGGCAACCCCAGTTGGCAGTCCAGAGTGGTGACAGGATGCTGGAATGAGAGCCTTGCCACTTGAAGACCTTGTACCAAAGGGGAGATGCCCATGCTGCCCTTGGGAACTTGGAAAAAGCACTGATGACCTCAAAAAGGTGCTGGCCATAGATCCAAAGAACAGGGAAGCTCAAGAGGAGCTTCGGAAGATGGATATTTAGGGGAATAAACAGGATGCTGGGCTGGCTCAGGGTCTATGAAAGATGTTTGGCTGATTAAAGGACTACCCTTAAAGAGTAAAATAAAAAAAAGTCTTTCGTTTTAATTTACCTCATCAAGTTTATAGGAGTCTCTGGATAGTGCAAACAGCTACCTCACTCAATTGTTAATAAAAAAATTAGTCTACCTGGTTGCTGTGTAGATGAGTCAGAACCAACCCATACCTGACCTTTCAGTGGGTTTTCAGAGGCAGCTAATCTCAGAGCAGGAAATTGCCCATCATTCTCTCATGGAGAAATTGGTGGATTTGAACCACTTGCCTTTGTGTTGCCTGTGGAACCCCTTACCACTAAGCCACCAGAGATCCCTAGAGAAGAATCTTTAATCCACATAGTTGTTGTTGCTGTTGTTGTGTGTCATGGCGTTGGAACGGACCCATAGCTGACCCTCACACTGGTGTTTAGAGGCAGGAGGAGCTTGCTCATCCTTATCCTGTGGATTCGAACCATATATCTTCAGGATTGCTGCACAGCTTCTTACCACTAGGTCACCAGAGCTCCCTAATCTACATGTTGTTGTAATGTGCCATTGAGCCAATTCTGACTCATGTTGTTGTTGTTGTTTACTGTAGAGTTGGAAATGACCCATAGCTGACCCTCCAGCAGATTTTCAGATGTAGTTAATTAAACAGAAGGAGATTGCCCATCCTTCTCCTGCAAAGCAGCTGGTGGCTTCGAATTGCAGGCCTTCAGCATTGCCACTAACGACCCTATGTACAACAGCTCTGAACCCTGCTCTAGCCTGAGCTGATTTCACTGTAAACTACACACCTACTCCCATTACCCTAGTCCCTGAGTCAGTCCATCTCATCCAAGGCCATCCTCTCTTGCGCTGTCCCTCAACCCTTACAAGCCTGATGTCTTAAAAGAAAAACATGGCAATTTATTTTCAAAATCACAGCCATTGAAACCTCTGAAGATTACTGTGCGCTGATTCTCCAACTGCCATGATTGGAAATGACGCCCTAGCCAGTGGTTTTCTCATCATCTACATGAGAACTACCCCATTTTGCAAGACAACTGCGCAGCGGAGAAGCGTTTACACTTGGCCATTAGCTGCTGTTGTGCCTTGTTTCTTTAGAATGCCCATAAGGGACCAATGCTTCACAGATGGAGCCTGCCAACAAAACACAGACACCCATTCACTGATTTTCTGAGACGCTCTCTGATTGTCAAGTTGCCAGCTCATCAGGGGGGAGAGGCCTGGCTGATTGGGTGGGTGGTTTCATGCTTCCCCAAAGACATGAGATCAGGAGGCCAGCAGCCCATCAAAGAGCCCCTTGCCCTTCCCCTCGCTATTTCACCTTCAGCTGTTGAGTGTGATTAATCCCTGAGAAAATAAAGCCCGAGCTCTTGAGTTTGAAGGACTCTGCTTGGAGCCCGATGTTCTGCACTCAGCCGGAAAGCTGGGTTAGCTGGGGGCTTCCTCAGCTCGGGAAGTCTGCAGCAAGAGCCATTCGCAGGCAGGGTGAGGAAGCCCCGCCCAGGCCCGGAGGTGCCCTGCAGAGGTGCAGGTGCTTCCCGCTGGCCCCCTGCCCCTCAGCTGTGCTCTCCAAAGTGAGGCCAGATGCCAAGAGTATTTATAGCCTTTGCAGGCAAAGGATCTCTGCTCACCGGGGGGCTTCCTTACGTGCAGGCCAGTGGAGCCCCCTCTCTAGATGATGGGAAGATCTCAAGGCTAAGGTCCTTACCTGAAGTTAGAAATACAAGAGAATTGCAAATGAGGGAGGAAATAAGGTCACTGGAAAAGATCTCCCACCGATCTATTCATTTCTCCAAAGCATGTCCTTTGCACGTTTGAGAATTCCACCACGGGAGGCCCTGTTGACCATCTGAAGATGTGCTTACAATGAATGTAGGAGGGTGAAGGTCCCCAAGCCAAGCTAGACCCTCCAAGAGGCCCTTGAACAGCAACCAGCTTCGCTTTCCACAAACCTGTCAACACAATGATCCTCTTTTCCTTTTCGGGGCTTCTGTTCAGCTCTTTTAGTTTCAAAAGAGAAATGATCACACACAGCTCTCAGCCTGTCTTGCTTTGCGCCCTGTGGGTGGCAGCAGAGTCCCCCCAGGTGACACCTAGCAGGGGCGTCAGCACGTGGTGAGGCTGGGCCCATAGAGCGCCCCCACTCGCATATGGGATGGTGTTTGGGGGAGCTTGTCAGTTTTCGCTGGGGGGCCCTGAGTCGAGACTGCAGCTTGTCAGCTAAAAGTTTCTAGGTGAAATCTTGAAATCTGAGGGGGAAAACAAACAAAACAGCAAGTGTTCCGGAAAGGGTTTCACTTCCTAACTGGCAGGGAGCCTGAGATCAAACCTGTTACTCAGAGTCACTCATGAAATGCCTGTAAGAGGCACAATCTGGCCTATTGTTGAATCTGAGGCCCCGGCTTCTCCCAGGGGCACCCTGAGTGGCAGGAGCAGAGACGCCCCTGTGGCTGAGTCCAGGGCTCTGGGCCATTTTCTTGACAGGCTTTGATGAGTATGTCTACACAAGAGCCCAAGACTCCTGGAAACCACATTTTGGGTAGAAGTTTAGAAAATTCCTTCCTAAAAATGGGGAGGAATTCAGGTTTTTGGGGTTTTTTTGTTTTTTTTTTTTAAGAAGCCCTGACATGCATAACATTATCAGACTGTTAACTGAAAAGTCAACAGACAGTTCAATCTCAACAGCCCCTCTTCAGGAGACAGATAAGCAGACTCTTCCTATAGAAGCTGACAACCTCAGAAATCTGAGGGAGGGAGGATGGCCATGAGATGGAATTGACTGGAAAGCAGTGGGTTAGGTTAGGTTGGGTTGGTTGGGTTCAGGCAAGAAGGGGAGGCCCTGGGTTGTGCAACAGTTAATGCCTTCTGATATTAACTGAAAAGTTGGAGGTTCAAGTCTTTCCAAAGGTGCATGAGAACAAAGAGCAGGCTATCTGCTTACCTATTTTGACACATATGGGGTGACCATGAGTCAAGGTAGACTCAAGGGCATTTGGGTTTCTGGCAGGCAAGAATGGAATGACACATTGTTTGATAGAAGCAATGCTTTTTATTGTAATAATTAGAGCCAGACACTTAAAACTGATAGTAACCAACATGTGCACTTTTGGGGAATCAGTCATGCTACCAAGCACTCATACATTTTTCTCTCTTTTATAATCATAGTCATAACCAACTCATAGTTGGGGTTCCAGTGCTATAAATTGCATAGGAGGAAGACTACCCACCTTTCTTTCTCCTGAAGGAGGCACAGCCTTTGGGTTAACAGTGCAACTCCCTGCAGACTATGCCGCAGAGTTCACACATTATATCACCTCATTCTCACAAGACCCCAATGCCATAAATGAAACTACTGTAGAGCAGAGGAGTAAGAGGCCGAGAGAAGGTGAAGAATTTGTTTCTTGTCATAAGACAAATACGGTAGAGTTGGGATTAAAACATGCTTGTGTATTCCTTAGTGGGTAAGTTATGCTGTCAACCCAAAGGCATTAGTCTGAATCCACCAGCTGCTTCTCAAGAGATTGATGGACAATCTCCTTCATCTGATTTAGAGCCTCTGAGAACCTGCTGGAGGCTCAGCTCTGAGTCAATTCCAACTCAACAGCAATGAGTGAGTGCATCTGCCACAGATCTGTACCCTCAAAACATGGCGATGCTGGTTAGAGACAGGCCTCAAGAGCGTGACAGGTTTGTGGTGGCTTCTGGCTTCCTTACATTGCGCAGATGTATGGCTATCTAGGACGTTAAGACTTAGCAACCCCCTGAGCACCAGTTTACAGGGAGAGCTGCTCCCGCTGGCTCAGGACCCTCCTGAAGCCTCCATTTGCTGCTGGCTTTGTAACAGCTTTCCACCAGATACCAGCCAGGTCCATCTCCCTCTGGAGTTGGTTCAACTAAGGTGATAGCTTTAGCACTTCATTTAGACCATATTCTTTTTGGCTCCTGCCAAATGGAAGTATTTTCCCTGGCTTTGGGGTGTGGTGATGGTGGTGGCAATCAGACCAAGCAGAAAAAAAGGCAGCTGGCAGACACCAAGGTGTCAACAGAGGTAGAGATCAGTGATGGTGGTCAGGTGCCCTGCCATGGGAGTAGCATTGTTCTTTCCTGGGCAGTCTGCTGATGAGATAAATGGAAGTGTACAATGTGGAAGGGGCACACAGCACAGAAGTTACACTGCTTGGGCTTGAAGGTCTTGGTAGTCAGGTATGATCATTTTGTATGTCTGCTTTAAATTTTAGCTACATAGTAACTATGACAACACCATGTATATACCACAGGGTTTTTGATGACTGATTTTTTCAAAGTAGCTCTTGAGACCTTTCTTATAAGGCTCTTCTGGGCAGATTGGAATGTCCAACCTTTGTGTCTGGCCCAAGAACATTAACAATTTGGGATGCCCAGGGACCCCTCCACGCATTTGCTGTTGCTATCCAATAGGATCCAGGAGTAAAGTAAGTACCATTGATGTCATTAACGATATCATTCGATGATTTCCACACTGTTGGATCACCTTTATTTGAATGGAATAACCATGAATCTCTTCCAGTAAGTTGGCCAGATAGTTGTCCTCCAAATTTCTTGGCACAACCAGCCTGGTAAGCACTTCCAAGGCAGCATCTATTTCTTGAAATATGTCAACTGGTATATCAATTCCTGGGGTCTTTCTTTTGTGCCAATCCTTTCAGAGCAGCTTGAACTTCTTTCATCACCATTGCCTCTTGAACATAAATTGTTTCATGAAATTCTTCTGTGTCAGCCAGTTATTTTTGGTACAGTAACTCCATGTACCCCTTCCATCTTCTTTTGATGCTTCCTTGATCACTCATCATTCTACCCACAGCATCCTTAAATATTGCAACTCGAGGCCTGGATTTGTTCTTCAGTTCCTTCAGCTTAAGAAATGCTGAGCGAGTTTAACCCTTTTGGTATCCCGACTCCAGCTCTTTGCACATTTCATGATAATACTTTACTTTGCCTTTCCGTACTCCCCTTTGAAATCTTCTGTTCAGCTCCTTAAATTTCTTGCTTTCTTCCCTTTGCTTTGACATCTCGGCACTGTGGTGCAATATTCAGAGTCTCTTCTGACATCCATATCAGCTTTTTCTTCCCTCCTCTTTGTAATGACCTTTTGCATTCTTCATGACAATATTCTTGATATCCTCCCACAGCTCATCTGGACTTCGCTTTTTAGTGTTCAAGGTCTCATATCTGTTCCTAAAAAATTTTTTTATTCAGGTGGGATAGACTAAAGGTCAAATTTTGGTTCTTGAAGATTTAATTTTCTTTCGTTTCAGTTTGAACTTGCATATGAGTACTTGGTCAGCACATGGCCTAGTTTTCACAGCTAATATTGAACTTCTCCAACAATTCTTTCCACAGATGTAGTCAATCTGAATCCTCTATAGACCATCAGGTGAGGTCCATGTACATAGTCACCTTTTATGTTTCTTATAAAATAGGTAAGGTCCAGTGTGAAAAATAATGTGAATTTGGCAAATAAACCAGTATATATTTTTAAAAAGAATACACACACACACACACATCACCCAGGCACATTATCAGAGAAAACTAAGGAAAATATTTTTATTAAACAATAAAATAAAACATTTTTTAAAAAGGCATTTGCAGTGAATAAATAATTGACTGTACAAAATTCTATCATTTTATCTCCAACCTCATTTCTATCACCAAGCCTCTGTTTTCTGACTATTGATCCTTCTCTGTTCTCAATTTTTTGCATGTCAGTATTATTTATTGTTAATGATTTCAGCTTTCTCAGTTCCAAAATAAACACTTTTGATGACAGCAGTCGGAAAATCAAAAGATGAATTATGTTAGGGAAATCTGGTGTCAGGGACTGCTCCAGAGTGCTGAAAAGCAGTGATGTCAGTCGAGAGGCTAAAGTGCACCTGATCCAGACCATGATCTTCACAAACACTTGCTATGCATCGGAGAGGTAGGCAATGAGCAAAGATGACAAAAGAAGAATTGATGACTTTGAGTTGTGGTGTGGACCACCACAAAAACTAACAAGTTTGTTCTGGAGAGGGTGAAACCAAGCTGTTCCTTGGAGGTGAGGATTTTGAGACTTCATCTCACATACTTTGGTCATGTAGCCAGGAGGGACCAGTCTTTGGATAAGGCTAATATGCTTGGAAGGGTAGAGGGACATTGCAGAAGATGACCCTGGATGAGATAGATTGACACAATAACTGTTGTAATGGGTGTTGACATGTCAGAGACAGTGAGATTGGCTCAGGATAGAGAAGGGTTCATGCATAGGGTTGCTGTGAGTTGTAGTTGACAGCACAAAACAACAACAGCAACATTGAAGTCATTGGTTAATTAATGGATAATGCAGTAAGTGAACCAATTAACAAATTAACAACTAGATTCTTTATGATAAAGGTCTACAGAGGATTACCTAGATCTGAAGTACATTACTTTCCCACTGGGAAAAAGTAAAGCAAAGACTGCCCATTGGAGAGCTCCTATGCTGGGCAGAAATAGAAGGTCTTAGTTTCCCCAACTTGTTCCTTATGCATAGCCTTGGACAAATGAAGTCAGTTAGAGATCCCTTATCACTTTATTTGAAGTTCTTTCTCGAAGTAGGACATGAGCAGGACCTCCAGGCTGCCAGAAGAAAGGTGGAGATAGTCTAGGTGTGGCCCTGGTTGTCAGTGTTTCCACTTCTCCAAGCAGGATCTCCTTATCCGCTTATCTCTTCAAATGTTGTCTTTCCATCAGTTCTACCCCTCATCTCTAAGAACTCCTCTAGGTCCTCCGCTCTGGGCTATAGCCCAGGTACCCTCCCCATCTCTCCACCATCTTTTCTCTCTTATTCCAACCATTTCCTAGATGTCCCAAAATCTAAAAAACCAACTACACTTGAGTTTATTCCTCTTCACAACAATATTCTATCCTAAGATCCCACTTCTGATAAAGGTATCAGATCAAAATCTGATTGATGTACCTTTTCATCTTCACCCTCAGTTCCTTTGCCGATGTCTCAGCTGTTCACCTTTCTATTACTTCTAATTCCAGATCTTTGGGGGAGCTCTACAAGACGTACTACTGTCCTGCAGGTGCCAGCAGCAGAAGCGGGATTGAAAATGTGGGGTCTGACAGGACTGGGAGCACAACATCTTGTTTTTGACAATGAAACTATTTGGTTATCAGAGTCTGAGTAAACAGCCTGGCTGAGGAAGCCTCTGTTATCAGCTTGGGAAAACACATTTGTTTTCTTGATTCCTTGCATCTGGCATGTGGTATGCTGGATAAGCAATCCTGTTTGCTTAAAGTATATTTGTCACTTTCCCTTGAAAATGTTTCTTCTAGCTCTAAACCTTTCCACATTGAGGTATGATGTGAAGTGGTATTTTAGGCAATTCCTCTCCTATGATATTTCGGCCTATTGCAATTGCATTTTTACCTTCTCATTTATTCATGTAGTTTTTATTCATAGAAAGCTCTGGTGGCGTAGTGTGTAGAGAATTAACCCAAAACTGACACCTCTCGGGCAGTTCAAATCCACTGGCTGCTCTTTGGAAGAAAGATGGGCGATCTCTTCCTGTGCAGTTATAGCCTCCTGAAAACCCATTGGAGGGTCAGATATGAGTTGGTTCTGACTCCACAGCAGTGATGAGAATTGATACCAGGTGAACCAACCAGATTGGGAATAGTTGGGTCTCTATAGCCAGATGGCTTCGGCTCCAATCCCAGCTGTGCTGTCTTCTAGAATGTGTTAATTAATCTCTTCCATCCTTAATTGTCTCTTATGTAAGTATGGTTAGAGTGTCTATTTCAGAAGTGAAGGGGGATTAAAATATAGCCTATTATGTACACTGTTTTATACAATTTTTAATTCTTTAATAACACTTCAACAATGGCCTTGTGGTAAGAAGCTGCAATGCCAACTCAAAGACTCACCGTCAAAATCTACCAGCTGCTGTGTAGGGAAAAAATGGGCATTCCCCTGTGTGATTTGCTACTGTTAGGTGCTGTTGAGTTAAGTATGACTCATAGCAACCCAATGAACAACAGATCTGAATCTTGTTCTATCCTGTGCCATCATCTTCATTTCTGTTATACTACTCCTTCAGCCACTGTGTCAGTCCAGTTAGTTGCGGGTCTTCCTCTCTTTCATCAACCTTCTACCTTTCCAAGCATGATGTATCTCTCCATGGAATAACCTCTTCTAGCGATATGACCAAAGTATGTGAGATGAAGCTTTGTCATCATTACATGCAAGGAGCATCTGCCTGCACTTTCTCCAAGACATATCTGTTTGTTTTGTTGGCAATCCATGGAATATTCAGAATTCTTTAACACCACAGCTCAAAGGCATCAATTATTTTCAGTTATCTTTATTCATTGTCCAGCTCTCAGATACATCACAAGTGATTGAAAAGACCATGGTCTTAATCAGACACATCTTAGTTTTTAAAGTTATATCATTCCTCCTCAATAATTTGGAGAGGTCCCTGACTGCAGATTTTCCCTAATGCAATACTTCTCTTAAACTCCTGACTGCAGGTACCAAGAATGTTGATTGCAGATCCAACATGAAGTCATTGACAGTTTCACTATTTTTCCCATCTATCATGATATTACCTATTAGTCTAGTCATGAGAATTATTGTTTTCTCTGACTTTCAATAACCTATATTGAAGACTACAGTCTTTGATCTCCAATATTGTAGTTTTCTTTATAAAGGTCTTTTGTGTTTCTAGTTAGGTTTTTCCAAAGTATTTCAATTAGTGGCTGGTTATTGTAAGTGGTATTGTTTTCTTAGTTTCATTTTCTGTATTTTCTTTGTTATTGTAGAGGAATTATACTGATTTATGTATATTGATCTTATATCTTGCCACTCTACTAAATTGGTCTCCTAGGTCTAATAGGTTTTTTTGAGAGTCCTCAGAGTTTTCTGCATACACTATCATATTATCTTCATAAAGTACTATTTTTACCACCTCTTGTGCAATTTACTGCTTCTGAAAATCTGCTGGAGGGTAAGCTATGAGTCAGTTTCAACTTGATGGCATATAATAACAATAGTACTTGGTCATGAAAATTAAAGGGATGAAGTATCAGTAATATAAAATTCTTACTCAGGAAAATCTCATTAGAGCTCTGATATACTGCTGGTGGGATTGTAAAGGTATAAAACCACTATAGAAAACAGTTTTGTACTTCCTTAGAAAGTTGGAAATGGAAGTATCATTTGATTCAGCAAACACACTATATGGTTTATGTCCCAAAGAAACCACAGCTGCAACACAAATTGACATCACACAATCATGTTTGCTGCAGCATTATATACCATAGCAAAGAGATGCAAATAATGATCAAGGGATAGATGGAGCTATATATTAAAAAAAAAACTATGGTCCACTCACTTAACGGAGTACTTTGCAACACTAGAAAACGATAGTGAATAAATGAAACACTGTGTAACATGGGTACTTACAGAGGACATTATGCTAAGTAGAATAAATAAATCACAAAGGATGCACATTGTATAAGTCCACTTTCATAAAATGCTAAGGAAAAGTTTACACAGAAAAAATCCCTTTTAGACAGTTGCCAGGCATGGGAAAGGAGGGAGAGGGGATTAAAAATTAGTAAATAGATAGTACACACATATTAAGATGAGTAAAAAAAGTAAAAGCTATATCCAGTCAAGGGACAATCAGCATAATTTCACTAACAAAAGGTAAGACACAAGTGTAGAAGAATTAATGGAAATCAGAATCACAGTGAAAAAGTGAGAAAAAATGTGATACATTGTGAGTATTGAAATGAATGTTCTAAAACAAAATCTGTATGAATAGTTGAGTGAAAATTTCATTCACTTTGTAAAATTTCACTCAAATCACAATTCAGAAAAGAAAATTCTACTGAAGTCAGAAAAGTAGTATATAAACAATCCTGACCCAGGCTGGCACGGGGGACTGGTGGTTGTTGTTAAGTGCCGTCGAGTCACTTGCGACTCAAAAAATGTAGAATTTTTTCAGCTGGGATTTTTATTTTATTTTATTTTATTTTTACAAAAAAGCCAGAAGATGTCTTTTATACTAATATATAGGAAACATAGATTCCGTCTTCACAAATCTGTCTTGAAGCTTGGATACTGTTGAGAAAGAAAAAGAAGGGCTAAAATAGTGAAGAAAAAGTAGTTTAAAATAATTGACTCACAAATTAGCTTCAGTAAAGAGGTAGATCTGTAATAGTTCAACATACAAATTAAAATTATCTAAAATAACATTTTCCATGTACAGAGAGCAAGATAAACTGTTCCATAGTGGCATCCACTTCCTAAACTATCTGCCTCTGGAAACCCTATGAACTTTGATAAATGACAATTGTTATAGAAAGGCTTCATGCCTTTTATTCATAGGGTCACTCTGAGTCATGCTCGACTCAACCTCAATCAACAAGACAACAACATTGATTAAAACAATCTAAGTAGAATCATTATTATTGGCATAAATCCAGATAATTAGTCTCTTAGTCATACATAAGAGTCCTTCAATAGTATATATGGTTAAGTATTTTGGCTACCAGTCAAAGGTTTGGTAGTTTGAACCTAAACTACCCAGGGGTGCCATAGGAGACTGTTCTGGCCATCTGTTTGTGAAAGGACACAGCCTTACAAACCCTGTGAAGCAGCTGCCTCTACTCTGCACACTTGGCCTTTGCCACGAGTTAGAACTGGCTTGACAGCAAACAACTATAGTCATTAATGTGGTAAGATATTGGCATTTTAAGGAATGCATTTATTTAATAACTTTTAAAAAAATATCATTTTCAAGCTGGAATTTGCACTTATGATTAATAAATTGGAAATTAATCTTTGTCTGTGGATCATTGTTTTGTTGTTACATGCTATTAAGTTAGAACCAACCCATAGTTGATGCTACACTGGGTTTTCAGAGGGAATAAATAGCATAGGAGGAGACTGTTCATCTTTTCTCCCAGAGAGCAGCTGGTGGATTTGAACCATGTGCCTTTGGGTTGTCAGGCAGCTCCTTACTGTTAGGCTACTAGAGCTCCCTGTGTCCCTGTGTGAATCATTCTATCTTTAATAGAAAAAGTGCTCTCTCTCTCGTCTCTGAATTAGTAAAGTCATAGCAAATGTTGTAGCAAGAGGATATTTGTGTGCAGGGGTGGGAAGGGATAGTGGGGTAATAAAATTGCATAAAACAAATCATTTGACAATTCAGCCTTTTTTATTATATGTAGTTCAGTGATATTTTGTCCATAATATTGTGCAACTGTCATCATAACCTTTTTCCAAATTATCCCAACACCGTGACAAGAAATCAGTTCTCCCTTCACACCTTGTTCTCCTTCCTTCCCATCTCTAGTGGTAACCAGTAGTGAACTTTGAACTCCGTATGTTCTTCTATTTCACACATGTGAGATCATGTAATGTCCCTTTGTTGCTGATTTCTCTAACCCACCATAATGGTTTCAGGTTTTATGCATGTTGTGGCATGTATCAAGACTTCATTTCTTTTCATGGTTGGTTATTTTCAACTCTATGCATCTGTCATGTTTTGTTTATCCATTCATTTGCTATAGACTTTTGGGTAGTGTCTACTTTCTGATTCTTTGTAAATAGTGCTGCAATAAGTAGGAGTGTCTGTGAAAATTTTTGTCTGTGTTTCTGTTTTTAGTTGAGTATATAATAGAAGTTAATCTAGATTATAGTAACCTTTACTTACTGTGAGAAGATGAATCTAAATAACTTCAGCGAGTCTTGTCTTTTGTCCTCATTCAGAACTTCTTTCTTGAATAAATATTTTTATAAGAAACAACTTGTCAAATAAGTCCTCTCGATTTGTAGTTTGTTCAAGTGTTTACCAAAGTTAGATGCTGAAAATTGGAAGCCTTTTCTATTTCATTCCATTCCAGTACACAATATAAATTCATCTCATTAAAAATAGAAGCTTCATCAAAAGAACCTCCTTGCAAGTCAAGATATTATGTACCCCTGAGCTCCCACAGTTTTAATTTATTCATTTCCTCCTTTGCTTTGGTAGAGATAATTTCAGAGTTCCCTGTGTAAGCTTGCTTTAGATAATTACAATTTACAAAAAGCTTCAAAACCTGAACTTTTTGTGTGCTCTGCTTATTGAATAATTTATTTTAAAAATTGCAACTAATTTTTGTAAAAATGTAACCAGTACTGTAGATTGTTTCCAAAGATTTCAGTAGTATTGCAGGGCATAGAGTTGATTTACAAAGCTGTTATTCAAAGGCTCAAATATCTTTAAAATTAGACTAGTGACAGTCAAAAAGAAGGATAATCTCTAATGCTGACAAGAAGGAAGTTTTGTTGTTATTGCCAATGCCTAGGTTTTTTTGTTTGGTTCTTCTTTTATTTGAGAAAGATACCTACTATCAGTTCCTTGAACAAGAATTTGGTAGTTTGCCTGTTTTGTTTTATTTAGGCATTCTTGTAAGTTTTGACAATGATAGTTTCTATTTCCTTTAGTGGAATAGCACAGCTGCTTTGGACACAACTATGAATTATGTGTTTCACAAATATTTCCAAGTACATTCTGATCTGTAGCTTTCTTAATTTTTTTTGGTAAGAACATTTTTTTGTATGAGTACATGGTCTCCCTACCCCAAATTTGTGTTCATATCACCACTAAACAATACTGTAATGTTGAGATTTTGAACTGAATTTATAACAGTGTTCTCAATAATTTATTTTTTTAAACTTAAAATGAATTTCAAAAGTTGGTAGGTTGTTTTGTTTTAGGTACCCCGAGAAGGATGGGTGGAATCAAACTATCACTGAAAGTTAAGAGTTGAATTGTTAAACCAAAGGTTTCCCTGCCTGTTTGAATTTACGTGCCATTCCTCAGGAGACAGATGGGAAGTCTTTTCCCATGCGTTTTTCAGATGTAGAGTCAGCTATGAGCTGGAATTGTCTAGACAGCAGTGAGGTGAGAGTGAGACATGCAATTCCCTTTAAGCAACTGTTCAGTAGTTCTCCTGCTAATGTAGACCACAAAAAACAGCTAAACTTGTTACTGTTGAATCTATTCTGGTTCATGGTGACCCTACATGTGTCAGAGTAGAACTGGAGTTTTCACTGACCATAATACCATAGGTTGCCAGACATTTCTTGGTGGATTCATACCTTTGGTTAGTAGCTGACTCGAGATTGTGCCATACAGGCAACAACATACACAGACATCAGTTTACTTGTTGTGTATATATAGACTTGGAATTACAATGGGTACTTTGAGCTAAATGATTAAAGTTTTACTAGATGATTCATAAATGTGTTTCTGCAACTACACATACAAATTTGTCATTTAGAGGCACCAAAACTGAAACCAAATCCATTTTGCTATTAAGTCAATTGTGACTCATGGTGACTTTGTTAGACAAAGCAAAACTAACTACTTCTCAGGGGTTTCAAGGTTGTAAATATTTCCAGAAACAGACCATCAGATCTTTCTCCCGCTGAGTGATAGGTGAATTTGAACTGCTGAACTCTTGCTTAGAAGTCAAGTGCTTCTGCTGAACCATTTGATCTCCATTTATTTAAAAGCATACATAAATCAACTACTGAACTATCAGGTCTCCATCAGCCACATTCTTCTTGACTTCTGACTTTTCAAGTAAGGATTGGTACTTCCCAGGTAGATTTGTGTCTGATTTTAATGTGATCAGTTGTATCATCAGGATCAAATGGTGGTGGTTGTTGTTGTTATGTGCAGTCGAGTCGTTTGCGGCTCATAGCAACTCTATGTACAACAGCCCTAAACCCTGCTCTATCCTGTGCCAATTGTACTGCCTCTGACACACCCATCCCAATTACCCCAGTCACTGAATCAATCCACCTCATAGAAGATCCAGTGGTAGGTGGCAAATATAAAAAACATTTTGTATAAGTTATATATTCATCAAGAGGAAGTATTGTAGAATAGGTAATACTTTATCAGAACCTTCAAAGATAGGTTGGTATTGATTGTCAGGTAAATCGTGAGAAGTAATATATATATATATATATACACACACACACACACACACGTAAGTATATATGTATATATATATGTGTGTGTGTATATATATATACTTGTATACTTGTTGTTGTTGCCATTACATTATCTTTTACCCACAAGGACACTGTAGATGACAGAACAAAGCAGCATCTGATTGAGCCTGTTGTTGCAGCATATTTTATTCATCTTACTTGTTGTTGTTGTTGTTATGTGCTGTTGAGTTGTTTGCGACTCATAGCGACCCTATGTACAACAGCCCTAAACCGTGCTCTATCCTGTGCCAATCACATTGCCTCTGACACACCCATCCCGATTACCCCAGTCACTGAATCAATCTACCTCATAGAGGGTCTTCCCCTCCTGCGCTGTCCCTCTACTCTACCCAGCATGATGTCCCTCTCTAAAGACCTGTCTCTCCTTACAACATGTCCAAAGTATGTCAGGCGAAGCCCCAGAATCCTTGCCTCCAAGAAGCAGTCTGGTTTAACCCTCTCTAGGATGAATCTGTTTGTTTTCTTGGCAGTCCATGGTACATTCTCATACAAAAAAGAAATCTAACAAGTGAATACTACTCATAGTTTTATTTATGATGGAATGGGCTTCACGCAGGAGCAATGATTTTATGATTTTGTAAATTACTATCTCATTTGGGAGGAACTGGAGAGCATTATGCTGAGTGAACTAACTCAGTCCCATGAGGACAAATATTGTATAAAACCATTATCGTAGAGTGAGTGTGAGGATCCTAGAGGAGGGTGGGAGGCAGATGGGTGAGGATGGAGGTGGGATTAATCAAAAAGTCACACAGTTTAATGGGTTAAGGGTGAAGGAAATGGGAAAGATCCAGTGAGAAAAACAATGTATTCAAGCTTTGTAAATAAATAAATCAGTATATAAAAAAAGGAATCAAGACAGAAACTAAACATGATAAAGAAAAAATCAATACATTTTAGTGGCTTCATGTTTAGAAGTTGCGCTGCCAACCCAAAGACATGCAGTTCAAATCCACTAGCTACTCTATGGAAGGAAAGATGGGCAACCTCCTCTCATGTGATGTAAAGGCTCTAAAAACCCACTGTAGGGTGAGTTGTGAATTGGTTCCCACTCAATTGTATATAACAGCAAGAGCAAGTACTAAGGTTGAAGTGCTGGTTGTTGCTATTGTTGATATATGCCATCAAGTCGATTATGACTCACAGTGACACAGTGAACTACAGATCTGAACTCTGCTCTGTGCCATCCTCCCCATCTCTGATGAACTTGAGCCATGTTACAGTCACTGTGTTCATCTGTCTTGTTGAGGATTGTCCTCTCTTACAGTGGCCCGCCACCATTCCAAGTATGTTGTCCTTTTCCAGAGATTGACACCTCCTAACAACGTACCCAAAGACTGTGAGATGAAGCTTCACGATCCTTGCCTCCGAAGAACACCCTGGTGCACTTTATTCAGGACATACTTGTTTATTCTTTTGGCAGTCCATGAGGTGATGATAGCATGCAGACACAAGCCTGCTCTGTAGCCTGCGAGGGTCCACCAAACCATGTTCTTGCTTTACAAAGATCCATTGTGAGAGATGACACGGCAGGTTGAAAATTTTTTCATTATTTTGGCAAAAGTAAAATCATCTGATGAAGGTTGCTGTGGGACATAAGTGGAGGCTGGATTATGACAGGCTTTACGATGCTGTGATGGCTAATATTGTAGGTGAATATAGGTAGATCATGATTCTCAGTCTTTTGTCAGCTATTATTTACATAATCTTTCAAATTGTGATCTAATGTGGGCAGCCAATCAATTGAAAGGAGAGCTCCCTTGCTAAGGAATGTCCTGCATCCAATACATAAATCTTGCATTTATGCAAAACTCTCTCTATTCCTCTCTGTTTGTCTCTCTTGATTCTAAGTAGATTTTGACACACTAATCTCTGTAACCCTGTGATCAGGAAGAATCTCCAGGCTGACACCTGAACTATGGATTTGAAACATTCCAGTTTCCATAATTGTAGAAGACATATCTTTGAAAGAAACATCTTTCTATACTTTTTTTTACATGTATTTTCACTGGCTTTGGACTTCTCCAAAATGCTAAAGAGCAAGGATGCCAGTTTAAAGACTAAGGTGTAACTGATCCAAGTTACGGTCTTTTCAGTTGCTCCATATATATCTGAAAGTTGGATAATGAATGACAGAAGAAAAAGTGATGCCCTTGAATGATGGTATTGGAGGAGTATATTGAGTATCCTATGGACTGCCGAAAGAACAAACAAGTCTCTGTTGGAAGAAAAGCAACCATAGTTGTCCTTAGAAGCAAGGATGAGGTGAAACTTTCATATATTTTGGGCATGTTGTCAGGAGAGGCCAGTCCTTGCAAGAAGACACCATGCTGGGCAAGGTTAAAGGTCAGAGAAGGAGAGGAAGATGCTCAACAAGATGGTTTGACACACTGACCTTAACAATGAGCTCAAGGATGTCGGAGATGGTGCAGGATAGGACAAGGTTCAGATGTATTGTTCATAGGGATGCTATGGGTTAGAGTCAACTAGAGGGCACCTAACAATAACAACACTGGTTTAACTCTTCAAGAAAATTCAGCCCTTAACATTTGTATTGAGAGTGTTAGCACCCACTCTATATTTCCTTTGCCTTCCCCAAGCATCTTAATTGGTCATGGTTTTTTCCCTCATAGAATGATCCAAACCATCATTTTTGAAGGATCTGGGCCATTAATAGTCATGTCAGAATCATATCACTAGATTTTAATATTGACTTTAGCCATATACACAGTAGTACTACGAGATACCCAAGAGATCTCTTGTATTCAAGACTTACTAATTTTTGTCTCCATTGCATATTATCAATCTGATTTTTCCTTAGTAATCAGGACCAATTGCAGTAGAAAATACAGTAATCAACCACCCCCTTAATACAGAGGTATGCAAAAGCTTTGGGATACTTTCTGCTACAGTATATCAAGGTAGTCAGACATTTTAACTAAAATATTGAATAATTAATTAATTAATAATTAATGCTTAGAGGACCCATATCAAGAAACTAAGATTGACCTATTTTGTTTCCTGCACCATTATCTCATATCCTTAATAGCCCCAATGACATATATTCCTCAGGTTTTGTTTGTATGTACTAGAAGGGAACACTGGTGGCCTAGGGGCAAGAAACTGCCCTGTAATCCCGAAGGCCATCGGCTGTTCAGTGGGAAAAAGGATTGGCAATCTCCTCTAGTGCAATTAACTGCCTCTGAAAACCTGCTGGAGGGTCAGCTATGGGTTGGTTCCGACTCCACAGTAGTCAACAACAATATACTAGAAAAATCAAACACTTATTGTGGAGTATAGTATACCTCCATGTGGGTCATACTTTATACTTCTTGGGACTCACTGGGGGAATTGAGTCTAGTTAAGACTCTGGAAGCAACAGTGGGCCAGAGAATGGGTCTGGGGGACCTTCAGCAATGTCTTATAAGGCATCTGCCTCAGATGTATATTATGTTCAAGGTGAAACCTAATAGAAAAGGCTCACCAGGTATAGTTGGGCTAAGCTCATTAGATGAAGTGAGAGAAAAAAATTTGTTAACAGGAGTGGTTTGAGAGAGTTTAGGGGTTCCCACTTGATTTTCTGCTTATCGTTCCAATCTCAAGTTTCAGGGTCCCATTTCTTTCCAAACAGGGTCCTCAATCCAACGTTGAGAACTCAATTAGTCTTATAGTTGTGAAGATTTGAGGGTAAGACTTTGGTTTTAGTTTTGGCACTATCAGATGTTACAAGCAATGTTACAATGCCATTCTTTAACAGCACACATAGTTTTCAATCTTTTATATCACGTTTGAGTTGTAATTGTGAAACTTTGAGCTCATCCCTTTCATCACTTTGTCTGGTGAATGTTGGACTAACTAACCAAATTCTTTATACTTCTCATTCTGACAAAATTGTAGCAAAGTATAAAGCATGCAATTACTCAAAGCCTTGTCTCTCGTAGATATTTGATCAATCAGTGGTGATACTTTCTATTGCTACCTCAGGCCATGGATTAGCAGTACTCTCTTACTACTCGAAGCAGCGTCATCTGTGCCTCTAATACTAGCCAGACTTGAGAACTGTTTCAGATAGTGAATTCTTATGACTTTCCTCCTCTAGAACAACAGCCAAATGTAGGCTGGTTGTTTAGAGGAGCAAACCAATGAAGCATGTGTTTATGAATATAGAGAGCAACACTGGGCTCAAGGCAATGGTTCACAAAGTTGTGGAGGCTGACAAGTCATAAGTCCATAGGTTAGGTGTCAGGTGGGAGGCTTCTTATCATTACAGGGCTGACAAACTCAAAAGCAGCATGTCAGATGCTTGCCGCTGGCTGATGGGGCTCTAGGAATATGTGAATGCCTAAATCTTCAAGTGAGATGGCAGGCTTCTGCTTCATATCCCAAGAAATGGAGGTGAGATGATAATGATACAAATGCAGGACTTAGAGCTCAAACTTCTCTAAAACATCTACACATATTAGATTTAATGCATACCACCAAAGAAATGGATTGTCTATTCACATAAGAAAAAAAGAAAACATTCTTTTAGGTCATATCCATTTGCCATACAGCAGTAACTTGTGGTTCCTGTGAAGCTGAACACTATGACACTGATTTATCAAATGTGTTAATGTTTGGTTACCCATGGTGGACAGTGTTTGGTGGAGCTCCCCGATGAAAACAAGCTTGGAAGCAGGAGTGGAATCCACTTCCATAATAACTTGCCTCTAGAAACCCTATGAACCTAGAGAGAGGATGAAAGTTGCACAAGTGTTGAGCACTTTCCTTCATAGGGTCACTATGAGTTGCCTGCGACTCGACAGCACTTAACAACAACATTCATATCAGATACAAATATGGGGTATGAATACATAATACCTTCTGGATTGTTGAGGACTATGGTCTAGCTAAGTCAGCACATAATTTTAATCATTGCAGAACTACTGAAGGAAAACTTCCAGAGAACATATATGGTAGCAGTGGAGGCATTATTAGGGATAATATGGTCTTCATTTGGCTTTCTTGGAGAAGTTGGTAGAAGCCAGCATGGCACATCATGGGTTTTGATGTCATAAATGTCTTCCCAGTTAGTCCAAGGAAGATAGTACAGGATTTTGGAATGTCCACTTCCCTCTCCCCTTTCCTTTACAAAGCAAGAACCTTTGCCAGAGCTCTGTGATGCTTATCTGGGCTCTGCAGAGCTTAGGAATGAGGTCATCCAGGAAGTTGAATCCCTTTGACACAATTGTCTCTACATCCTTGCCTTTTTGTTTTATGGAGAATGACTGGTGACCCCTGTGTTCTTATGTTGTAAGAGCAGCTGTTGGGAAATGGGACGCCAGATGTGAGCTTCTGTGTGAGTGTGCACATCCTTCCCCAGTGACTTGGAAGGTCCAATGTGTATAACGCATGATCATGAAGCTAAAAGAAGAGAGAAGCTTGTCAGTGGTGAGAAAACACACACACAATCACATTACCATCATCACAACCTTTTCTGCAGTTTTTTTCTCTTCAATTTGTTTTAGTTGACAACTCGTTAGACAAATTCTAAGCACTCGTTCTTTCATAGGGGGTTATAGTGTTTTTGTTATGTACTGTCAAGTCAGAAGTGACTTATAGCTCACCTTCTAGCAGATTTTCAGAGGCAGTACATTGCATGGGAGGAAATGACCCATCTTTCTCGTGCAGAACAGATGCTGGATTTGAACCATGAGCTTTTGGGTTGATAGTGCAACACTTAACTACTAATTCACCAGAGCACCCTTAGGGAGAAAAAGAGGTGTTAAGTTTTTGGACTAGGATTTCTAGGCAACTTGTACCTCTTTGTATCTTTCCATTTACTCTCTTCTATTATGTATGTACATTTTTCAATATTTCCACCTGGTAGAAATTCTTCTGTATAACAGGTTCAAATATTCACTTGTACCTCCTTTGCTACTTAAAATTGGCTTGACTTAGTGTATTATTGCATTACCATAAGCAAAATAACACCTCTGCTCAGGGCTATGAGTCAGTGCATGGAGGGTAAGGATGGGTTGGTGGTAGTGAGTGGCATCCTTTTAACCATTGCCCAACTGAAGTTAGATAACCAGGAGACTTGTGAAATCTGTATTTCTGTGGAACAACTCATTCATTTACATTTTGGTCCTTTCTTAGATGCTCTTTTCCTTCACCTACTCTTCCCTTCTTTACCTTTTTCAGCTATTGAAACATTCTAGACACAACCAGGCAGTGTTCTGTTGGCAAGAAGAAAGAGCTTAGCATATTTCTATCTGAGGTTGAGCTGGTGAATCAACTGAAAGCTTCTTGCTCTCAAAGATAATGAGAATATTTATCTAGAAAGAGACAAGATTCTTATTATTTGTTTTTATAAAGACTATTTACATTGTATGAAATCTACAGCAGAATAATGATTAAGAATAGTAGTGAATTTATTAGAAACCAGCAGAAATGTTATTTGCTACATATGGGTATGTGAGTAGGATAGAAAAGCAGGAGTCATGGGCATTTGTTGGGTTTGGTTGCCTAATACCCATTCTTTCGTGCTTTTGGTAATATTTTCCCAATTTCCATTCATGTAGTGCATTTGTCAATGTCTATGAAGGAACCATGACAGTTTTATTTAAGTTACTTCTTTAAGTTGCAGAGGTGTGAATGAGATAATGGAGATCAAAAGGGACGGTATACCAACAAGGAAACAGCAAGAGCAAGGAGCCACTCTCACCCATGGAGTAGATGGAGGAAGAGAAGGAACAGGTGAACAGAGCCTGGTAAGAGCTGATGCTGCAAAGGTTTGGAGGCTGCACAGCAGGAATTGCCCCTGTAGAGAAATATAACCACTGAAAGAACCACAGCAGGGCAGGAAGCAAAAATCAGGGCACCAAGTATTCCAGTCCTAGCCCCTTCCCTTGTAACACTTATTGTAGAAGATCAAAGAATACAGCCTTCAGTGTGGATTGCATCTCAATGTCAAGAAAATAAAAATTGTTATCATTGGACTGAAAGGCAACATCATGATAGATGGAGAGAAATTGAAACTGTCAACAATTTCATCTTATTTGGATCCACAATTAGCACCCTTGGTACAAGCAGTCAGGAAATCAGGAGATGTATTGCACTGGGAAAATCTGTAGTCAGAGAACTCTCCAAATTATTGAGGAGCAGTGATGTCACTTTGAGGACTAAGGTACAGCTGATTCAGGCCAAGGTCTTTCCAGTCACTAACTATGTATCTGAGAACTGGACAATGAATAAGGGTGACAGAATAAGAATTGATGCTTTTGAGCTGTTGTGTTAGAGAAGAGCACTGAACATCCCATGGACTGCCAAAAGAACAAGAAAACATGTCTGTAGCCAGAGTACTCCTTGAAGGCAAAGTTGATAAAGCTTCGTCAAATATACTCAGGCATGTTGCTAGGAGACTGACACCATACTTAGAAAGGTAGAGGGTTGATGAAGGAGAAGAAGAACCTCAACCAGGTGGATTGACACAGTGACTGCCACAATGGATTCTTTTAGTGTGTCAGGATAAGTGAGAGTGGCACAGGATAGGACAGGGTTTAGATCTATTATTCATAGGGTCTCTACAGGCCATATTCAACTTGACAGCTCCTAACAACAACATAACAGAAGTCCCCTGCCACTTTCTGATTTCTTGCATCAGTGATCAAATCCAACTAAAAGCCAGAAAACAAGGGATCCATGGAGACGTATATCAAAAAAGGTCAACTACTTGGGGCACAGACGAAGAGGGATGATAAGTCTGTGTCAGGCAGCATAGGAACTATGCCTCTTCTACCAAACTATGTGTTCTGGGAGAGGAGACCCACTCCAAAAGCAGAGCAACAGACTGATGAGTTGATAGCTAATCAGGATGTTCCACCCTCCTGGCTGTGGGACAAACAACTAGTGAAGTGAGGTAAAAAAGACTGTGAACATTTAGGAAAGCAGTTTCACTCTTCAGAAAGAGCTGCTAAGAAAGATTTTTTTCTCTCCTCCTCCTGTTGTACATAATTAAGAAAATACGCAGTGCCTGAGAGCTGCTTTACATGAAGGAAGTCAGATTTACCATGAAAGAGGAGATTAAGAGAAATTATTTTTATACCATCATATGGACTTTAAAGCTCACCCCCATCACTATTGTATGGTTGGTTGGTTTTTAAATTATGGATTCATAGAACTATATTTATTATTTATGTCAATCAAATTGGAGTTTTGGTGACTTGTCAAAAGAATCAACAGGGAATATGTCTCTATTCTATCTGCCTCAGAATGTGGTGAACCATAAGTGTGAGATAAGCTGTAGTTTGACAGAAATCATTGTAAAGTGATAGTGTACAAAGAACAGGCTCTAATAAGAATGCTTGAGTGGAGGTAGAAGCTGGAATTCTAGAGCTACAGGTTGAGACAAGATTAAGTGCAGGCCAAGGAAAAATGAAGAGAACCTAGGCTTGGTGGAAGCCGAAGGTGGGTGATTTTAATCTGCGGCCGACGGCCGGGTTCAAGTTGTTTTCCTGTCAAACATTCTTCTAGGTGGTATAGCACTAGTCTGTGCGTTGCTGTACAGAAGTAGCTTGTGGTTGCTGTGATGCTGAACACTGTGACAGTGATGTGCCAAACATGGTAATGGGTACCCAGGGTAGATAGTGTTGGCTGGAGCTTCCCGACTAAAACAAGCCTGGAAGCAGGAGCAGCATCCACTTCCAAAATGGCTTGCCTCCAGAAACTCTATGTATGAACAGTGCTCAGGCCTTTCCTTCATAGGGTCGCAATGAGTCATCTACTACTTGATGGCACCTAACAACAACAACAGGTTGGTGGTGAGCTTGTCTGTCAGGCTTGAGCAGCTGGCTGGACAGACAGCTTTGAATGAGGCAATCACATTCTCTAAATAGCAGGAAACTATCACTTTTCCCAGGTTTCTTGCAACTCTTTGGCTGTTGCAGGTAAAACTGTAATGCTGTATCATCAGCATTGTCCATCTTGACTCTTAGAAGAAAAGGCTCTGGACTCATAGCCGGCAGTTGGAGTCAGAACCAAGTTAGCAATGAGTAGTGGGAGCAGGATGGGGCTCAAGGACCACAACAGCCTGGCAGTTACTTCACTGAACACATTCCCGTAATGCTGAAATCTGAGGGGAGACCAAGATCCATCAAAATAAAATATTTGACAACCTCTACATTGTTATGGGTTTTATTGATATCTCTCCTTGTCAGAGGTTTAGAAATTCTTTCCTGGTGGTGCTAATGGTTATTGTTTCTAGGTGCTGTCAAATTGAGTACAACTCATAGTGACCCTATGAACAAAAGATCTGAACCCAGTCCTGTCTCGTGCCATTCTCACACTTCCTGACACACAAGAGTCCATTGCAGCAGTCACTGTGTCAATCCACTTTGTTGAGGGTCTTCCTCTCCTTCCCTGACCCTCTACCCTTCCCAATATCATATCTTTCTCCAAGGAATAGCCCCCTGCTAACAATATGTCCAAAGAATGTGAGGCAAAGCCTCATCATACTTGCCTCCAAAGAGCACT
>NW_006399757.1:23862740-23883412 GCF_000299155.1 Elephantulus edwardii | reverse complement strand
TAGGTCTCAGATGCATAGCTAGTAATCAGAAAGATTATGGCCTGAATCAGATAGACCTTAGTCCTCAAACTGCCATCACTACTTCTCAATAATTTGGAAAGGTCTCTAACTGCAGATTTTCTAGTGCAATAAGTCTCCTTATTTCTTGACTGCTCATACCAAGGGTGTTAATTGTGGATCCAAGCAAGATGAAGCTGTTGACAGTTTCAATCTCCTCTCCATCCACCATGACACTGTCTATTGGGCCAATGGTAAGAATCTTTATTTTCTTGATATTGAGATGAAATCCATACTGAAGGCTGCATTACTTGATCTTCTGCAACATGTGCTTCCAATCCTCTTCAGTTCCAGCAAGTAATTATTAATAAGTCTCCCTCCAATTCTGTTGCCACACTCCTCTTCATAGAGTCCAGCTTCTCAGATAATTTGTTCAACATATAGACTGAACAGGTAAGGAGATAGAATACATCCTTGATGCACTTCCTTGCCAGTTCCAAAGCAAGCAGTGCTCCCCTGCTCCAATCACACATGAGCATCCTGATCCAGGCATAGGTTCCTCATGAGCACAATCAAGTGCTCTGGGATTCCCATTCTTCTCAATATCAGCCACAACTTGTCATGATCCACACAGTCAGACACCTTTGCAAAGTCAATAAAGTACAAATGTACATTCTTCTGATATTCCTTACTTTCAGCCAGGATCCATCCGACATCAGCAATGATATTCTTGGTACCATGGCCTCTTCTGAATCCCACTTGAACTTCTGTTAATTCCTTATCTATGTACTGTTCCAGTCTGTTTTGAATGATCTTCAGCAGTATTTTGTTTGCATGTGATATCAATGATATTGTTCTGTAATTTCCACATACAGCTGGATCATCCTTTTTGGGAATGGGAACAAATATGGACTACTTCCAATCTGTTGGTCAGACAGCCATCCTTCAAATTTTCCGGGATAGACTGTGAGTGCATCCAAGGTTGCATCTGTTAGTTGAAACAAATCAGTTGGCATCCCATCGATTGATTCTTGGGGCCTTATTTTTTGCCAGTGCCTTCATGTAGCTTCCACTTCCTCTTACATTACCATTGGCTCCTGTTCATCTGACACTTAAAATTTTTCAGTGTCAATTCTTTCTGGTACAGTACTCTGTGTATCCCCCCTCCCCGCCCCCTCCATCTTCTTTTGATGCTTTCTGGGTCATTCAATACATTGCCCATAGCATCTTTCAATATTACAACATCAGGCTTAAATTTGTTTTTCAGTTCCTTCAGCTTGAGAAATGCAGAGCAAGTTCTTCCCTTTTTATTCTCCAATTCCAGCTCTTTGCACATTCCATTATAATACTTTGTTTTGTCCTCCCAAGTTGCCCTGTGAAATCATCTGTTCAGCTCTTTCAGTTCGACACGTTTTCCTTTAGATTTGGCTTCTCAACACTCTTTATTCATAGTCACAAGCTCAATTTCAAGTTCTATCCTGAAATACAGTATTGTGAGTGATAGAATAATATCCATACACATACAAGAAAGGCTCGTTAACACAACTATTATTCAAATATATGCTCCTACATCTAGTGCCAAAGAGGAAGAAATTGATAATTTTACCAAATTTTGCAGTCTGAAATTGACAGAACATACAATTATGATGCATTAATGATAATTGGTGACTGGAATGCAAAGGTAGGAAACAGTGAAGAGGAACTATAGTTGGAAAATATAGGCTAGGAGATAGAAACGAAGCTGGAAATGGGATGATTGAATTTTGTAACAATGATTTATTCATAGAAAATACTGTTTCTAAAAGATTCAAAAAATTAATTTCCATGTGGATTTCACCTGATGCAGTACATAGGAATCAGATTGAATACATTTGTGGAAAAAATCTTTGGAGAGGCTCAGTATCATCAGTCAAAACTAGGCCAGGGGTAGACTCTGGGTCAAATCATCAATTACTTATATTCAAGTTCAAATTGAGGGCAAGGAAAATTAAGTCCATAGGAATCAATATATGCTCTTGAATCCTTTCTATCTGAATTTCACGATCATCTTAAGAATAGGTTTGAGGCATTGAACACCAATAATAGAAGACCAGATGAGTTGTGGGATAATATCAAGGATATCATTCATGAAGAAAGAAAAAAAAAAGCAAAAAAAAAAAAATAGAAAAGGAGGTCAGAAGAGACTCTAAAGGTTTTACTGTCCCAGAGGCACACAGTTCAAATCCACCAGATGCTCTGCTGGAAAAGGAGGGACAATCTCCTCCTGTACCAGTAAGATCCAATTTGACGGTACATGCACACAAAATAATAAAATAAATTTTTTTAAAAAAGATGGTACTGGAGGTGCTGATGGTAAAAATGAATACTAAAAATAGGGATTATCGTAGTTTTATTTGAGTACTTCAAAAGCTCTGGTGGCCTAGTGGGTAGGGACTTGTGCTGTCAATCCAAAGATAGGCAGTTTGAATCTGACAAGTGCTCTGGAACAAGATGGGCCATCACCTCTCATGCAATTTGTTGTTGTGTTGTGTACGGTAGAGTCAGAATCAACCCATAGCTGACGCTCTAGGGGGTTTTCAGAGGCAGTGAATTGTACAGAAGGAGATTGCCATCCTTCTGCCATAGAGCAGCTGGAGGCCTTGAACCATGTGCCTTTGGGATTGCAGGGCAGCTTCTTGCCACTAAGCCACCAGAGCTCCAGTCTCTGAAAACTCACTGCAGGGTCAGCTATGAGTCAGTTCCTATTCAACAACAGTGAGTTAAATTGAGTTTAATATATGTCTGGCACTAATCAAAATACTTTATCCCACAGCCGGGAGTAGGAGGAAAAATTCTCTGATTAAGTTAAAACAAGGCAAGGAGACTTAATGAAAGCACAAGAACATTTGAATGGATAATCATAGACTTGTATCAAGTGGAGACTGTGAATCCGGGGAATGGCTGTTTAACGAAGATTAATATCTGCCAGACTAAGGAGTTAGCAGCAAGTGTCCTAATTAGCTAGCTAATACAAGTTCTTTTATTTATTTATTTCATTTTCATGGAAGTTTACAAATCACATTGATGTTTCACATAATCATTTATAGACATTTTATTTTATTATATTAATTACCATTGATTAATATAATGAATTACAATGTTTGGCCAACCCTTTATTATAGATTGCCTTTCACTTCACCCAATTTATCTATTTATTAATTTTATCCCCCTCTATCTATTCTTGTCTCTGTTATCCTTCCAAGTTTGATCCTATTTGCGTGTAAACTTTTCCTTAGCTTTCTACAATACTGATCTTACACCATAATTATGCTTTTGTGACTGACTTGTATAACTTGTTCTACATTCATCCGTGTTATTCAGTGTCTCATAAATTCTTGCTCATTTTTCAGCAATGAATATTACCCCATTTTATGAATGAACCACAGTTTCTTAGGCCTTTTGTTCATTGATGAACACTTGGGTTGTTTCTAACTAATTGCTATTGTAAATAATGCTGCAATAAACATGAGTGTGTGGATGTGAGTTTGTGTTGTCAGTATAATTTCTTTGAGAGATGTACCTAGTTGTAGAATTGATAGATTATATGGCATTCCTGTATTCCCAACTTTCTAAGAATGTGCCAAACTGCTTTCCATAATAATTATATTGTTTAACACCCTCACCAGCAGTATATGAGAGTTCCAACATTTCCATACCCTTGCCATTTGTTATTTGTGGTCTTGATGAACTCGGCTATTGTTGTTGTGGTGAAATGATACCTCATTGTTATTTTTGTTTGCATCTCTCCAATAGTTAATAAGGGAGCTCAGGCCTAGTAGATAGAAAGTTGTGCTCCCAACCCAAAGCAGTTGGTTCAAATCTACCCTAGATGGGGCCAAGTCAAGTCAACAAGCCAGGGGTCCTCACACCTCCCTGCTCCTCAAGCCGACTACCCTTCCCTGATCATCCATGTGCCTGTGCATGCTAGATGGGCAGAGCTGAAGGAATATGTCCAAGATCATCCTGCTTCCCAATGGTTGTATTCCTTCCACTTCCACTTCTATGGATCCAGGTGATTGCTATGAGTATGCATACTTCAACTTCAAGTCTTGAAAATAGGCGCCAATAGGCGTTAACTTTACCCTGTCTTGGAAGACAAACAGCTTGTTCTGCTTACCCTTCTGGGATCATTCAAGATTTCTTCCTTTCTTATCTCAAGGCTTAAATTCCCCACCCCCAGTTCTTTTGACTTGAGATAGGCCTAGAAAGTTCTTCCCTCTTTATTTTTCAGCTCCAGTTCTTTACACATTCATTATAATGCTTAACTTTGTCTTCTCAGGCTGCCTTTGAAATTATTTTTCATCTTACCTATTTCAGCATTTTGTTCTTTTGTTTTGGCTTCTTGATGTAGTACAATTCTTGGAGTCTCTTCTGAAATTCATTTTAGTTGTTTTGGTTTAGGTTTTTTTGTTTGTTTGTTTTTGTTTTTTTTACCTTTTCTTTCTTTGTAATAATCTTTCTCTTAATGGATGATCTCCTTGATTTCTTCCCATAACTCATCTGGTCTTTGACCGTTATTATGACATTTAAAAGGTTATAGTGTAAAATCAACCTTGCTTATTTGTGGTTTTCTTTTTACGTATTAGGGGACATCTGGTGGCCTAGACTGTGGGAGTTGCACTGCTTAGCCAAAGGACAAGCCTCTCTGGGCATTCAGATCCAACAGCTGCTCAGATGGAGATAGATGGGCAGTCTCCTTCGGTGTGATTTATAGTTGGAAATCCACCGGAGGGTCAGCTCTGAGTCGGTTCCAATTGAACAGCAATGAAATGTCTTTAATACAATGGCAAATGCCATTTACTAACCTTTGGAAAGATTGCATTTATGGCCATGAGAGAGACTGCTGTTCTCTTTGTATCATTCATATCTCCTTTTACTGAATTTGTTGGAGTATTCCATATTTTCTCCTCTCCCTTCTCCTACTCTTCCCTGCTGTCATTCGGCTTCTTCCTTCCTCCTGAAAGAGCTTGCATAAGGGTGGAAATTATCTTTGAATGTTTGTCACAATTTACTGTTATTTTCTTTATGAGAAGACAATGCCACAGCCACTGGCTGAATTCCTTTTTAGGTTATAAAAACAGACTTCTTTATTCTTCAAGTAGTTTTGGAAAGCTATGCTTTTTTGAGACTTTGCCCAATTTCTCAAAACTGTTGGCATAGTGTTTGCAGGGGATGATGTGTTGTGCCACTCAAACACTCTCCCTACTCCCTATGTCAGAAGGAAATATTCCTACTGAGGCCGAAAGTGTTAGTGGCTGATAACGAGTGATTCCCCTGGGGTGGGGATTGCCCATCAGACACACATCTCCAGAGAGGTCGGCATCCAACTTTTGGTCCCTGTATAAAAATTCTGCCCTTTAGTCTAATTTTTGATAGTTCTAGAGGACCACACAGTTTGAGACTTTATAGAATGGTTCAAGGTCATTGCTGGTCACAGACTTTTCTCCAATATGCAAACCCGAATCTCTTAGGCTTTGCCTACCCTGAAACCTGATGTACAGCAACACGTATGGTTTTCTCTTTTCTATCATATTTGTTGCTCGATTCTATTTTTAAAAAAAATTCTTAACTACTTTTACCTTCTTCCTTGTCATCTAAACAACATTGCTAGAAATTTGCTAATTTTACCAATTTTTTTCAAAGAATCTACATTGTCTCCGCTGATGTTCTAAGGTATCTTTATTTTTCTCTTACTTATTATTTTTTCCTGACTTCAGGTTATAAATTTTCCTTTTACAGTTATCTTAGGAAACAAATATATGACAGATTTTCTACTTGATTTTTTCATTTAGTTCTAAATTTTCTAAGTTTATTTGTATATGCTGTAAAAATTATTTATCTATTTTAAAATGTAAAACCAAAAGAATATATTTGTTTTAGGGTATTTCTGAGAAGTGCATTTTGGAATACAATCTAAAATACAATATTTCACATATCAGTTGTTTAGAATTGTTGAGATTGGATTTATGGCTAAGTATGTGTTTAGTTTCTCTAAAGCTTGAAAGTAGCACTCAAGTAATCATTAGAACAAATTAGTTGAAATTTTCAGATCTTTTCTATTTTTACCACTATATTTCCTGCTTGATCTGTAATTTCCTGAGAATGGTTGACAGTCCCCACCACGATGGTGGCTTGTGAGTTCTCCTGTGGCTGTTTTTTCGCTCTATTCATATTGAACCTATTTTATCTTCTTCAATTTCTTTTAATAATGTGTTATAGTTTTCTCTGTATAAGATCTCCACCTTTCTGATTTAATTTCTTTCTAGATACTCTTTTCTTTTAGATGCTTTTTTCAAATGGTAATGTTTCCTTAATTTTTTTTCTCAGCTTTCTTATTGCTGATACGTGGAATTCCAAGTGGTTTTGCATCCTACCATACTGACAAGTTTGTTTCTTAGTCCAATAGATTGCTTGTGAAACCTTTAGAGTTTTCTGTGAAGATCATATCATTCACAAAATGCATGACTTTATGCCCTTCTTTTCTATTTGGGTGATTTTATTTGTTTCGGGTTTTTTTTTGTTTGTTTGTTTGTTTGTTTCCCTAGCTTGATTGCTCTGGCTAGAACATCCAAGATTATGTGAAATAGAAATGGTGAGAGTTACTCTGCTCCTGTTCTTATTTTAAGGAGAAAATCTTCAATCTTTCTTCACTAAATTATATTAGCTGTGGGTTTACCCTATGTGCTCTTTACTATACTGAACATTATTACTACTATGTTGGTGAGGGTTCTTATCATGAAAGAATATTCCATTTTATCAAATGCCCTTCCCTCATTATGTTTACAAGAACCTAAATATAAAACTTGAGTTTTCTCCGCTGAAATAAAAATACCGAAACATCTCAAGAATAGATTTGATGCATTAAATACCAAAAACTTAAGACCAGATGAATTATGGGATGAAGTCAAGGATATCATCCATGAAGAAAGCAAAAGGTTGTTATAAAGCCTGGGAAGAAAGAAAAGGCCAAAAGGGATATCAGAAGAAACTCAGAAAATTGCACTCAATGTTGTTGTTATGTGCCATCAAGTAGGACATGACTCATAGTGACCCTATGAACAGATCTGAGCCTTGTCCTATCCAATGCCATCCTCACAATCTCTGACATACCTGAGCCCTTTGCTGCAGTCATTGTTCCATTCCATCTGGTTGGAGATCTTCCTCTCTTTCACCAACTCTCCACCTTTCTAAGAATGATGTCCCTCTTCAAGGAATAGTGCATCTTGCATGCCTAAAGTATGTGAGATGAAACTTCATCATCTTTGCCTCCAAGGAGCACTCTGGGTGCACTTTGTCCAAGATATATTTGTTTGCTCTTTTGCAAGTCATGGAACATTCAGTATTCTTCTCTAACACCATATCTCAAAGTTCTTCTTCTGTCATCCTTAGTCATTGTCCAGTTCTCAGCAGCATAGCAAGTGATTCAAAAGAAAAATCCTGAATCTTTAGTCCTCAAACTAATATCATTGCTCCTCAATAATTTGGAGAGGTCTCTCTGACTTCAGACTTTCCCAGTATAATATATCTCCTGATCTCCTGACTACTGGTACCAGTGGTGTTGACTGTGGATTCAAGTAAAATCGAAGTGTTGTCAATGTCAATCTTTTCTCTAGCTATCTTGATGTTCCCTGTCAGTCCAGTGGAGAGGATTTATGTCTTTCTGATGTTGAGATATAATCCATATAGAAGGCCTTTGGTCTTCTGCAGCAAGTGCTTCAAGTCCTCCACACTTTTAGCAAGCAAGATTGTGTCGTCTGCATAACAGATAACTCTTCTTCCAATCCTGATGCCACATTCTTCTTCATAGAATCCAGCTTCTCAAATAGTTAGCTCAGCATGCAAATTGAATAGATATGGAGAAGGATATACCCCAATGCACATATTCCTCAATTTCAAACCATATACCATTCCCTTGCTCTTTTCACACAACAGCATCTTGCTGTAAGTTTCACATGGGCACAATTAAGTATTATAGCTCTCAGGTTTCACACGGGCACAGTTAAGTATTCTGGGATTCTAATATTTCCTCAATGTTAGTCATAATGTGTTATGATTCACACAGTCAAATTCCCTTGCATAGTTAATAATAATACAATGGTGGTGTTGTTATGTGCCATCGAGTCACCTATGAATCATAGTGATGATATGTACACTAGCTCTGAACTCTGCTCTACCCTGAGCAAGTTTCACTGTCTCCAACATACCTATTCCCATTATCCCAGATATGTGTCACTCTATCTCATCTGGAGTCTTCTGCACCTACACTGTCCCTTCACCCTTCCAAGCATGATGTCCTTCGCCAGGGATTGATCCTTCCTGGTCACATGCCCAAAGTATGTGAAATGGAGCTTCAAAATCCTTGCCTCCAAGGAGCAGCCTGGTTTCAACCTTTCCAGGATAAGTCTGTTAGTTTTCTTGGTGGTCTATGGTATGTTCAATACTCTTCTCCAGCACCACAATTCAAAGGCATCATTTCTTCTTCTGTAATCTTTGGTCATTGTCCAATGTAGTGAGGTCAAAATAAAAGAAATAAATGCTGAAGTAAAAGAGATGAAGAGAAGATTTCAAAGGACAGCTCAAGAAGATAAAGTAAAATATAATAAAATGAGCAAAGAACTGGAATTAGAAAACCAAAAGGGAAGAAAATACTTTGCTCTTCTCAAGGGCAAATAACTGAAGAACGAATTCAAGCTTCAGGTAGCAATATAGAAGGAGTCTATGGGCAAAATCTTGGGTGATGCAGGAAGTATTAGAAGAAGGTGAAAGACTGGGAAAAACTGGATAAATCATGTATACTGCATTGAAGCAGATGAGGGAGAGAACAGTTTAAAAGTGCCTTGTGATAGGGTATTATGGTTATCACAAGAGTCCAGAATGAAGGTTGCATAGTGGAGTGTACTCGAGGTGTGGGGATTGTATACCAGTGAAGGAATTTTTCTTTTACTTTTCAAAGAGAAGAGCAAACTTGGGTGGAGGGGTGAGCAAGGTGAAAGTGCAACAATGAATAAGTGGAAATCCAAAATCTCTTACGATTAATAAAATAATATTTTTTTGAAAAAGAAGAAGGTGAAAGGAATATACAGAGTTATTGTACCAAAAAAGAATTGATTGACAGCAAACAGTTTTAGGAAGAAGCATAGGACCAACAACCAATAGTACTGAAGGAAGAAGTTCAAGCTGCACTGAAGGCATTGGCAATGGAAAACCAACTGAGATGTTTCTGCAAACAGATAGAGCTCTGGACATGATCACTAATCTATGCCAAGAATTTGAAGGCCAGCTACCTGGTCAGCTCGAAGAGATCAATGTTTATTTGTTCATTTGTTTGCTTTTTTTAAAAAAAAAAATGATCCAACAGAATGAGAAAAATGTAAATTAATAATGTCACATGCAAATAAAATCTTGCTGAAGATTATTAAACAATGACTAGCAGGAGTGGCATCCATTTCCCAAACAACATGCCTCTGGAAACTCTTTGAACTTTGACAAATGTCAATAGCTATTGAAAGACTTCAGGCCTTTTGTTCATTAGGTCACTGTGTGTCATGCTTTACTCAAAGGTAATCAACAACAACAACAACAACAGAACAGAAAACTGCTAGAAATTCAAACTGGATTCAGAAGTGGCCTTGGCACTAGGAATATGATTGCTTGTCAGATTTTAACTGAAAGCAGAGAATTTTAGAAAAATATTTATATTTTATTGACTATCTAAAGACATTTGACATTGTGGATGATAATTATGGTTAACATTAAGAAGAATGGGAATCCCAGAACACTTACTTATATTTCAGGAAAACTGCAGATAGGCCAAGAAGCAATTCTGGGAATGCTGTATGTTTTAAAATCAAGGAAGGTCCCTGCATCAAAGTTGTATCCTTTCTCCATGTTTATTCAATCCATATTCTGAGATATTAATTTGAGAAGCAGGACTATAGTAATGAGAATGAGACATCAGAAGTGAAGAATACCTGGGTTATCCAGATGATACAACCTTGCTGGCAGAAAGCAAAGAAGATGTGAATCATTTGTTGCAGAAGATCAAAGACTACAGTCTTTAATATGGGCTACCTCTCAATATCAATAATACAAAAATCCTCACTGCTGGACCAATAAGCAAAATCATGATAGATGGAAAAAGATTGAAGTTGTCAGTGATTGTATCTTACTTTGACCCACAATCAACACCCATGGTAACAGCTGTCAAGAAATAAGATTTTTAAAAATTGTTGCACCAGGCAAATTTACTGTCAAAGAGCTCTCCAAAGTGCTAAAGATCAATGATATCAGTTTAAAGATAAGGTGTGCCTGATAGAAGTCATGATTTTTTCAATTGCTTCCTATGCATCTGTAAGTTGGACAATGAATAAGGATGACAGAAGAATCATGTTTTTCAATTGTGCTGTTGAAGAAGAGTACTGCATATCTGATTATGGATGGCCAAAAGAGTAAACAAGTCTGTCTCAGAGGAAGTGCAACCAGGGTGCTCGTTAGAGGCAAGGATGCTGAAACTCCATCTCACACACTCTGAGCTTCTATCAGGACAAGCCAGTCCTTGGAAAAAGACATTACCCTGGAAAAAGTGGAGGATTGAGAAAGAGAAGGAACACCCTTAACAAAACGGATTGACATAGTGGATTAATAATAGTCCTTACCATCTCTGATAAGATGTGATAGGACAAGATAGGACAGGGTTCAGCTCTGTTGTTTACAGGGTCACTATGAGTTGTAGTTGGCTTGATGGCACCTAACAACAATATTACGATAGTGTATTATGTTAATTAATTTTCTAATGTCAAACCACCATTACATTCTTGAAGTAAAACACACTTGATCAAAGTGTGAATTTCTTTAACATGCTTTTGAATTCATTTTGCTAATGAGTTTGTTCTTGTGACTAATTTTTTATTGTGCCCTTTGTGTGAGTTTACATAGCCATTTAGATTTTCACTCAATATTTTCTACACAAATTGGCGACATTGGTTGCATGATTCACAATTTGTTAATAGTCTTAATATTTCTTTTTTGGTTATTTATTTCTGTTAGTATAATTTCCCTGCAACTTATTTTAATTCTAAAGTAATTGCTGACTGTTTGGTCTCATATACATGACTTTTTTAAAGAAGCACAGTACAAATGGGTGATATGCTTTATTGTGTGGGCCAATCTGATATTTATTCACCTGTAAAGGTCTGGTTTTGGTTCAAGGTTTAAAGTGTGTCCAACAATATCACCAAGGAGTCCTCTAGTATCAGTCCATCCCTTAAATCTGGTGTTTGTTTTTAAAGAAATTGAGGTTCTATTTCCTACTTTTCCCTCTGTTACCAGTTATGGCTCTAATTAAAATACTTGGTAATCATCTCCTGGTAAACTATTAGTCCTATAGACTAATTTCTTCTTTGAAATTTTCACTTCATTCTTTCTTTTCTTTTGCTTTGGACAAGTTGAGATCAGTAGTTGTTTCCTAGATGGCTACTTGTAAGCTTTCAAAACCTACATACCAGTTATCAAATCAAATTAAGATGTAGAGCATCAACTTCATGAACTACACATATGCATCACTAAACAGCCACAATAATTCTATAAAATAGGGTACAAACAATTGGGGTGTTACAAAAGCACCCTGTTTTGTACAGGAGAGAGGTGTGTAAGATGATAACTGGGGACCATGAGCATATATGTAAACATGCCTGACCAGATGTTAAGTCACACATAAAGGTATATTATGTCAAATGATCATTATGTACTAACCCTTCAAATCCAGGAAAAGCAGCCGATAAGTTGGTTATGTTTAAGGAGTATTCCCTAACAACTGCCCCATGCTATCTATTATATGTAACAACGTATGCATACATAGTGGTGAGAAGTTGCACTGACAACCCAAAGGAACATGGTTCACATCAACCAGCTGTTCAGAGGGGAAAAGATGGTAGATCTCCTCCCATGCAATTTACTGCCTCTGAAAATCTGCTGGATGGTCAGCTGTGAGTTGGTTCTGAGTTGGCGTTACCTAACAAGAAAAACATGCACAGAGTCATATGTTATTGTTAGATGCTTCTTCTTTTCGCTGATTTATTGCCTTTCCCAGTATGATATCTCCAAGGGCTGATTCCTCTAAAGAATGTACCTCGAGTGAGGCAAAGTTTCACTATCCTTGCCTCTAAGAAACAGCCTGGTTTCACTTCCTTCAGGATAGGTTTGTTTATTCTTTTGGCAGTCCACTGGATATAATACTCTAACATTACAATTCAAAGGCATCAATTCTTTAGTCTTCTATATTCATTGTCTAACTTTTAGATGCAAAGGAAGTAATTGAAAATGCTGTACTCTGGGTCAGGTCAACTTCATGCTTTAAACTGACGTCATTGCTCCTTGGAACTTTGGAGAGGTCCTTGGAAGCACATTTCCCCAGTATAACATGTCTTTTGATTTCTTAACTCTTGGTACCAAAGTTGCTGAATATGGATCCAAGTGAAATGAAATCGTTGACAACCTCAATTCTTTCTCCATCTATCATAATTTTGCCTATTGGTCCAATGGTGTAGATTTTTGTCTTGTGATTGAAATGTAACCCGTAGTGAAGACTGTAGTCTTTGGTCCACTGCAGCAAGTGCCTCAACTCCTTCTCATTTCCAGAAAGCAAGAGTATATCATCTGCATAATGCAGATTGTTAATGAGTCCTCCTCCAATCCTGATCCCACATTCTTCTTCATATAATCTACCTTCTTGAACGACTTACCAGGCATACAGATTGATATAGGTATGGAGAAAGGATACTAGCCTGACACATACCTTTACTGATTTAAACCAGTGCTTCCTTGTTCTGCTTGGACAACTCCGCCACTTGTCTGTCAGTGTGTAATGTGGTGGCTTACACATTACTATCATACTGGAAGATCTGCCACTGGTATTTCCAGTACCAGCAGAGTCACCCATGGTGGACAGGTTTCAACCTATCTTCCAGATTAATAAGCAGGCCTGGCCTTCAAAAACCCTATGGTCATATACATGCCTATATACACATGTTGTTGTTTAGTTCTGTCCAGTTGGAAAAGACTCATAGCTGAACCCCTGGAAGGTTTTCAGAGGCAGTTAATCACACAGGAGGAAATTGCCCATCCTTTCCCTGTGAAGTAGCTAATGGATTCGAGCTGTGTGCCTTCAGGATTGCAGTGCAGCTTCTTACCACTTGGCTCCCAGAGCTCATTTATACACATACATCAACAAAGGGAGTTCTAGTGACCTAGTCCGTAGGGAGATATGCTACTAATTCAAAGGTTTTTCTTCTATAGCACCAGTGCCTCTAAGGGAGAAGTTTGGTCAATCTCCTGTGCAAATCCTGTGCTTCCCAAACCCTGCTGGAATGTTGGCCATGCATCAGTTCTGACTTGTTGGCAATGAGTTTGCAGTTTGTTTTTGTTTTAAATCTATAAACATATATGCTCATATGTACATCTATTTCTACATGCATACCTATGTACTATATATACTTTTTTGGGTGGTTGTTGCTGTTGTTTTAAAATTATATATATACACAAACCAGTATCCACTGTCATGGAGTCCATTTTGATTCAAAATGAGCTCATTGATTCCCAAGGCTGTAAATCTTCACAGGAGAAGGTTCAGCATCTTCCTACTTTGGATCCTCTGATAGATTCAAACCACCAGACAAGTGTGGCTTTTTGGTTAGTAGTGCAACATACTATGGACTAACTTTAAGAGTTCCTGTGTAAGGGAGCTCTGGCGGCCTAGAGGCAAGAAGCTGCACTGTAATCCCAGAGGTGTGCGGTTTGAATCTTCTGCTGGAGAAGGAGAGACAATCTCCTCCTGTACCAGTCAGATCCCATTTGACAGTACATGCACAAAAACTAATAAAATAAAATTTTAAAAAAAGAGTTTCTGTGTATACCCTGCTGCTGTTCTTGTTGGGTGTCATCGAGTCAAGTATGACTCAGAGTGACACTATCAACAACAGATTTGAACCCTGTCCTATCCTTCACATCCTCATCATCTCTGGAACACTTGAACCAACTGCAGTCACTGTGTTAATCCATCTCACTGAGAGTCTCCCATCTTTTATTCCCCCTTCAAGCATGATGTCTCTTTCTAAAGAGCAGCTTTTCCTAGTAACAGGCCCAAAGTATGTGAGGTGAGTATTGCCATTCAATCCTGATGCCACTTTCTTCTTTATAGAGTCCAGTTCGTGAATGATTTTCTCAGCATACAGATTAAACAGATACAGAAAAAGGATATAACCCTGATGCATGCCTTACCCTTTCACAATAACTTGGACAATGGGATTAGGTGTGTCGGAGTCAGTGAAACTGGCTCAGGACAGGGCAGGGTTCAGAACTGTTTTATATAGGGTCACTATGAGTCACAGGTAACTCGACAGCACGCACATAACAACAACAGTGCCTGTCCTGGTTTTAAACCATTCAGTGTTCCCTTACTCGGTTCAGACAAAGCTTCTTGATCTCGGTATAGCTTTTATATGAGCACAATTAAGACACTTGGACCTTGTGTGAAGCACAAACACCAAAACCCAGCTGAGCCACTGTCCATGCCATAATACTCCCATCCCAGAGCCTTTCCTGCCACAAGCCTCATCTAGGGCCAGAGAAGACTTTCCTGTGCCATGATGTTTGTATGCCGAATTGTTTTCATAGTTTTCTGTTAAAGGTACAACACCGATTGGTGAGCTTATTATTTGGGGAGAATGATTTGTATATTGCTAATTGCTTTGTAGGAAGGCCTTCTGGTGACCAAGTGGTAAGAAGTTCATGGCAATCCCAAAACACATAGTTTGAATCCCCCAGCTGCTCTGCATATGAAGGGTGAGTAATCATCTCTGGTGCAATTTACTGCCTCTCAAAACCCACCGACGTGTCAGTTATGAGTCAGTTCCAACTTGACAGCAAACTACAACAAAAATTGCTTTATAGCTTAAGCATATACATGCTTTCCAAATAGGGTCTTCTTTTTAAGTGCAAGAGGTTTCAATTTGTTATACATAGGGTTCTATGAGTCACAGTCAACTGGATGGCGCCTGACAACAGCAATTGTTGTTATGTGCCGTCGAGTCGCTTGCAACTCATAGCGACCCTATGTATAAGAGCCCTAGATGCCGCTCTGTCCTGTGTCAACCTCACCATCTCTGACACACTCATTCCCACCACCCCAATCACAGAATCAATACATCTCATCAAGGTTCTTCCTCTCCTGCGCTGTCCCTCCACTCTCCCAAATATGATATCCCTCTCCAAGGACCTGCTTACAACATGCCCAGAGTATGTCAGATGAATCTTCAGAATCCTTGACTCCAAGGAGCACTCCGGCTTCACCCTCTCCAGGACAAACCTGTTTGTTCTCCTAGCAGTCCATGGTATATTCAACACTCTTCTCCAGCACCACAGCTCAAATGCATCAATTATCTTTCTGTAATCCCTAGTCACTGTCCAACTCTCTGATGCATAGCATGTAAGTGTTAAGACTATAGCCTGAATCAGGTGCACCTTAGTCTCCAGCCTGATGTTGTTGCTCTTCAGTACTCTTGAGAGGTCCCTCACAGCTGACTTTCCCAATGCAATTTGTCTCCTGATTTCCTGGCTGCTGTTACCAAGAGTGTGGACTGTGGAACCAAGTAAACTAAAATTCATAATTATCTCAATCCCTTCACCATCCATACTGATGCTGCCAATTGGCCTAGTGGTAAGAATCTTTGTTTTCTTGATTTTCAGCTTCAATCCATATAGGAGGCTGCAGTCCTCGACCTTCTGCAGCAAACACTTCAGGTCCTCCTCAGTTTCAGCAAGCCGGGTTGTGTCAAACGCAGGTTGTTGATGATTCTTCCACCAATCCTGATGCCACATTCCTCCTTGTACAGACCAGCGTCTTGGATGATCTGTTCTGCATACAGATTGAAAAGGTATATGGAGACAAAATAAATCCCTGATAAACCCCCTTCTTTATTTTAAACCATGTAGTGTCTCCTTGCTCTGTTCTGACGACTGCCTCTGGGTCCAAGTATAAGTTTGGCATTAGCACAATAAAATGTTCTGGAATTCCCATTCTTCTCAGAGTCAGCCACAGCTTGTTGTGATCCACACAGTCAAAAGTCTTTGCATAGTCAATGAAGCACAGATAGACATTCCTCTGGTATTTTCTGCTTTCTGCCGAGATCCATCTAACATTAGCTATAGTATCCCCTAGTACCACGACCTCTTCTAAATCCATCCTGCACATCTGGCAGTTCTCTGTTGACATATTGCTCCAATCATTTTTGCATAATTCTCAGCAGAATCTTGCTTTCGTGTGATATTAGTGATATTGTTTGATAATTTCCACACTCTGTTGGGTCACCTTTCTTTGAAATGGGAACAAATATCAATCTCTTCAAGGCAGTTGGCCATCTGGCTGTCCTCCAGATTTCCTGGCACAACTTAGTGAGCACATCCAGGGCAGCGTCTGTTTGTTGAAATATGTCAATTGTGGGGAGAATTTCAAACTATTACCAAAATAAACCAAAACTAAAACCCACTGCTGTTGGGTCTCTGAGGCTGCAAATCTTAATACAAAAAGGTTACTATTCTTTCTCCTGAGAAGCAACTGGTGAATTTCCATTGTCACCTTCTCATGTTAGCAGCCTTACAGACTACAGACTACACCATGGAGATCTACAAACCCTTCCTCTTTCCTTCAAGGCGTAGAGTCTAAAGAGGTCTGTAGTCTCACTACAAACTAGAAAAGCTGAAGCTAGCCCCTAGCAATTCCTCACTCCTAATGCAGCTGTTTTAACAGAGTTTTGGTGGCCTAGGGGTAATTGCTTTACCAACCCTAAGGTACAGAGTTCAAATCCACCAGCTGCTGTGCAGGAGAAAGATGGGTAATCTCTTCATAAGAGATTTACTATTTCTGAAAACCCTCTAGAGGGTCAGCTATGAGGTGGTTCCAACTTGACAATACACAGCAATAACAATGACAAGGGTAATAGTTCCCTTCTACTCTGAGTTCTCATTGTACCCTGTTTCCTGTTGTTGTTTTTGTTGTGTACCATCATGTTGGAACCGACCTATAGATGATCCTCCGGTGGTTTTTCAGAGGCAGTTTAATCACACGAAAGGATTTGGTACAGATATTTCCAGTCTAATGCACAGTCCTAAACAAACAGGATTGCAGGAGAGAAAACAACCAGAGCCAAGCAGCAGTCTGCAGGGTGCCAGGGAAACTGGAGCCACTATTTATACATACGCAATAGGGAGCTTTGTGATGGAAGTCATGCTGCCAATCCAAAGGCCATGCCTCTCTAGTGGTTTGTATTCACCAATGGCTGCTTAGGCAAAAGATGACAGTCTCCTCCTGTGAATTCCTAGTGTCAGAAACCCAGTGGGAGGGTCAGCAATGAGTTTTGACTCTACAACAATGAAGGGTTTTGAGTTTGAATGTGAAGTATCTTAAGAAATTATGGTTGATTTCAGGAGATCCGTTTTTATCAGAAATGGAAACAGCTGTACCTTGATATCATGTCTTTGGCTCCCCCCACCCCTTTGGCTTTTAAAAATTAGTATTTGTTAAGGTGACGTGAGCTTCGTCATAGTGGTGGTTGGGTAGATAACACAGGATCAGCTCCATTGTGTTGTGCAATGGGTCACTATGAGTCAGTGTTGATTTTATAGCACTGAACAACAACAAAGGGGACCTCATGGGGCTGTGGTTCAACTCTGTGTTATGGACAGAAGGCCAGTGACCTGAACCCACAAGCTGCCCTACTCTGTCAGATCCTGTAAAGTTGTGCAGCCTGGAAACCAGATGGGGCAGTTCTGCTTTGCCCTACAGGAGATATCCCCCCCTCCCCTCCTTGTTTTGTTTTCTGGTGATATAATGTAGCTAGAAATAGATTGTACATTAAGGAAAATGGCTTCAGTTTGGCATGTTCAGTCTGGAACTGCAAGTCAGTTAAAAATGGGAAAAACTCCATCAATCAATCAATCAATTTTGCTTCATGTGATGCCAACTGACTTTTTTCTATTTTTTTAAAAGACTCATTGAATTGACTGACTTTGGGCCTGAATTGACTTAATTGCATGGTTACTTCTGATACACTGAAGACAGTGATTGCTCTGTTGGGCCATTATCAAATGTAACAAATAGACCGTGAATAACAAGTAGACAGCCCAGCTGATAACTTTTTCCTTACAAAAAAACTTACTGATGTCAATCTAGCAGTTGAATGAATTTGTTATAAAAGCATGTGAACAATAGAGTATAGCATTCTATCCCATGAATTAAATTCTAATAATTTTAATGAAATCATTGAATCATTTAGCCAGTACAGATTTTTTATAAGATTCTGATAACTTTAGAAATGCAGATAATGAGCTATTCTGAGATACTTGTCTTTGGTCTTTTTTTCTGAAACTTTCTTTTTAAAAAGGCATTAAATGATATTTTCTGACTGCAATAGTATGCAGTAAAGTCACTAGAGTCGATGTTACTGAGTCAGTGTCATCAACACTAAAATTACACAGTAGTGCCCTTTCCTCACCATTTCCCCTCATTCTAGAATATATAGAACTCATCCTTAGTTACATTTATTATCAATTTTAATCATAGAATAAAATATCCAACCAGAATAATGAAATACTCACAGAATAAAATATAATCTTTAACCACAGAGTGAAAAACCCAATCAGAATCAAGTTGATTCTGAACCATAGAATAATATGCAATGGCATGTGATAAATACAGATGAATGAATTTGCTGTAATAGTTCTTAGATTATATGAAAACTTAAAAAATTATTTTGTAAAATCTACACTGAGTGCAGACTATCAATTACAGTATTATCAATGAGTCAACAGAAGTTTTTAAAACTTTTTAATTCTACTTCTTTCTCAAAAAAGCTCTTGACAAAATGTTATTGAAATACTAATTAACATAGTATTATATCTAGAACAAAAGAAAATTTGGCAAATTCATAACTATATACCTCCTGGAAGCAATGAAAGCAATAGTACACACTTACAGTTAGTGCAGAAGAAACCACTTGATTTGAATGGTTATTTTAAATGAGTAATAATAATAGCTGTGATCAGTGAACATTAGAAGGTTCAAAAAACAAGCTAGCATTTAGTTTTAGACTGATGGGTATTTTGATACAAGGTAGTTTACATGTACAGGTACCAAAGTTATTAACCAGGTCTGAAAACACCAGGAAGATGTACATATTTTATTTTATGCAAAGTCATTCTGACTATGTAGAGTCTAACAGACGATGTATAACATTACAAAGAATGGGAATTGTAGAACACTTCATTGTGTTTATGTAGAACCTATACATAGACTAAAGGAGCTCTGGTGGCTTAGTGGTAAGGAATTGTGCCGCCAAAACAAAGGACTTAGTTCAAATCCACCAGCTGCTCTGTCAGAGAAAGGTGAGCAATCTCCCATTTGATTGATTTACTGCCTCTGAAAACCCACTAAAGGTTCAACTATGAGTCAGTTCCTACTAAACAGTACACAATAACAACATGCATAGACTAAGGGTGCTCTTGTGGCTTAATGGTAAGGATTTACACTGCCAATCCAAAGGCAGGCAGTTCAAATCACCAGTTGCTTCAAGGGAGAAAGATGGGTAATCTCTTTACATGTGAAAACCTGTCAGAGGGTCAGTTTTGAGTTGGTTTTGACTCAATGGTACACAACAACAACAACACTTCACTAAACATAAAAAAGTAGATACTGAATAATTTAAAATCAGAAAAAGTATGTGTTAGAGTTGTATCTTTCCCCCATACCTAGTACATAGGTCTCATGAGCAAATAATCCAAGAAATTAAAATATATGAAGATGAATGTGGCATCAAAATTGCAGGAAGACTCATCAGCAATCTGTGATAGGTAGATGATATAACCTTGCTTGCTGAAAACAAAGATGACTTGAAACACAAATGAAGGTCAAAGACCCTAGTCTTCTGTATAGATTACACTTGAACATAAAGAAAGTTCTCACAATTAAAAAAAAAGTTCTCACAATTAAACCAGTGAACAAAATAGTGACTAATGGAGAAAAGATTGAAGTTGTCAAATATTATAGAATTTTTTTTTCTTTTTGATTACTGTATTTCTCCTTACTTTGCTGTTGTTGTTGTTAGGTGCTGTCAAATGGACTATGGCACATAGTGATGCTATGAACCACAGATCAAAACCTCACTCCATCTGGCATCTTCTTCCTATTCTCTGCCATGCTGAAGCAATGTTGTAGTCATTCTATCACTCCATCTCATTGAGAGTCTTCCACTTGGTCACGGAATCTCTACTTGTTCCATTGAATGGTGATTTCTGGAAACATGCCTTAAAATATGTAAGATGAAGTTTCACTGCCTTTGCCTTTAAGTATAAGTCAGGTTATACTTCCTCCAAGATAGACTTATTTATTGTGTTGGCAGTCCATGGCATATTCAATACTCTTCTCCACACCACAATTAAAAGATAATGATTTTTCTTTGATATTCCTTATTCAGTGTCCAACTTTCAGATGCATAGGTAGCAAGTGAAAATGCCATGCCTTATGTCAAGCACATCTTAGCCTTGCTCTTCAGCACTTTAAAGATGTCCTTGAGAATGTTGTTGTTGTT
>NW_006399757.1:23857140-23861357 GCF_000299155.1 Elephantulus edwardii | reverse complement strand
TGTTTCTCTGAAGGCCAGAAAAATAAGCTCTTGAGAATTTAGTTAGCTCCTAGGTAAAACTGCCGAGCTGTGATCTGAAGGTAACAGAAGCTTCAGTCTAAGTCTACTGCCTTCTAGGCAGAGTATGGATGACACAATAGACTAGGGAATTTTTTAGCATGCTGAGTGTTTTCTAGCATGTCCCTAGGCCTCAGTTTTCTAAACTATAAAATGGGCACAATAGTAGAAGGTTTTGCGTATACGTTGTAGTGAATATGAAATGAAACAATACTCAGCAAAGTGTATGCCATACAACAAGCATTCAGACAACAGTTAACTATTCCTGTCTTTATTATCATCAACAGTCACCATCATTGTCTCGTGGAAACATCTTCAAATATATAGGACCTGATATGTAAGAAAACAAATAATATCTTCTGTTTCTGTCATCATTGAATTCTTTTTACTACTTCTGTGTACTTTGTATCATTGTCAGTACTTAGCAGAGCCTGGCTTACAGAGAAAATCAAAGCCTTTATCATCAAGATGTTTCAGACCATTGCAAGAACATGGAAACCACTCAGATGTCCAACCACACTCAAATGGACTGAGAAATTATGGCACATTCACACAATGGAATACTACACAGCACATAGGAGAAATTGCTGTTGTCATGTGCCGTCGAGTCACTTGCGACTCATAGCGACCCTATGTACAACAGCCCTAAACTGTGCTCTATCATGTGCCAATTGCACCATCTCCGAAACACTCATCCCAAATGCCCCAGTCACTGAATCAATCCACCTCATAGAGGGCCTTCCCCTCCTGCGCTATCCCTCCACCCGACCAAGCATGATGTCCCTTTCCAAGGACCAGTCCCTCCTTACAACATGTCCAAAGTATGTTAGAGGGAGCCTCAGAATCCTTGCCTCCAAGGAGCCACCCAGTTTGACCGTTTCCAGGATGAATCTGTTTGTTTTCCTAGCAGTCCATGATACCCTCAATACTCCTCTCCAGCACCACAGCTCAAAGGCATCAATTCTCCTTCTATCCTCCTTAGTCATTGTCCAGCTCTCTGATGCATAACAAGTGCTAGCAAAGACCATGGCCTGTATCAAGTGCACTTTAGTCTCCAGAGAGACACCATTGCTCTTCAGTACTTTGGAGAGGTCCCTAACAGCAGACTTTTCCATCGCAATATGTCTTTTAATTTCCTGGCTACTGGTGCCGAGAGTGTTGTCTGTGGAGCCAAGCAAACCAAAGCTGTGAACAATCTCAATCTCTTCACCACCCATCCTGATGCTGCCAATTGGCCCAGTGGTGAGAATCTTTGTCTTCTTGACATTGAGCCTCAATCCATATTGGAGGCTACCATCCTTGACCCTCAGCAGCACACTCTTCAGGTCCTTCTCACTTTCTACAAGCAGGGTGTGTCATCTGCATATCGCAGATTGTTGATAGATCTTCCACCAATCTTGACCCCACATTCCTCCTCATAGAGCCCAGCCTCTTGGATAATCTGTTCCGTATACAGGTTGAAAAGGTATGGAGACAGGTCACATCCCTGGCACACACCCTTACCAATTTTGAACCATGTGGTGTTTCCTTGCTCTGTTCTGACTACTGCCTCTTGGTCCAAGTATAGGATTCTCATTAGCATGATCAAGTGTTCTGAGATTCCCATTCTTCTCAGAGTCAGCCACAGTTTGTTATGATTCACACAGTCAAATGCCTTTACATAGTCAATGAAACAGATATACACTAACTTTGGAGGGACTGGAGAGCATTATGCTGAGTGAACTAACTCAATACTACAAGGACAAATATTGTATAAAACCATTATTGTAGAATGAGTATAAGGATGGGGGAGAGGATGCAAGAAGAGGGATGAGGATGTGCAGGGAGAGAAGGGTATTAATCGTGGGGTTGTACAATTTGATTGGATGGTGAGAGAAATTAAAAGAATTTGGTTTGGAAAGCAATGTATTTGAATTTTATGGATAAACTAGTATAATTAATTTAAAAAATAAAAGTTGTTTCAGACTCAAGGCAGCTGACATGTTACAAAGTAGAATTGTTCCACAGGGTTTTCTTGACTATGATCTTTGAGAATCACCTGGGAGGTCATTCTTCGTGCCATTGGGTTGTTTCAAACCGATAACTTTTAAGTTAGCTCTTGAATGTAAAAGAGTTTGCACCACCCAGGTACATGCAGAGTAGCCAGGGTTTTATAATTCAACTCATTGCCATCAAGTTGGAATCAACTCTTAGCTGACTTTCCAGTGGTTTTTTTCAGAGGCTCTATGTTGTATGGAAGGAAACTGCCCATCTCTCTTCCATAGAGCTGCTGAATCTAAACCACTTGACTTTGAATAGCTCCATATCCATTAAGTTACTAGAGTGAAGAAATTTACCTTCATAATTTTGTTGTTTGCAGAAAAAATAGTGGATATGCTGAGGGGGAGAATGGTATTTGTTACTATTTTAATGAATACAAATAATTTTATTTATATACTATGTTTTCTGGGAGAGAAAGATGGCAGTGTGTGACTGTTATAAGCACAGACGCTAGAGCCAGACTACCAAACTGTTGTTGTCATATGCGGTCGAGTTGAGTACAACTCAAAGTGACCCTACAGACAACAGATCTGAGCCTTATCTTTTCCCATGCGATCCTCATCCTCTCTGACATACTTGAGCCCTTTGCAGCAGCCATTGTGTCAATCCAGCATGGTGGTGGTATTCTTTTCATTCTTTTACTTTCCAAGCATGATGTCCCTTTCTAAAAAGAATAGCTCCTTCACATAGCGGCATGAAGCTGCACTGTAATCCCACAAGCACGTGGTTCAAATCCACCAGATGCTCTGCTGGAGAAGGAGGGACAATCTCCTCCTGAACCAGTCAGATCCGATTTGATGGTATACACACACAAAAATATTTTTTTTTTATAAAAAAGAATGCCCCCTTTGAGCAACATACCCAAAGTGACTACCAAACTACCTGGGTTCAACATCTGTTTATATTTCCTACATTTTTCTTGAGGATGTTACTACTAAGTGCAACACTGAATTGCTAGAGTGAAACATTACAGAGTGTGTTTCCTCTGCCACAGTGAACAATCACTTTCTAAGAGGTCACTGCTTTATCAGATCCTGCAATGATGGTGACAAGGATCCCCTAGCTGACACTTGCAAAAGCAAGCAGTAAACTTCTGTTTGTAGTGTTAATTTAAGCCTGATTTGAGGAGATGATTACTATTGAGCAAACAGAAGGATCAGATATGAGACTCTAATGGGTTTAAGAAAGTTGACTGGAAATATTCAGACCACCTCAAACCATTCTACCCAATGAAATACTTGGCATATCTAAGTTCATTAGTGGGTGTAACAATTCGAGAAAATACATTGTTTGAAAATTACTTGCAAGTATTTATTTAAAATAGAAATTGAGCTCCTAGTAACTACATCTGACTTCACGGTTTTACAATGAGTCAGGTCTGCTTTCCACTTTTCTCATTTTAGCCTGTGAGTATATGGAATTAAATCTCCAGAAGTCTTCTCAAGTAAGGGAATATGCTTTTTCTTCTTTAGGATCGGGAGGGCCCCCATCTCTACAGCAACAATAAGGATGATCATTTCTCAGGTGTCTGTGTGCCAGAACTTCTTAAGCACAATTCCCTAACTCCTACAACACCCTCCTTCTATGTTCAGAGAGTGAAAAGTTTGCCTTGCATCATAAAGAAAGAATGCTGTTGTTTTTGTTATGTGCCTTCAAGTTGAATCTGACTCAGAGCTGAACCTCCAGTGGGATGCCAGAGGTTTTTACTAGTATGAGAAGAGATTGCCCATTCTCCTATGGTACGACTGGTGGATTCGAACTGCATCCCATCAGGTTGGCAGTACAACTCCTTACCACCATGTCACTAGGGCTCCTGGGGAATCACAGGAATGCAGCCCAGAGCTGCCAGAAACTCTTCATTTGAATTCTTCCAAATAAATAACCTACCAAATCATTTACTTGATCCATGATAAATATTCAGGGAAAAATAGTTGATAAAGAACATTATTATTATTGATACTATAGCACAAATAGTTAAATGTTTAACTTGTTGTTGTTGTTGTTGTTATGTGCTGTTGAGTCACTTGCGACTCATAGTGACCCTGTGTACAACACCTCTAAACTCCGCTCTGTCCTGTGCCAATCGCACTGTCTCTGACACTCCCATCCCAATTATCCCA
>NW_006399757.1:23806957-23856465 GCF_000299155.1 Elephantulus edwardii | reverse complement strand
AAAAAAAAATGTTTAACTACTAACCAAAAAATATTGCAGTTCTGTCTCACCCACAGGCATCACAAAAGAAAAGTCTGGTTACTTGCTCTGCAAAGGCCAGAGTCTTGAGAATGCCCTGGAGCAATTCGCCTATGCAATGCATGGCGTACCATGAAACCATGAACCTCAGACAACTCCATAGCAACTTTTCTTATTTTTCTTTTCCTGACAACTACCACTATGGACAACTGAATTGTAATCCTGGGGTAAAATGTTGCCGAATTCTTGACCTAGAATCTTGCTACCCACAGACTGAGGAAGATGAAGTATTTATACATCCACACTGCTCCCAGGGTCAGAACGAGCTGCTATGGCCCCAGGGACGGACAGACAGAAGAGCTGTTAAAGAACACAGGGATCAAAAGCCCTTGTCATGTAGCTTTCACCGGACTGTCAACACTAGCAAACTCTTGTTTTCTTTTTCTTGGGGTCTGGAGAGGATGTATTTCCTTATAAACCAGAATAGTCTGAATTAGCTTCCTGCCACTTCCCTAGTTCTCATTCCCGCTAAAGTGCACCCTTGGTAGTGCCTCTGCTGTGTAAAGCAAGACAAACCTACTTTGGACTGAAATTCTGTCCTTCCTAGACACCTAGGATGTAATGGATCTTTCTAAAACCTTCTTCAATAGACTGTGATGTAGAGAAGCTAACGTTTGATATTGGCAACCCATAATATCCTGAGCGAGAAAGAGAAGCGACAGGCAGGGAGAGGGATAAGAGAGAAAGAGAGCACTGTTGAGTATATCTTGGAGAAAAGGATATCATTTTAGATATTCTGGGAAAAAATTGCTCTTGATGAAGCCAAACAGTACTCACTATTTCCTATTTTTACTCTCAATTCAAAGAGAAAGCGAGGGCTTAAATCACACAATAGGTGTTCAAGATTAGATAGAAGGGACATTTCTTCAGACGAATTTGATAAACCCTGAAATAGATTGCCAAGGGAAATTTTGAAACCTTACCCTGGAAGCTTTTAAAAATAGCCCCGATACTCACCCACCTGAGATAGACGCAGTGTAATCCTATCTGGAGATGGCATGATGGATTGATGCAGTGGGAGTGGAGAAGTGTTTCCGCTGAAATCTACTGATGAGAATTTCATTTCATGTCTCAGACCTTTTCAGCATTATTGATCTTATCTGATTTTTAAAGTTACTTTTTTACATGTAAAACTCAGAGACTACAGAAAAAAAAGATTTAAAAAGTGCAAAATCCTATAAATCAAAGGTTCATAAGAATGATTTATTTTGTCTATAATATTCCAGGCTTCTTATGCATAAGTACAGATTGTATTGTACAAACTACATAGTGCATGCTTTTGTAATGTAACATTTGCACTTCGTGTATTGAGGTCACCTTTCCATGATCATAGTACCCTTGTACAATATTTTTGGTATCTAGTGAATATTCCATTGTATACGTGCAGCGTAATTTATTTAACCAATTTTCCACTCTATATGCTTGTTTCCCCTGGAAATCCTTGTTCATATGACCTTGTGGTCTTGTCCAATACTTTTAAGAATAAGTGCCTGGAAGTAAAATCACTGTGCTAAGGGTATGCTTTTAAAAATTTTATTACTTATTGCCAGGGTCTCCTCCAGAAAGGTTATATCCATTTACTCTGCCATCAACAATGTTTATAAGTGCCTGTTTTCCCTATTTTCTAAACATCAGTGGTTACTGTCAATGTTTAGTACACATTCTTTGACTACTACAGAGCTTGAGGGTTTCAATAATTTGAATGCTTTAAGGTGCTTGCCGTCTTTTCATTTATTTATTTTGCACTTATTTTCCTATTGGGGAATCTTGATAGAGAGAGGTTCTAAGACATAGATATTATTGGGTTTTTTTTCCCATAGGAACATTTTCTAAGCTGGCTTTAAGCTTTATTGATTATGAGTGTGTGTTACAGAGGTTTGCTACAAAGATTACTTAGGGCTGCATTTGTTATGACAAGACTAGGAAAAGATACTAGTTGTGCTGCCAACCCAGAGGGCTGTGGTTTGGATCCACCAGGTTCGCTGTGCGAAAAAGATGGTGCTGTCTCCGATCATGTAATTTACAGTCTCTGAAAACCCCCTGGAGGCTCTGCTGTGAATTGGTTCCAACTTACCACTATGAAACAACAACAAGAATCCCCCTACCTGCTTCTGGGTCAGGTGAAATCTCAAGATCACATCACCAAGCAGTATGGGTCAGAAGATGTATAGACATAGCTAATTAATATTTTTTGGAACGAAGACAGGGTTTACTGGCAAGGAACTAAGTCAGAACCACTGGACTTAATGATAGAATGTGAATCAAGCCTCAGAACATGGAGCACATTGTGCTGGGCAAAGGGATAGAAAAGGGGCAAAGAGAAAACATGGAAGATGGTCCTTGTTGGCCACTCCTCGGTTCTCTTCATCTGTAACTTGAGACACCTGTCTTCTCTTTCTTCTTATAACCTTTCACATACAAAGTGCATATGTTAAGAGACTTCACAGTCCAGAGCTGTAGCTGATTCTCTCCCCTTCCTTTTCTTTCTAGACCCAAGAGAAGAGAGAAATGAATGGTATTTTTTGTACTTGGCTACTTGGGACAAGGAAGGCCTACCTGCATGTGTTAAGGTAGATGGAGAGAAGAGGGGTTGGGTTGCTGATGAGAAGGACCAGCTGGTAGTGTAGACATATCACAGGAAACAGAACTTTGCATCATACTTAGTGACAGGCACACAGAAAGAGCTTCCCTACTCTTCCCTTGTTACCTTAGCTGTTTGATGAGGTTTTGAGAGCAGTGACCAGCTTGTCTATTTCACTCACAAAAAAAATCCATACTCCACACCTGATCTTCAAGGCATCATCTCAAGGTACACTTGGAGTGTTCCTTAGAAGCAAGGATGGTGAAGACTCATCTCACATATTTCGGGCATGTTGCTTGGAGAAGCTATTTCTTTGAAAAGGACATCATATTAAGAAAGGTAGAAGGTTAGCAAAAGAGAGGAAGACCACACAGTCACTGCAGCAATGGGCTCAAGTATGTCAGAAATGATGAGGCTAACACAGCATAGAGTAGGGCTTAAGTTTGTTGTTTATACGGTCATTATGAGTCAGTCAGACTTGGCTCAAGGGCACCTATCAACAACATGCATGCATGTCCCAGGGCTTTTTCACTCACTGATGATACCCTTTAGAATTCCATTTCCCTACACATCTACATAGTTCATCTCCTTCAGATCTCTGTTCTAATGTCTCTTTCTCCAAGATTCTTGGCTGGTGGCTGTAGCTGGGATAGTCTAAGAAATCAGGGATCCCAGGACTGGGTTTCTGGGAGGAAAGGAATGCAAACTCTTGAAGGCCCGGAGCCAGGACATTTACCAGGTCAAGGAGTTGGGCAATGAGGACCTGTATGAGGATTCCATAATGGGATGAACATATCCTCCTTTTGGTAAGAGGATAAACAAATCCACATGTCCCCAACTGATCTGGCCCCATCCACAAACAAGACCCTAGCAGCCTCCATTCTGGGCTCATGCTCAGAGAGAGCTCTACTGCTCACAGTACTCTAACTTGCTCTACACCCTTTATCCCTCCACACTCTGTCATGTATGCCCCCACAGCATACAACATCACCCTACATTCTTTCCTTACTAAGATTCCTATTTCTCCTCATCCTAAATTAACTCTTGTTTGTTCAGGAAAAATATTCCTTCCCTTCGAGATGGGTTGTGGGCTCCAGAGCACCTGCATTTAACCCAATGTTTTGGGCACATACCTCTGTTCCCTGGTTGCGCAGGGACCTAGTGTAGGAATTCAACCTCAGAGGCAAGATGTTAACTACTAGAGCTGGAAGACAAGATAGTAGGCAGCTTTGGAGGAAGAGATGCCAGGGCAAGATCGTTGGAACTTGGCAATCCCTGCTCTGGTGGATTGGCTTGTGACAGAGCACAGGACAATGTGGAGCCAGAGGTGACAGCCAGGTGGCTCCAGGTCTGGATGGAAGGAGGAGGTGGACATGCTGTCACATTATATTCCACTTCAGCATGGCACCAGCCAGCCTGAGACAACGTCCACGGGGCTGCAGGTGTTTACTAGCTGGAGCAGGATGTCGTCATCCTGATCTGCTGCTCGCTGTGAGCTCTGGCAGAGGGAAGAAGAGTCACACAGGACCTGCTGTGGCAGAAGGTGCACTCCCCACTTCTCAAATGGAGATGGCCTTTCTCATTTGTACTTTTATTTTTTAAGAAGGATAGATGGAAATCCAACAAAATAACATACTTGCAGAAAATAAAACCCTCAAAGACCAAACCTCTGTCAAAAATGTTGCACAAGTGGACTAAACATCTTGAGATAAGGTATTGTTTTCTGATTAAACTCACTTTTTCATTAAAGACCATCAGAGTGAGCACTTCTGAGATCGCCAGGTCTCCACGTAAACATCCGCCATTTAGAGAAAAGCTCTGAGTGTGTGACTGCTGAGTGTCCAAAGCTGACCATCTGGAAAGGCCACTGTGGTTTGCTTGGGCCTGTGGTGAGGACTGACTGACCAGAGAGTGTTCAGCATCTGGCCCCAACCCTGAGCTCCAAATGTGCTGGCCTTTGTCAGCCGCTGCTGCTTTAAAGGGTGCAACTGGTTCAGTTTTCCCAATGTGTTATCCAACCAAGCCCCGGATGTGCTAATGTGAGCCTGGATCTTCTTCTCGGGAGCCCACTATTCACTCAAGAAAGGAATTTTTTCAGAGAGCTGTAATTCCCAAGTACTAAACCTCCCTGGATGTGACATGTCTATTTAGGAGATTAGTTTGGGAAGGGAAGATAAGAAGGAGAAGCTTAAGCATAATCCCTTCTGTCAGGCTTACAGAGACATCTCTTTCCCCAACTGAAGAGTATAAGAGTGAAGTCAGGGAAAAATCAAGGTAGGTTCATACCAGGGCTTAGGACAAGCCAGGCCTTCCCCCTCCATGACTGTGTGTGCGCGCACATGCGCACACACTCCCCTGAAACGGAATCTACCTTTTATCAAGCTCCCCATGTGATTCTTGGAGACCTTATTAACATGGGGATTCTGATTGAGTATACTAATATACTGGAAATGGAGCTCTGATGGCTTTGTGATAAGGAATGGTCAACACAATGTTATGCTGTTTGAATCCACCAGCTGCTTGACAGGAGAAAAATGGACAATTTCCTTCAGTGCAACTTACTTCCTCTAAAAACATGCTGGAGGGTCAGCTATGGCTTGGTTCCAACTTGATGGTACTCACCAACAATGGAAATACAAATTGTCAGGAGGTCAAACTGAAACTAAGTGGTTTAAAGCTTGATATGGTCAGTCTATTGGTCTGTCTGTCACACACACACACACACACACACACACACACATCACTTGGGCTAGAAACCTGGTCTATTCATCCATAGTTGACAGATATAACATTTGGATTCCATTCAAAATTTTTCTATTTATTTAGTCTAGGGTGAAGTCTGGATTTGTTTTTTAGTTTTCAGATTGGCAGATAACTACAGGCTTCACTTCACTTCAGCTCTGATCATCCTCTGTGTGCCAGGCAATGTCATGAGCAAGATTAAGACATGAGCACGAATGGGATGAGCCAGTCAATTCAATCAAAATGCCTAAGTTAATTGTATGTGACAGCTCTTTGAATATGATGTCAAGATAATTACTTGAAAAGGGGAAGAAATTTTATCAATCAACCAGGTGCTATGTCTGGATAATCAGATTGATTTGTTTTCCCTGAAGTGACACAATTAAATTCATGTTGTTGTTGTTGTTACACCACATAGAGACAGGCAAGCACACTGTCTCTCAAAGTAGAATCCAGTTACTACCTGTATTAGGGAGGAGGTTTCAAACATAGATTTCCAGGTTCTCATCCTAAATTTGCTGGATTAGAATCTCTGCCTCCTAGACTTTCTGTAAACCATGGTTTTCCATCTTGGTTATGCATTAAAATTGCCTGGGAGAGGAGGTGCTTTTCAAAGTCCCAAGCTGCATTCAGACCAGTTTAGTGAGTCTCATGGTCACAGATACTTATAAAACTCTCTGCGTGGTTCCAATGTGGAGAATCACTGAGGTAGACTGAACGTGAGTAGACAGGCATCAGGCTCTTCTGAAGGCTTCCTGTGGGACTCTCAATGGTAGAAATTACAGAATTTGCCCCCACTGACCAGATGTTACCCACATGAAAAAAGCAGGCTTGCATTCTTTTTTGTTTCCTGAAGTTGTTTGCTGTAAGGTGAGTCATAGTGGGGTCTTCCCACTATGAAGAACTGTCTTAGAAAGTTTCCCACCATTTGTACATCTGTCATAACAGAATGAAAGTCCTTAACTGTCCAGATCTTCAGACTGGACTAAAATTTATTCTAATGGCATGTCATGAGAGCTTTGGCTATAGGATGGCTAATATTGAAGATTGGTATATAGTGATACGGTATATCACTAGTATTGGTCCATAAATACTTTCTTCTTCTCCGAGCCAGACCTTCTTCCTAGATAAGTCTACTGCTCTCTCCCTCTCTCATTTCCCATCTCCCTTCTCTGCTGGAGCCCAGTTGCCCTATAAAATCTAACTGTAAGGTTCCAACTTGGGCCTACCTCCCATCTTTAAAGCACCCTCTTGTTCCCTATGGCTGTTTGTCAGAACCTCCTTAATGTGCACTAAAGGAATCAGAAGCTACTTTGCCCAGGAAACATTTATATTTTAGCAAGAGGCTATTTAAAGGGAATTCCTTCAACCAAACAAGGCACCAATTTCCCTCTAAACCTTGTCTCCTTCTCAACTCCTCTTTACACAGCACTACCGCCAACCACTAAAAATAGATTAAAGTTCAAATGGAAGTGAGTGGAAAGCTTTTTTCATCCCTGTCTTAATGCAAAGCAGATTTTCTCACAGTGGATCAAGTCAGTACAGCAAATCCAAGGACCCTGCTTCCACCAGCACCAGAAACTGGAAACCACAGGTCTATCAAGGATGAGGTTTAAGATGAGAAAACGGCTCTTATTTATTTCTGCGTGGTCCTCCCCAACTTTGGTAAATAATTTCATATTTTGTCGAGTGACAGGTCACTCTGGGTTTAGACTAGTCAGGCTCTGGAAGAGAATATTTGACAGCATTCCTAAGAATAAAAAATGTCTTCTTGAAATGTAAAAAAAAATTCACATCAGCCAAATTTGATACATGGTCTCTCTCTCCTTTTAGCTGTGTGACCTAAGCCTTGTGGTCATTGGTACCATCCAGAGTGCAGTGAACACTCCAGCTTAGTTAGTATCCCAGAAAGCCTCCAAAACTCAAACTCTGCCATTTCTAAAGGCCACGATCCTGCAATATGATATTATTCATGTGGCAGTTTATAAGAGAGAATCAGAAATACCTATATACCAAGCTATTCTGTTTGCTGTATGAAATATGTGAGCTTTGATAGCTTGGTGGAAAGGATTTGTGCTGCCAATTCAAGGCAAGTGGTTTGACTCCGCCAGCTGCTCCAAAGGAAACCTACATGAGGGTCAACTGTGAGTTGGTTCCAACACGATGGCACATAATAACAACATAGGCAGCCAAAGGAGCCTTGGTGGCATAGTGGCAGAAGCACTAGCCTGCTAATCCAAAGGTTGGCAGTTCAAACCCACCAAATGTTTTGCAGGAGAAAGATGTAGCAGTCTACTATGGTAAGGATGTAGCGGTCTACTTTGGTAAGTTTCGACTGCACAAACTATGGGACAGTTCTACTTTGTCCTATAGGGTCACTATGAGGGATAATCAGCTTAGCAATAAGTTTGGTTTGAGATAAAAGGGATCACCTAAAATAAACTGTAGTTTGTAAAGAAGATGGGGGCGGGTGGTGAATGCCACCTTTATTTTAGAATGAAGGAATGAAGTTAGCCCTGGTGGTATAGTGTCAGGTATCATGTCAGGCTGCTAACCAAAATTTTAGTAGCTCTAATCTACCAGCAACTCCAAGGAAAAGATGGGCAGTCTCATTTTGTTAAAATTCACAGTCTCCAGAAACAGACAGAGTGTAGCTTTGAGTCAGCCTTGACTCATCAGGAGTATTTTGGCAGAGGGAGGGGGGAAATTCTCTTCTGGTAGAGTAGGTGGCATGGTAACTCCTTTGTGTTTTCTCCTCTCTAATTGAAATGGCCTCCCTGTCTCCTCTTTTCATTCTCTCTTCTACTAACACTCTTATTTTTAGGTTATTGTTGTTTGATGACATTAAGTTGACTATGACTCATAAAGACCCTACGAACAACAGATCTGAAAACTGCTCTATTTTGCACCATTTTCATGACCTTTGATATTCTTGAATCCTTTGCTATAGTCACTGTGACCTTCAATCTTGTTGTCCATCTAGCTTTCTCTAACCCTCCACCCTTCCCAGCATGATTTATTTTCCAAAGGACTGACTTGTCCTGACAACATGTCCAAAGTATATGAGATGAAGTTTCATCATCCTTGCCTCTAGTGGCTGCATTTTCCCCAAGACAGACTGGTGCTTGCATATTCAGTTTTCTTCCCCAACATGCAAACTCAAAGGCATCAATCCTATTGTCATCCTTATTCATTGTCCAACTCTTAGATGCATAACACGTAATTGAAAAACATGGCCTGGATCAGGCGCACTTCAGTCTCTAAAACGATGTCATTGTTCTTTAGCACTATGGAGGAGTCCTTGACGGGATTTCCCCAATGCAACAAATCTTTTGATTTCTTAACTGCTGATACCATGACTATTGATTGAAGACCCAAGGAAAATGACATCGTTGGTAGTTCACTCTTTCCTCTGTCTATTATGATGTTGTCTTTTGATCCACTGGTGAGTATTTTTGTTTCCCTTAAGTTCAGACGTAATCCATATTGGAGGCTGTAGTCTATGATCTTCTAGAGCAAATGTTTCAAGTAATCTTCATTTTCATCAAGCAAGGTTGTGTGTCATCTACATAGTCCAGGTTGTTGATGAGCCTGCTTCTAATCCCAATGGCATATTCTTCTCCATAAATTCTGCTGCTTTTGTTATGTGCTGTTAAGTCAGGACTGACTCATGGCTGACTCTCTAACAGGTTTTCAGAGTCTGTAAATTCCGCAGGAGTAGGTGCTTATTTTTCACCCAAGGAACATCTGGTAGATTTTAACCAGATGTTTCAGGTTGGCAGCACAATTTCTTATGACTAGGCCACCAGAGCTTCTCAAATTCTTTGCTCAGCATACAGATTGAATAAATACAGCAAAGGAATATAACCCAGATATACACTTTTCCTGATTTTAAATTATGCAGTGTTCCTTTATTCTATTCAGACAACAGCTTCTTGGTCTATGTGTAGTTTCTTATGAACAAAATTAAATGTTCTGGAATTCCCATTCCCCTCAGTGTTAGCTAGAATTTATTATGATCCACATAGTCAATATTGCTTAGTCGATAAAATACAAATAAACATCTTTCTAATATTCAGCCAAGATCAGCAATAGTATTCCTGGTGTGGATCCGCTCCAATAACAAAACTTCCACATAGGTGGTCTCAATCTCTCTATGACCTCCCCCTCCCCCCAATATTTCTGCCCTTTGGATTAACATGACTCCCATTTTCAAGTTGCCACAGACTTTGTTTCACTATATCTTGAGATGTATTATTCCTGTGCTTGTCTTGATTTTTATATTGTAAGGCAAACATAATATGAGAAATAATTGTATTCATCATTATATGTTTGAAAGTGCTGTTTTTATGTCCTAAAGTAGAGCAGAAGATTATTTTGTTTCATTGAAATAAAATATGATGTACCACACACTGGATCTCATTACCCTGTGAGATAAGGGAAGGTAAGCTTCATTCAGCAGAAGTTCTGACTGAGAATTATTGAGAGGCAGTTGGGGCCAGTTCACAGACCTTTTCACCTCAGTGAACTGGACTTGTAAACCACTGGCCAAAACCAGAAACCATAGCAAATCAATTGCTGATGAGTCACTGCTGATTCACAGTTACACTCCACGGGCTCCCGTGGCTGTAAATCTTCACAGGAGACTTCCCATCCACCTCCTCCAGGATTCAAACTGCTGATCTTTCAGTTCACAGCACACAGAGCAACAGATTAGGCCATCACAACTCCCTCAAAACAGAAACTCTTATGTTATTTATGAGAGGAGAAGGGTAGGGGAGAAAGAGAAGGAGGGGAGTAGAAAGAGAAGGGGGAGATGGGAAGAAGGAGAGGAAGAGAGCGAGCAGATAACCACACCTGGGTTTTTCATTGCTTCAACTTGCAACGATATGCAGCACTTCAACTCTCCCTTCGTTGGTTGAGGATACTTATATGACTCTGCCTCATTTGAAGAGGGCTGGGAAATATAGGTGGACAAACTAATTTCTTGCCACATCCTGTGAGATGACCATTATTCTTAGTTTAAGAAACAATCTCAGAAGTTAAGAAATATGCTTGAGAAGACACAAAATTTAGAGCCAGCCCTCAAAACCTCAGGTGATACCCCTTGAATTTTTAAACTTTCCCCATCTCATTAGAGAATGCCTGGATTCTCGATGTCTTTTAGCAACTAGTAAATGCTAACTACCACCACCACCAAATGTAAGGTGACACTAGAAACTTCTGGGTTGTAAATATAGATAGTTGTGCTATTTTTATGAGGTACTCTCATTAAATCACCAGGTGAAGTAGGTTTTGCCATCCTAGGACTAGAATAGACCACACTTAGGTGCTTTAAAATAAGGGAATGATTTCATTATGAATTGCTACTATATACAGTTTCTAGAAAAAACAGCCACCTAGAAACACAGCTCATGTACACAAAGAAGATGAGATTTGGGGGAGGGACTGGGGAGCATTATGCTAAGGGAACTCAGTCCCATAAGGACAAACACTGTATAAGACCATTATTTTAGAATATGTACAAGGATCCAAGGTGGGGGAGGGAAGCAGAGGAGTGAGGATGAGGGGAGCAGTTAATCATAGGGTCACACAATTTGATGAGTGGAGGAAGGAAATGAGAAAAATCTGGTGTAAAAGTAATGTATACCAACTTTATTTTTTGTAAGTACAAAAGATTTACACTGTTAATGGTGCAGTTTGCCATTTCTGAAGCACTGCAATTGCAAATTGATCTAGGTACAGATGTGGTAGATTAAAAGAAAAGGATTTCCTCCACCCCACTCCACAACTCCCCCCGCTTATTTGTCTCTGGCTGTTGGACTTGTGATTCTTTTCCTCTCTGTGATAAGCTGTGACTATGGTATTTATTAACCCATAGTATGAACAACAGTAAGGAGGTGGCTGAACTGGAAGCACCACTATTGTAACATGAAACTCGGTAAGTGATGGAATTTTTCACCTTGACCAGTAACTCTACATTTATTTTGATAACTACATTTTAAAATGTTGGACATTTCCCCAATGGCCGTCATATTGATGGAAAAGGGGAGTGTGACCTGAGGTGAGTAACCCCTACACAAGTCAACCTTAACTTAAAGCTACTTTACACCCGAGCCCTTGAAATAGACCAGTAGATCTGTTTCTCAGATGCATTGGCCTCTACATACTGGTGTGTGGTAACACATTTGTTCTATACCTCTGCAAAGTACTTACTGATCTAACATGCTCCTCACAACCTAAAGGCTGTACATGGAATTATAGATACAAAATCATTGGAAAGCTGCTCTCACCTTTCTCTCTCATCAGACGCTTCTTTCCAAACTCCAAGAGAGTTATGGACAACATAGCGAGGCAAAAGAACATAGGGTAGTACGCAGGATAAAAATGGTGGTTATCTACTATTGAGTTGGACCCCAGATCATGGCAACCCCGTAGACAATGGAGTGGAACACTGCCTGATCCCGCATCATCCCCATTGGGGATGTCAGCTGGGCTATGGTGATGCATGGTTTTCACTGGCTGATTGCCAGGCCTCTTCCTCATCCATCTCAGTCTAGATTGTCTTCTGAAGCCTTGTCAGTGTTGTAGCAACCCACAATCTTCTGTTGACGGGTGACGGCTGCACATGACGTGCCTTGGCTGAGGCTCAAACCTGAGTCTTCAGTGTGGAAATCAAGAATTCTACCAGCGAATCATCACGGTCCTTCATTATAAAAATGTTTTAAATACCTCATTAGTGTTGAATTGGAATCACCTCAAGGCTCATCCTCTCATAAGTTTTCAGAGGCTGTAAATCACATGATAGAAGATTGTCCATATTTTTTCCCACAATGCTGCTGGCGGGTTCCAACAGCCAATGAGGTGCTCTTAGTAGAGCTACTCCCCACAGACTAGACTACCAGAGCTAGATACTATCATTTGTCTCATTTTACAGGTGAGAAATCTTGAGGAAAAGAAAGATTTAAAAACTTGCCCAAAGACACAACTAGAAAAAGCACAACTAAGCAGGAAGAATGGTGTCAGAGTTTGGGCTCGTAACCAAGAAATGAACTTTTAAATTTTTTTCTTTTTTTATAATGTTTTACTTACAAAGTTTGTATGCATTGTATACATTCAAATTAAAAGGAAAATTATGCCAAGAGGTAGGGCATCAATTCCTCTACCACGTTTTATCTTGTCTACAAGCCCCAAACCGAGACTGAAGCTTCCTTCCCAGGAAAGCCAAAGGCATGCTCTGGGCCTGGTCCCTAGATTAAAATCACCTGAGAAGGAAAGTTTTGAAAACACAGATCCCTGAGTCCTGGTCTTAAGGGTCTAAGGCAATCTGGGGTTTGGAAAACATTATTTTGTATTGAATTTCCCAGCAGTTTCTGATAGCCAGGTACGTGATAGAATCTCTACTGTAAAGGAATCAAAGTTCTCTAGGCACAATGATAGACCACGTTGGCCTGGATATAACTTGTGGAACCAAACAGATAATCTAGCAATGCCTCTGCTCATGGGAGATAGATTTAAAAAATCAGGATCCTGGTGACAGTAAGGTTAGCACTTGCTGCTAATCTACGATTGGCAGTTCAAACCTACCCAACAGCTATGTGGGACAACCTGGTGATAAGTTTCCTTAAGGTTTACAGCTTGGAAAACGCTAGGTTGGGAGCAGGAGCTCCACTCTGACACATGGAATTACTATGAGTGAAAAATTGATTCTACACTAACCAAAACAACAACGGTGACAATTATAAGTGTTACAAAGACATAACTTTGATGACTAAAGTGCACCTGACCCAAGCTGTGTTCTTTTCAATGCCCCATATACATGTAAAACCTGGACAATGAAAAAGGAAGGCAGAAGAGTAATAAATGCACATGAATCATGGTGTTGGTGATGGGTATTGGGCATACTATGAACTGGTAGAAAAACAATAAAGAAATCTTAGAAGAAACACAAGCAGAGTGCTCCTTGGAAGTGAAAATGGCAAGACTTTGGCTCCTTAATCAGGAAAGACCAAACACTAACAAAAGACATCTTACTTGGTAAATTAGAAGGTTAGTGAAAATGAAGGAAAGACTTGATCAGATAAATTGACACAATAGTGCCAACAAGGGACTCAAACATGCCAATGATCATGAAAATGGCACAGGACTGGTGAACAGTTTGCTATATCATACATAGGATTTGCATGAGTTGAAGCGAACTAATCAACAACAAAAATACTGTAGAAAATGTATGTTTAAAAAGAGAAAAATAAAAATGCTAGAATTCCTACCACCTAGTCTTATTGCTAGCACTTGAGTCTTCATGCACAAAGGATAAGTTGGTGACAATACCACTTTGTCATCTGCCTGCCAGCAGCCTCATTGAGACATCAGTGAGGTATGTAGTCCTTTCAATTAAGGTGGCTATATCTAGGCTTAAAACTCAGAGCACTCCTCATTGAAATGAACTGGGGTCTGTAAGATAAAAGAAAACAGTGAGTGGATTTGGTTTTGTGGCACTTTAGCTTTAATTGTCACAACTACTACCCAGTTAGCAAGGACTACAACCATTAGCACCAGATCAGAGTCAATAACCAGCCTAGCAACTCGTGGTGGTCATTTAACAAATAAAGAAACTGAGGCTCAAAAAGGTAAATGTCAACTGATGGATGATGGCCTGCCTGACTGTTAGTTCTGGTATTCCTGAAATATAACTGTAGTACTAGCAAGGAATCCGGTGCCTCCCTCAGGGATATTGTTAATGAATGGACTACAGAAAAACCTGACAGGCAAAGCTCAGCAGAGCTTGACTTTGTATAAATCCTTTATGAGAACTGGCTCACTTATTTGTATAACTTAACTGTGTCTCAGTTGGAAGAAATCTACACAACTAGTCCAATGGCAGGTGAAATCGTACTCTGTGTGTGTGTATATGTGTGTGTGTGTGTGTGTGTGTGTGTAAACACATCTATACATACCTTCCTCCTTTTCTTACAACCCCATCCTTCAGTGCAGATGGTTAGATTTTATCAATCCCAGGCTTATAGTTTTAGAATGTCCTAATAATGGTCATTTTCATAGATTTACTTTAAAAAGTGGTCAGTTGCAGGGTTAGCAAGCTGTCCTTAAAAGACCAGATAAGTAAGCATTTTAGGCTTTGAGAGGCTCCTTGGTCTTTGTCCCAAAAACTTAGCTTTGTCGTTGCCACGCAAAAGCAGCCACAGACAATACAAAACTGAATGAGCTTGGCTGGCTTCCGTAACAACTGCATTTACAAAAAGTCCTGGCCGGCCTGCCAATCCTTGCTTACTGCATAATCACAGCCTATTTAGCAAATCTTTTTTTGATCAAAATTCTTTATTGAAAGTTTCTTTTTTTCACACTTCAAGTTGTTTATTCTACTTTCTCCCTCTATCATTTTTAAAATGCTTTTTTATTAATGATTTTTAAATGTAAATCTTAACTAATTGATGAGATGTCAAAGAGAAATTATTGAGTCCTCAGAATGTGTTGATGTAGATGTATTAATGTTAGGTGATATTAGATTTGTTAAGAAGAAGAAACTTTCTGAAAACTCCTATTTCCCCCCTGCCCCTACTTTTTAGGCAATTCTGCAAGAATATCAGTTTAAAGACTAAGGTACACATGACCCAAGGCATGGTATTCTCAGTTGCTTTCTATGTGTGTAAAATTTGGACAATAAATAAGGACGATCAGAGAAAAATTGATTCCTTTCAATTGAAGCATTGATGAATCGTTTACATGGACTGCCAAAAGGACAAACAGATCTGTCTTGGAGGAAGTGTGGCCAGAGAGCTCCTTAAAAGCATGGATGATGAGACTTTGACTTACATACTTTAGGCACGTTGTCAAAAGGGACAAGTCTTAAGACAACGTGCTTGGAAAAACAGAGTCCACGAAGGAGAAAAAAAGACCCTCAAGGAGATGAATTGGCACAGTGAGTTTAAAACAGTGGATTTAAATGCAAAATTGTGAAGAAGATGGCAGAAGACCCATCAGGGGTTTGTTCTGTTGAAAATACCATCATTATGCTATTTTAGTGACAAGGAGTTGCTCTGCAGATCCCAAGGCATGGGGTTCAAACTCACCAATTGTTTCATGGGAGACACTCTCCTCCCATGCTGTTTACTGCCTCTAGAAACCTTCCTGGAGGGTCAGCTAGGCATTGGTTTTGACTTGAAAGCACGTAACAACGATAACAAATGAGTCGTAGCTGACTCAACAGCACCTAACAACAACAAGAAGTTTTATGTTGTTCGGAGAAAAGTGCAACAATGAAGGAATGGAAACCCCAAGTCTCTGTAAACTTTCATTAAAATTAATTTTTAAAAAAATAGAGTTCACACACAAAAAGAAGTTTTACATTGTTTGTTTATAACAAGATATTTAACAGTGACTCCACGTGAATATACTCATAATGTGGAATTCTTTAAATCCAGGCTACATAGATCATAAGGGGCTCAAGGATTGAAATCATATTAAACATAAGATACGAATCATAAATGTTAACATACCAGTGTTTAGACAGCACATGTTCTCAGAGTAGATAATTCTTTGAAAGGGTGGATTGTATTCTATTTCTGATCAGTTATTTGCATAAACATACTGCCCCAAAACAAAACACAGTAAAGCCTTTACCACTTACTTAGCTTTTGCATCTGTGGATTGGCGAGGGGATTCTTACTGTCTGGACCAGGTTCCAATGACATAAACTGGACTGACTCTTGGTCTGCAGTCTGTTGTTGGGTTGACTGGAGGTAATGAGTCTAGGATTGCCTTACTCACATGTTTAGTGGTTGCAGTAATAAGGATGTGAATACTAGCTCATATGTCTATCACTGTCCTGCAAGCTAGCCCTAATTGTTGACATTGTGCCTGTGGGACCAAGAAAGAAAGTGGAAGCATACAAGTTCTCTATGGCTTACGCTAATAACTAGTATATGGTCACCTTCATGGCCAAACAAGTACCAAGATCCAACTAGTCCTCTTCAGGTTGATTCTCATTCATGGCAACCCCAGGTGTGGATTCAAACTTCCAACCTTTCAGTTAGTCAAGCACTTAACCATGTGCCACCCAGGTGTCCTATTCAGGTTTTAAAAGTGGAGAAATAGATTCTATCTCTCTCTTTTTTTAAAAATTTATTTTAATGAAAGTTTACAGACACTTTGGATTTCCACTCATTCATAGTTGCACACTTTCCTCCCTGCCCACCCCTCCCCCCCAAATTGGCTTTTCTTTTTGAAAAGTAAAAAAAGTTCTTTCATTGTTATACAATCTCCTACCTTCCTCCCCCCCTTCCCCCTCCCAATCCACTCAACTACGCAGCTTTCATTCTGGACTCTTGTCATAACAATATTACCTAATCGTATATCCCTCCTAAACAGTTCTCTCCCTCAACTGTTTCAATACATTATACATTACTTATCCCCTGTTAGTTTTCCCTCAACTCCGATGTCAGTACCACTTTACACCAGTGGCATTATGCAGTATTTGTCCTATTCTGACTGAGATATTTCACTCATCATAATATCCTTCAGGGTCACCCATTTTGTATAGTATTTCATTAATTCCTTGCTTTTCAATGCAGCATAGTATTACATTGTGTGAATATACCACTTCTCTAGCCATCCATTTTTTGATGGGCACTTGGATTGTTTCCAACTCTTTGTTATCGTGAACAAAGCTGCAATAAACACGGGTGAGCATACATCTTCTTGGGTGACAGTTCTGGTTTCTTTACGTATATTCCCAGTAGTGAAATTGCTGGGTCAAATGGTATTTCTATTTCCAACTTTTTGAGAAAGCACCATACTGCCTGCCATCTCTTGAGGGGACAAAATGATATTGCAAAGGGTACAGATGCAGAGAAGTGTAGACAATTGGTGTCATTACTGCAATCGATCCACCAGAGTTTCTAGGAGAATGGACAGGATAATTCTATTAATTCTATTTTAACGATGAGACAGGTTACTTTATTGGCAACATCATTAATATTGTCGAGATGAAAACCAAACCAGCAGGACTGACATGTATTTTCATAGTACTGAAGCTCGCTTTCACTGTTGAATGAACCCAAATCACATCTCAAGTTTTCCAACTGTCCACCTCTCAGGCCTGTCCAAATTCCAACATCTTCCCTAATGTGTGAAATTGTGTTCTGCCTTAAGAAAGAGTATTCAAAATGTAAAAAATTTAATGGTACTCATGTTAGCATGTTTTTCTTTGATTGACAAGAGTTCTTTCATCTTAACAAAAGGTTTTATTATGGAGTTCCTTGAAATAGTGAGTTCTCTATTTGCCATGCAATTTACTTCATACAAATTTGACATGAGAATTTTCTGGGCATTCCTATCCTATGAAACCTGAAAGAACAAGTTTTCTTGAGAGGCTTCTCACATATGACATTGGTACTCTTAGTTTCTCTTTTTGCCATTTTTTATACACAAATAGAACAAATCTGTAGCACCAGTACCTCTTCTCTGTAGGTTGTAAATCACATTGGGGCTGGAAAAGGCATTGGACACAGATTCAATAGATATGAGCTAAAGCCTCAGTTCTGCAATAACATAGGTACTAGAAAGAACAGCAGTCTTATAACCAAGAGCTCAGGGGCTGGATCTCATCTACAGTTTTCTTTATCTGTTACAACACATCATTTAACCCTTCTTGGCATCAGTTTACTGGGTTGGTTGCCTCCACTCTCTTTCAATATATGATGTTATTCCTTGGCTCTGTGACTTGTCTGGGTCTCAGTTTTCTGTTAGCTAAGGCTAATGACACTTTCGGTTTCACTGAATGGCAAAGGTCAGTGAAAGACTCAGAATCAAGTTTGTCATAAAGCCCATAGCTGACCCTCCAGCAGCTTTTCAGAGACAGTAAATCATATGAAAGGAGATTGCCCAGCTTTCTCCCAGGGAGTAGCCAATGGATTTGAACCACATACTTTTGGATTGACAGCACAATTCCTTACAACTAACTCCTTACCCTGGAGCTCCCTTTGTTTAAATTAGTTGGATCTTTCTCTGAAAGCAGGGGGTTTTGTTGTTGTTGTTTAATAGAAACATTTTGTATTATACTAATTTATGTACTAAGTTCCTATATATTGTTTTTCACACCGAATCTTTCACTTTTTCTTAACCCACCTCTCCCTCCACCCATCAAATTGTACAACCCAGTGATTTTGCCCCCACCCATCCTCACCTCCATGCTTCCACCCTCCTCTGCTTAGATCCTCATACACGTTTTACTAGTTAGCTATTTTTACAATAATGGTCTTATATAGTATTTGTCCTTATGGGACTGAGTTAGTTCACTTAGCATAATGCTCTCCAGTCCCTCTCAAATCAGGTAGTGATTTGCAAAATCATTGCTCCTGCGTGCTGCATAGTATTCCATTGTGTGAATGTATCATAATTTCTCAGTCCATCCAATTGTGTTTGGACATCTGGACTGTTTCCATGTTCTTACAATGGTAAATAATGCTCCTATGAACACTGATGTACAAGTCTCCATTTATGCCTCAGTTCTCATTTTTTTAGGGTATATTCCATGCAGTAGAATAGCTCGGTTATATGGAATTTCTAGGTTCAGCCTTCTAAGGAAATTCCAAACTGCCTTCCAGAGTGGTTGTATCATTTTACAATCCCACCAACAGTGTACCAGAATTCCTATCTTGACACATCCTTTCCAACATTTATTGCTTACTGTCTTGTTAAACTTTGCCACAGCTACTGGGATGAGATGGTATCCCCTTGTGGTTTTGATGTACATCTCTCTTATTGCCAGTGATTTTAAGCATTTTTTCATGTGTATGTTGGCCATCTGAATATCTTCCTCTGTGAAAATTCTTTCCATGTCTTTTGTCCATGTTGTAATTATGTTATTAGTCTTTTTCTTGTGGAGGTCCTGTAGGATTCTGTAAACTTTTATTATGGGACCCTTGTCTGAAATGGTATTGTCAAATGTTTGTTCCCAATCAGTAGGTTTTCTTTTCACCCTATTGGGAAAAGGTTTTGATGTGCACAGGGATTTAATCTTTAGAAGGTACCATTCATCAATTTTATCCTCTTCAGATTGTGCATTCTGACTATATTTGGCAGTCTCTTTATACCATAGACTATGCCTTCTAAGCTTGATGCCAGTTTGTCTCTTATGAACTTCATGGTTTTAGGGGATACTCCAGGTCTCTGATTCACCTTGAGTTGATTTTTGTGTGTGATGTGAGATGTGGATTCTATTTCCTCTTTCTGAGGTAGCAGTCTACTTTTGCTTAGGTAATATGTCAAATGAAAAACTATCTCGACTAGTTGGTGTTTTTATTTCCAGACCAACACATCTTTTTTGTAAGTAGAATTTTCTTCCTTGCAGCTGATTCAGACCAAATAAATTATTTTTTAAAAGTTACATGAAACTGACTCTTGTTTTTTCATAGATGCTATTAAGAGACCATTAGGACAGAAACCTTTACTAGGCTAATTCAATTTCATTCTGTTTAATTCTAAAGTCATCATTTATTGAGTGCCAGTATGTGGGATGTATCTGGATGAATAAAACTTGATCCTTGCCCGCAAGATGCTCAAAGACAAGTGAGTAAGACAGGTGAAAAGAGAAGAGCCATCGAGCTGTCAGTGATAAGTGCTTCAGTCCTATTAACTCTTGCCACTCCAATCAAATAATCTTGACCCCAGAGGCACAGAGTATTTTGGATGGCACTTTAGCTATAACACAACCTCTCTCTGTCGCCATTCATTAAGCCCTGCTGCCAATGCACATCTAATTTCATTTCTCTTTCTCTACCCTTGATTTTAAAACCTTGGCCCCATTCCCTGACTCTCCCTTGAAGATCTCACCCCTAGCTATTCTGGAATATACTGGAATAATTTGTCCCTTTCAAATCAGTTATGCTTTCTGACTTTGTTTCCAGCAGATTTTAGTCTCACAACAGATATTGTGCTTTCCTCTTAATGAGAAGGGGAGTGAACTTAAAAATACGTGCTTTGTACAATTCCCCATTGTCCTTAACATCTGTTGCACCGTCTTTGCCCATGCATCTAATCAGTCTCATAAAATGCAGGCAGAGTATGGAGGGAGAAGCGGGAAGATGAATTCTACCTGGGAAGGGACATCTGAGAAGATCCTTCAATCTGAGCATGGAATTGTGGGTGTGATTTTAGAAAGTAAGCAGGATACCTTTTGGTAATGGGATCTCCAAACGGAAATTTCCCAAGCTGCAAAGTAGAAAATGGGAAGGTCAGCTGCTCCTGCAGAAGTGTGGCTCAAATGAGGGGATTCAAGGAGAAGAGATGATTTGTAGCTATTCTGCAAAAGATTGTGAATGTTAGTGGATTCTGACATTTGGCAATTTGCTACACACATCAGGGCAGAACTTTGCTCCTTGATGTTTTCACTGCCTGACTTTTCAAAAGTAGGTCTTCAGACCTTTTTTCCTGAAGTGTCTCTGGGTGGACTTGAACTTCTTTGTACTGTTCAGTTAGCATCTGAGCGTCCTAATAGTTTATGCCACCCTGGGAGGATGCCAAATGCCTGTCTTAAGAGCTCTGGTGGCCTGTTGGTAAGAAGACACTCTGCTGCAACCCCAAAGGCACACGGGTTAAACTCACTGCCTGCTCAGCGGGAGAAGGATGAACGCTCTCCTCCCATGCAATTTACTGCCTCTGAAAACTCCCTGGGGGTCAGCTTTGGGTCCATTCCAATGGGACAGCACATAACAACAGCACATATGTGGTTGATGGAGCTGCGTCCATGAAGTTACATAAGTTGGAAGTAAACCCAGAACCTTTGTCTAAAGACTTCTCCATACAATCATTATCCTTAAATCTTCTCCATAGGCAAAATTGCTTGGAAGGAGTCCTAGGAGTTGACAGCCATATAGCAAAACTTCAGATGAGCCCCTGAGACCTCCAGAAGTGTATACTTCCAGAATAGAGTTATTTCCTCCTCTTCTAGTTTGTAAAGACACATTTACTGAGCCTAGACAAAGCCACAGGAGTGCACTGCTAAGCTTCGAGAGAGAAAAATTTCCCCCAAAAAATCACCTTCAGGGTAAACACATGAACCCAGGGGTCTGCATTAAATAAAAGGCACATGTTGTGAAAAGTCGATTTCCTATTATTTTGCTGTGGTAAAGACTCTCCAACGCTATCACAGGACTAAGGAAGTCAGAGTTCACTCAAAACGAGGCAAACAAGTTAGTTCATCTCAGGGATGAAATGTGTTAGAGAAATAATCCCTCCAGAATCGTTCTGAAAATTGCCTTTGCTGATCCATGATGGGGGAATAAACCAAAGTGCATCTGATGATTTCACCTGGAAAAAACAATCCTAGGAAATTAGCTGAGTTAAAAGAATTTTGAAGCCGAGTTAAAAGTATCAGCTGATTTTTTGTGAGGGAGGGAGAAGTGCACACACACACACACACACACACACACACACACACACACACGAATGGCAATTCGTGTCTTAATGATATGATTCTTTGTAAAGTAGCACCTGAAGCCTAGTGTAGAATCATTTATCGTTCATTTTCTACAAGTAGCCATAAGTGAGGTGAGAGCTTAGAAAAAGGCACGATTTGAAAAACAGATTCCAGAAATCATGGGATGTTTGTCCCTGGGAGGAACTTGAGTTCTATCTCTGTTACCACTCAGAGAGTTGAAGCACCTTGGATTTTTATGGCTGTGGCTTGCATGTGGAACAGGAACACCAGAAATACGTTTGGAAGCATGTTTTGGGGGAATGAACAGAAACTTTTCTATTTTTACTCGTTTTCTGCCTCCTCCTTTCTTAGAATAGGCCATTAAGCGAAGAATGCAGAGAAAAGCTGTCTGCTCACTCTGACCAGTTCCCTGAACTTCTGGCCACATCTGGTATCTCATGCCTTGTGACCCAGAATCTCAGAGAATCAAGAGATGGTGGAAATTCTGAGAAGCTATCTTAACTGACCCGGTTTGCACTGTGCAATCAGCTGTGAAGACCTGTACTACTGGCCACATTACATACCTCTGTTGTTATTGTCGTTATGTTCTATCAAGTTGAAGTCAAGTCAGAGCTGAGCCTCCAGCGGGTTTTCTGAGGCTGAGTCACACAGAGGAGATTGACCGTCTTTCTCCCAATACTGTTATGAACATCAAGAAATTGTCTATGATGTTTCTCTTAGTTGCTTTGGTTTAGGATCCTTTTGCCCCATTTCACTGAGCACTTATGCAGGGAATATAACCCAGGTGGAAGAAGATGGGGAATTATTGTAAGACCTTGTTCACTGTCTGATCTTTTTCTAACTGTAGGAAATAGCAAAAAAATAAGGCCCCTGGAATAGATGGTATACCAATTGACATATTTCAGCTAACAGATGCTGCCGTGGATGTGCTCACCAAGTTGTGCCAAGAAATCTGGAGAACAACCACTTGGCCAACTGACTGGAAGAGGTCTATATTTGTTCCCATCCCAAAGAAAGGTGACCCAACTGAGTGTGGAAACTACAGAACAGTGTCATTGATTTCACATGCAAGCAAGATTCTGCTAAAGATCATCCAAAAACGACTGGAACAGTACATCAGCAGAGAACTGCCAGAAGTCCAGTCTGAGTTTAGAAGGGGTCGTGGTACTAGGGATATTGTTGCTGATGTTAGATGGATCTTAGCTGAAAGCAGAGAATACCAGAAGAATGTCTATCTGTGTTTCATTGATTACGCAAAGGCATTTGACTGCGTGGATCATAACAAACTGTGGCTGACTCTGAGAAGAATGGGAATCCCAGAGCATTTAATCGTGTTAATGCAAAACCTATACTTGGACCAAGAGGCAGTCGTCAGAACAGAACAGGGCAACACAGCATGGTTCAAAATTGGGAAGGGTGTACACCAGGGATGTGTCCTGTCTCCATACCTTTTCAACCTGTATGCAGAGCAGATTATCTGAGAGGCAGGGCTCTATGAGGAGAAGCGTGGCATTAGGATTGGTGGACGATCTATCAACAATCTGCATTATGCAGATGACATAAGCCTGCTCGCTGAAACTGAGGAGGACCTCATGCACCTACTGCAGAGGGTCAAGGACTGCAGCCTTCAATATGGACTGAGGCTCAATGTCCAGAAGACAAAAATTCTCACTACTGGACCAATCGGTAGCATCAGGATGGATGGTGAAGAGATTGAGATTGTTCACAGCTTCAGTTTGCTCGGCTCCACGGTCAACACTCTTGGAACCAGTAGTCAGGAAATTAAAAAAAACGTATTGCGATGGGAAAGTCTGTGGTTAGGGACCTCTCCAAAATACGCAAGAGCAATGGTGTCTCTCTGGAGACTAAGGTGCGCCTGATACAGGCCATGGTTTTTGCAATCACTTGTTATGCATCAGAGAGTTGGACAATAACTAGGAGGACAGAAAGAGAATTGATGCCTTTGAGCTGTGGTGCTGGAGAAGAGTATTGAATGTACCATGGACTGCCAAGAAAACAAATAGATTCATCCTAGAGAGGGTTAAACCAGGCTGCTCCTTGGAGGCAAGGATTCTGGGGCTTCGTCTGACATACTTTGGACATGTTGTAAGGAGAGATAGGTCTTTGGAGAGGGACATCATGCTGGGTAGAGTAGAGGGACAGCGCAGGAGGGGAAGACCCTCTATGAGGTGGATTAATTCAGTGACTGGGGTAATCGGGATGGATGTGTCAGAGGCAGTGAGATTGGCACAGGACAGAGCATGGTTTAGGGCTGTTGTACATAGGGTCGCTATGAGTCGCAAGCGACTCGACAGCACATAACAACAACAACATCATCAATTAATCTACATCCCAACTTCTATCAGGGTCTTGTTTAACCCACAAAAACAAAATTTGACCCAAGTAGACTGAGGAAGTTATTCCAGAGGGTGCTGTACCACTCCATTTTAGGTGAACATTTTTTAAGTGTATAAGGGCATACAGTAGCAGACTACATAGAGACTGCTTTATGGTCCCTTGCTGTGCACAGAAGATAGCTCTTGGTTAACTTGATTGACTCACATTAGGGAGGGCCCATGGCTTACTCTCAAAACTTGGTGGTATTATTTATTATTATTATGTATTATTTACTGTCTCTTCCTCTCAATAATGTAAACTCCATGTGGGAGATAGCCTGTCCTGTTTTGTTTTTTTTTGTTGGTTTTTTTTTTTTAACCTGTCCTGTTTTGATTTTTGGTATTTTGTTTACTGATGTGTGCCCAGTACCTCAGTTGGGGTCTGGCCCATGACAGAAGTCAGTGTTTGTGACTGACAACTAGGATTCTTGAGTGTGTCCTAGGGTCTGTGAGTCCCCAGTTATGTTAGATTAGGGGATAGATTAAGGGATTACATTCCTGTATAGCTAAGGAGCAAGTCCAGACCACACTTTCTCTTCACTTTCTCAGAGAGTATTACTTTTTATAAGAAATGTTTGTTGTTTTTTGATTGCCATTGAGTCAAACATGACTCATAGTGACCCTATGAAAAAAGCCCTAACGCCTTTCTATAATTATCATCATTTATCAAAGTTCATAGAGTTTCTGGAGGCATGTTGTTTAGGAAGTAGAAGCCACTCCTGCCTCCAAACCTGTCATAGTATGTTATTGTTGTTATGTGCCGTTGAGTGCCCTGCGATGCATAATGACCCTATGTACAACAGCTCTGAACCCTTTCTTGTCCTGAGACAGTCTCACTAATTCTGACACATCAGTCCCCATTGCCTCAGTTACGTATCAGTCCATTTTTTTTTTTTTGTATCAGTCCATCTTATTCAGGTTCTTCCTCTCCTGTGCTGTCCATCCACCCTTCCGAGCATGATGTCCTTCTCCAAGGACTGGTCTCTCCTGGACACGTGCCCAAAGAAAGTGAGGCGAAGATTCAAAATCCTAGCCTCCAAGGTAAGACTTGGTTTCACCCTCTCCCAGACAGACCGATTTGTTTTCTTGACAGTCTGTGGTATGTTCAAGACTCTTTTCCAGCATCACAACTTGACGGCATCTATTCTTCTTCTGCCAGGGTGGATTTTACTGTTTGCTGCCATCTACCGGGACCCTAACTCATGTCAGCTCCTTGCACTATAGAACTGCCCATTCCTGCACTGTTCCCATGATGACTATGGATCTAGTATGATCCATATGAGTTTTGTTGGCTGATTTCAGAAGTCAATCATCAGGCCTTTCTTTCACCATTTTAGTCTGGAAGCTCTACTGACACCTGTTTATCACCAAGACCATATGTAAGTCTCCACAGACATACGGCTCATAAGACGAACTGGTTGGAAATAAAACCCAGGACTCGTATATGGAAGGAGTTACCACTATTATCACCACTAACACACATTTCTGGTACTGAATCTTAGAAAGTTCCATCTTTAGGTTTGGAAGAGCCTTTCCCTGACTTGCCTTATCTCTGATCACAATTCCTGGGACTTCATGGGTGCTCAATTAATGCTTATTAAAATTACACTTAGTTGGCAAAGAAATTGAGTTCCTCATTTCCCAAACAAGAGTTCTGTTGCACATCTTTTTTGTTTTAAATCGCCCACAAATTGGCTTGCACAGTTGTGTATGTCCAAACACAACCATATGCAGCAAAAGTTTGTTTTGTTGGGAAGAGCGTATATGTGTGTGTGTGAGTGCGCACATGCTAGGGGGTTGATTCTTTTCCTTGGCACTAGTCTGAGCCATGGCTTTCACCTGAAATTCCTCCCTAATGAGTTGCCCAAGTCTTTGATATCTATGCCAGTCATCACTGAGTCAGCCCTGCCTAACCATGTCCCTCCTTGCTGATAGGGCCCCCAGTCTACTACCAGGAGCACTATACACACCCCTCGGCAACTTTCTAGGTTACTCAAGATAAGCAAAGAGAGGAAATGAAAATAGGGCAGAAGGATCATGAGATGTCATGGGAGGGAAATCTCGAGTGGGCCTTCATGTCTTGCTCCACCAGGTATTTGTCCTTCATAGTGAGTCCCATTTCCAAGAAGCAGCAGTCTGCAGCCAGGCAAGGTGAGGATTCATGGCAGGAATTCTTCCCAGTTACTCCCATTCTGTAAACTGCTGATGTTTCCAGTTACTTACTTGTTCCTTCTTGCCTATGGCTTCTAGAGAATGTGCAAAATCTCTGGTACTGCACAGAACGTCTCTGTGTGTCAAGCAAGATCCTGTGCATGGAGAAGAAGTCCTCACACAGACAAAATCAGATCAAGTCTTTGTGGCCCAGACAGGGCCCAGAGGACTATTTCCTGTTGTTGTTGTTATTGCCATTGCATTAAAACTGACTGATAGCTGACCCTCAGTGGGTTTTTAGAAGCAGTTTAATTCCTTGGGAGGAGATTGCCCATCCTTCTCCCATGGATCAGCTGGTGAATTCAAACCGAGCTCCTAACCCCTACTCTACCAGAGCTCCCTAAGGTGGTGGTTATGTGCTATTGAGTTTCTTGTGACTCATAGTGACCCTATGTACAAGAGTCCTAAACTGTGCTCTATCCTGTGCTAATCTTTTTGTCTCTGACACACTTACCCCCATTACCCGGGTCACTGAATCAGTCCATCTTATTGAAGGTCTTCCTCTCTTGCACTGTCCCTCCAACCTTCCAAGCATGATGTCCCTCTCCAAGGACTGGTTTCCTCCTTGCAACATGTTCAAAATATGTCAGACAAAGCTTTAGAATCCTTGCCTCCAAGGAGCAGCCTGGTTTTACCCTCTCTAGAAAGAACCTGTTTGTTCTCCTAGCTGTCCATGGTTGTTGTTGTTGTTAAGTGCCACCGAGTCACAAATGAACCATAATGACCCTGTGAGCAAAAGACCTGAACACTTGTATAACTTTCATCATTTCTCCGGAGGCAAGCTGTTTCAGAAGTGGATGCCACTCCTGAGTCCAAGTTTGTTTTAATAGGGGAGCTCCACCGAACACTGTCCACCATGGGTGACCATTATCACATCAGTGTCACAGTGTTCAGCATCACAGCAACCATGAGTAACCTCTGTACAACAAATGGACAGACCAGTGCTATACCACTTAGAAGAATGTTTGACGGAAAACAATTAAAACCAGGCCTGAGGGCCACAGATTAAAAATCACTTACCATTGGCTTGGTAGCATCACTTTCTATCCACTAGGCCCATAGAGCTCTCTCGTTGTTGTTAAGCTGTCCATGGTAGGAAAGCTTAAAAAAAAAAAAAAAAGCCCTCAGAAAGGAAAGCCATTTCCTGTTGTTTCTAATTCTTTGGGAAAGTACCCTGAGGTTGAGTTCAAATAGAGTTGAGCTAGAGTCAGGGGAATGGGAAGAAAATCTGGGTCCTTGACAAAGTAAGGACAGTCCAATAGTACCAAGACTCTTAGCCTCAGGATCTTAGCTACTCATAGTGCCCTCTGACCACTAGGAGGGTAAGAGGCTTTGAGGGCCTAAATCCTGTATTCCATCCGAACAACTAAACCCTATTCTTTAAAAGAAGGAGAAGAGAAAAGGTTAGGAAAGGGAACATGGTATTCAGTATAAATGGTGTGCCCTGTGAGTTTTTCTCAAGTTTGTTGCCTTGACTCCTCTCTGCTACCCAGCTGCCATCCCCATATATGTCATTTTTCTAACCCCAGAAACATAGGATAGGAAATGGTGATTAACTTCTTCTGGAGTCTTGTAGAATTATATAATGTTGTCATAACTCTTAGGGGACTCTCGTTGCAACTGAGCTGCTAAAACTAAAGGTGACTCTTCTCTGGCAATTCATATCCACCAGAGGCTCCCAGGGAGAAAGATGGGATGTCTCCCCTTGAAATTTGTTGTTGTTATTATGTTCTGTCAAGATAAAACCAACTCAGAGCTGACCCTCTAGGGGGTTTTCCGAGGCTGTGAATCACACAGGAAGAGCTTACCCATCTTTCTCCCACAGAGCAGCTGGCGAAGTCAAACTCCAGGCCTTTGGGTTGGAAGTGCAACTCCTTGAACTAGGCCAATCTTGCAGCCCAGTGGAGGGTCATTATGAGTTGGAACTGACTCAATGGCAGTAAGTGTGAGTTTGAATGAGTTGTGATTCTTGGAGTCTGGAGGATCACAATCCAAGATGAAAGTCAGCCCCCACCACTCCACATGGAAGCTGCCCCCAGGTACTGCTGCTTGCCATTCCCCAAAGTAGGGACGGGGAGGAGACTCATTGGCAGCATGATGACTGTGGTTTCCATTACACAGTGGGGGTCTCCATTAAGGCCAGGGAAGATCAGATGGGGAGGAGAAAGAGGCCAGTTCAAGTTTTGTCAGTTGTGTTGCCAACCTAAAAGCAACTGGTTTGAAATCTACCAGCAGCTCCAAGGAAGAAAGACAATCTTCTCCCGTGAAATTTGCAGCCTCCGAAAACCCACTCAAGCGTCAGCTGTGAGTTGGCTCCTACTTGATGGCAATGAGTTTTACAGTTCCATTTAGCATGTTAATTGTAAAGGCCAGTGACAAGACTGCCAAAAACAAGGAGTGGGTTTGAAAATGGAAAGAGAAGAAACAGCAAACAAAGAAATAAATCCTTGATGCTTCCTATGTTTTCTTGGACTGGGATATTTTACCCTATATCGCATGCTAGATATTGACTGAAGATTTAGTCTACTTCACTGAAACTGAAATGAATGTTTGAAATGGCTTGTTTGATAACACTAACACAGTCTTCATCCTCAGGGGACACAATTGTGTCTGCTGTGTCAAGAAAGTCAATACAAGCAATGCTGAACACTGTTGCTTATTTATGAGTCATAACCATGTTTAAATAGTTGTTGTGGCCTCTATGAACAGTATCAGGAGCCCATCATAATAGGTAGAGGTCACAGCTAAAGTGAATGAAATTCACGGCCAAAAGACACGCTCAATATAATTTTCTGTTTGTTTTCTACTAGTTCATTATAAAAGAATTGGTTTTCTGGTGAGCAGTGTTCAATGGCAGTACTTGCTTGGAAATGTATGCTCAGATCACTCTAGGAGCAGAATCTTTCTTCCTAGCAAATGTGTGTGTGTGTGTGTGTGTATAGATAAATATATATTTTTTTTAGAGGGAGGAAAAAAGCCTATTGAAAAAAGCTGAACAGTATTTATAGTACCTTTTCTGAAATGGCCAGCTTGTATGCCAAGGAGTGCCCTGCATATTTGGAGAAGGATAAGAGAGAATAAATGAGTCATATTTCATTTGTTTGCTTCTCCTTTGATGGGTGCCCCAGGACACTCTCCTCCTTTGGATTGATGTCTGGGAGAAGAAACAGTGAAGGGTAAACAAAATGCCAGTTAATTCTATTATACCATTCACTGACATCTTGGCTGGGCTTGATATCTCCCCAAGCTACTCTCTATAGGGGAGCCTATTTAATGGGAAATATAGATTGTGTGATCTAACCACCCAACAGAGGTTATAATGAATGCTGGCCTTGATTGTATCCACAATGCATGCCACAAACTTGAGAGATATTTGTGGTTGTTCTTCTGTGTACCCTGCTGCAAAGATGGAGTTAGTGCTACATCATTGGAGTATTGACCACAATCTGACAATTGAACTGGACAGAAGAATTTACTTGGACCCGGTTCCACTCATTTTACATGGGTACCTCTCTTCAGCCTTCAGCTTCCTCAAAATGGTTGTAAAATGATGATAACCACTCACATCCTGAAAAAATTTTGAGAACTTTGAGATGACATTTAAATATAAGTTACTGTAAACACTATTATACAACATCTGCATACTACCTTTCTGGCCTAATTTAAATAGAGGAACAGTCTTTCATCAAAAAAATTATAATTTCTTGAGTATATTAGTTTCAACAGTAGTTTTCTTCAGGCTTCCCCTTCATCTCGTTTTTGAGAGAGTAGATAATCTGATGAGCAGTAGGAAATCATCCACCTCAGCTCCCTGCTTCAGACATAAAAAGTCGAGGTGGAAACTCTCCTGAAGAGAGTTGAAGGGTTTTCCAATGATAAGAACCTAGGTTTATTACCTGGCTAATAACTTCTTCAAGATGAAACAAAACAGGGACAATAAAGGTAAATCCAGTGAAAAGAAACTCTATGGAATATTTTTTAAAAAATCTTACCCAAAGGATTGGCTTCTTCAGTTAAATGTTGTGGTTGTTAGGGAACATCAAGTTGACTATGATTCAAAGCAACCCTGTGAACAACAGATCTGAACACCCACCTTGATGATCTCTGATATGTTCACACTCATTGTTACAGTCACCATCCTGATGTAAATTAACATAATTGTGCCACTTTATTATTGCTTACTTTGGGAAATGAACCATTCCGTTCCACCCTAAATGTTGATACACTTATGAAACTGAAGTTTCCTCATTTCATCACATTGTGAAGTGATAAGGAGTTTCAGGAGTTTCACCAGTCCCTGCCCTGAGCTGCCGAGGTGTTACAGAAGGAGGTAGCTGATGTGAGGCAATTAACTTACAAGCTTTAGACAACTCAGAGGATGAGCTGAGCTGGTTAGATATTTTAGGGAAATCACATCAATAAATCCATCTTGTTCATCACAACCATGTTGATGGGAATCTTCCCATCTTGTAAAGCTTAAGGAAGTCAGAGGATACCACCCTCCCAGCCTTTATGCTCATGTCACTTTGCAGGGTCACAGGTTAAAATGATCCTTCCCAAAGCATGAGCTTTTGATTAAAGCAGGGACCGTGCTTCACCTGTACATCCCTACATTTCTATTGATCAAAAACAGCGCAATAAATGTTCAATAATATTTATTTACTGAAAGACGTCATCTAGAATGACATTTGCCACGTTCTAGGCAGCCTCGTGCATGTCAGAACAGAAATGTGCTCTTTAACCTTTTGGTTAATAGCTGATCATGCTGTTGACATCACTCAGGGATTTATTTTTAATTGATATTTTTTTCTATAATTATATTTTATTAATTTTCATAAACATTTACAGAGATTTTGGGTTTCCATTCATAATGAAAGTTTATAGAGAACTTGAATTTCCATCCATTTATTGATGCCCGTTTTTCTCTCTGCCCCAGCCCCCAGTTTGCTTTTCTCTTTGGAAAAAAAAATTCTTTGAAACAGACAAGGGAGGGAACTGTATAAAAGGAATATATGATTAGAGATTATTGGCATGGCAAGAGTCCAGAATAAGAGCTGCATAGTAAAGTGGACTGGGTTGCGGGGATGGTAGATTTCGTTGGATTTTTTTAATATTTTTTATTGATTTTCATATCATAATACTTTTACAGTATGTTTTATTTATATGCATTGTGTTTTATGCAGTCTTTCATTTACATTGTGTTTCCTACAATCATTCATATACATTTTAGTTCACATTATTTTTATACTAGTTTATTTACCAAATTTGAATAGTTTTTTCACACCAGAAACTTCCCGTTTCCCTCACCCCCTCCCTCATCATATTGTGCGACCACATGATTAATCCTCCCCCTCCCCCCACACTCTCACCCATCTGCTTGCACCGCAGATGGATTTCATTGTTTTTATGTGCTGTTGAGTAAGAACCGGCACATAGCTGAGCACCCAGGGAGTTTTCGGCTGTAAATCACACACTGAAGGAAATTTCCCATCTTTCTCCCTCACCAGGGACTTATTGTTTTTAGGTGCCATTGAGTCAACCACAACTGATGTCAAAACTGTGAACTATCAACCTGAACCTTGTCTTATCCTGCATTATCGTCACCATCTGTCATACGCAAGTCCATCGTGGTAGTCACTGTGTTGATTCTTCTTGCCTCGGGTCTTCCTCTCTTTCTCTGACCTTCCACTCTTCTCAGTAAGATGTCTCTCTCCAAGGACTTATGCCTCCTGAGAAGATGCCCACAGTAAGTGAGATGAAATTTCACCATCCTTACTTCTAAAGAACACTCGGGTTGCATTTTCTTCAAGACAAATTTGTTTCTTCTTCTGGAAGGCCATGGTATATTCAGTACTCTAACACCATAATTCAAAGGCATCAATTCTTTTTCAGCCTTCTTTATCATTGTCTAACTTTCAGGTGCATATGAAGCAATTGAAGAGACTGTGGCTTGCATCAGGTGTACCTTAGTTTTTAAACATCCTTGCTCTTTAGAACTTTGGGAAAGTACTTGACAGCAAATTTCCCCAGGGGAATTCATTTTTTTAATTTCTTGATTTCTATTACCAAAGGTATTGATTGTGGATTCAAGTAAAGTTAAACGTTTGACAACTTCAACTTTATCTCCATCTATCATGATGTTGCCTATGGTCCTAGGGTTGAGGATTTTTGTTTTCTTGATGTCACAGTGTAATCTATATTGAAGGCTGTAGTCTTTGCTCTTCTTTTGTAAATGTTCAAGCCTTAACTTTCTACAAGCAAGATTGTGTCATCTCCATAATATAGGTTGTTTATGACTGTCTCCAATTCCTATGACTTATATCTAAGGACTTAGAATGTTGTTGTTATGTGTTTTGGAGCCACCTGTGCCTCGAGAGTGTGGTGACTGTACAACAGCTCTGAAGCCTGCCCTGTTCTGAGCCAGTGTGATTAATTCCAACACACCAACCTGCGCTGTCTCTCCACCCTCTCGAGCATGATATCCTTCTCCAAGGCCTGGTCTCTCCTGGCTGCGTGCCCAAAGTATGTGAGATGGAGCTTTAAAATCCTAGCCTTCAAGAAGAAACTTGGTTTCACCCTCTCCAAGACAGAACTATTTTTATTTGTGGTCCATTGTATGTTCGAGACTCTTTTCCAGTACCACAACTTCAAGGCATTGATTCTTCTTGTGTCCTCCTTTGTCATTGAAAGGACTTAAAACAGTAAAAAGTAAAAGCTGACATTTTATTTTTTTAATGGAGTAAACACAGTGCTACGTGTTTTACATACATTGTCTCATTTAATTTAATTTTCAGTATTAAGATTTCAAAAAGGAAGTACTAGTGTCAAATACAGAACTCTGGTGGCCTCGTGGCAAGAAGCTGTGCTCTAACCAAAAGTCATGCGGTTCAAGGCCCCCCAGCTGCTCTATGGGAGAAGGATGGCCAATCTCCTCTTGTGGGATTAACTGCCTTTGAGAACCCACCGGAGTTAGCTAGGGGTCAGTTGCGACTCTACAGTATACAACAACAGTAACAGTGGCCTCATGGGTGAGGAGTTAAATCCCTATACATGCCTAAAAATTTCACCAAAAGAGTAAAAAGGGAAGCCACAGACTGGGGGGGAAATATTTGGTAACAACATGTCTCATAAGGGACTTCTATCTAGAATTTATAAAATACTCCAGCACAACTAGATAAAGAAAAACAACCAAATTGAAAAATGGGCACAGGATATGGACAGACAGTTCATCAAAGAAGACATTCAGATGGCCAACAAACACATGAAGAAATATTCAAAATTACTAGCTCTAATAGAGATGTAAATCAAAACAACTATGAGATATCATCTCATCCCAGTAAGAACAGCAAATTTTAACAGAACAGCAAACAACAAATGTTGGTGAGGTTGTGGAGAAACTAGAACCCTTATTCACTGTTGGTGGAAGTTTAAAATGGTACAACCACTGTGGAAGACAGTATGGCACCTTCTCAAACATTTGCAAATAGAAATACCATTTGACCCAGCAGTTCCACTACTGGGAATATACCCTAAAGAAACCATAACTGCCACCTAGGCAGATATATGCACACCCATGTTTATTGTGATTTTGTTCACAATAGCGGAGTTGGAAACAACCCAAGTATCCATCAACAAACAAATGGCTAGAGAAGCTGTGGTATATTCACACAATGGAATACTACGTTGCATTAAAAAACAAGGAACTCATAATATACAAAATTGGTGACCCTGGAGGACATTGTGGTGAGTAAAATATCTTAGTCACAAAAGGACGAATACTGCATAGTGCCATTGTTGTAAAGCAGGTCTGAACATTGGATTGGTGGGGGACTAAAAGGGGATAAATAATGTACACTGCATTGAAACAGATAAGGGAGAGAATTGTTTAGGAAGAATATATTATTAGGTATTATTATCATTACAAGAGTTCAGAATGAAAGCTGCATAGTGAAGTGGACCAGAGGGTGGGGGTGGTGGACTGTATAGCAATAAAAGAATTTTTATTTATTTATTTTTTTTTACTTTTCAAAGAGAAAAGTGAACTGGGGGGAGGGGTGGGCTGGGAGAAAATTGTGCAACAATGAATGACTGGAAATCCAAAGTCTCTGTAAACTTTCAATAAAATGAGGGGTGGGGGGAAGCGGGCAGTTCAAATTCACTAGCAGTCTTGATGGAAAGGTGTGGGCAGTCTCCTCCTGTGCAATTTATAGTCTCTGAAAATCCACTGGAGGGTCAGCCTTAAGTAGTTCTGACTACACAGCAATGAGCTAAGTTGTTTTTCCACGGCCTGGAAGTTGTGGCATTATGTGTCTCTTAAAATTGGTGCAAGTAGCTGAAGCGTGGGCTGGATTTCATGTACATATTTCAAAACAAAAATATTAAGTGGCTTTCTGCAGCAATGTGGTCCACAGAGGGTGAGCTTCCAAGGATTCAGGTAGGACTAGCTGGAACAGAGTGAACACTACACCCAATACTATTTTTTTGGTCTTTTTGCTGGCTTTCCTTTGAGCACATGAATAGTGACTATCCCTTAGAAAGGTAGTTTGGAAACAAATGCCCTGCTACAATTTTCAAGTAATGATGGCAAAATTATTAGCTCTTGCTCCTAACCTGTGCATGAACTGTAAAGCCATTTGTAACAAAATAAATTGTCGAGAGGCAAATGTAAAGCTAAACAGAGGACAATACTTGGTCTTTTCATTTTTTTCCCTCTGAATAAACAAAGCAGAAGAATCAATATTCATCTCAGTCATCAAGGGCATTTCATAATCATGACAGATAGACGTGGATGCTGCAAATGGTTAACACACTCAGCTGAGTAAATTATTCAAGAAACTGGACTCTATGAAGAAGAATGTGGAATTAAGATCAGAAGAAGACTCATCAATAATCTGTGTTAGGCAGATGACACAACTTTGCATGCTGAAAGAGAGGGGGACTTGAAGCATTTATTGCAGAAGATCAAAGAATACAGCCTTCAATATAGATTGTATCTCAACATCAAGAAAAAATTTTTACCCCTGTCCTGAGATGCAACATCATGACAATGGAGAAGAGCTTGAAACTGTCAAAAACTTCATCTTACTTGCATCCACAATCAACACCATTTTTACCAGCAGTCAGCAAATAAGGATATATATTGCACTGGGAAAGTCTACACTTAAGGACCTTTCCAAATGGTTGAAGAGCAATGATGTCAGTTTGAGTTCTAAGGTATATTCGAGTCAGGCTATGATCTTTCCAAACAGCTGCTATGCATCTGAGAGCTGGACAATGAATAAGGACGATAGAAGAAGAATTGATGCCTTTGAGCTGTGGTGTTGGAGAAGGGTACTGAATATCCCATGGACTGTCAAAAGAACAAACAAATACATCTTGGAGAAAGTGCAGCCAGAGTGCTCCATGGAGGCAAAGATGATAAAGCTTCATCTCACATACTTTGGACATGTTGCTAGGATGGTTTATTCCTTAGAGAGGAACATCATTACTGGAAAGGCAGAGGATCAGTGAAAGAGAGGAAGACCCTCAGGATTGACAAAGTGACTGCCGCAATGGGCTCAAGTCTGTCAGGAAGTGTGAGGATGGCATAGGTTAGAACAGTGTTCAGATATGTTGTTCACAGGGTGACTGGGCAGTGTTCAACTCCATGGCACTTAATAACAATAACATAAACACTCAGCAGTCAGCTGAATGGAAGAAGATGAAATTAACACAAAGTCAGAACAGAAGAAAGGCTTGGAGGTCTACTTCCAACAATGGAGCCATTTGGAAATTTTATGGACTACAGTTCTTTGAAGCACGTTGAGGCCCCATGAGTTAACTTGGTGGTAACTTGTTTTTCACAGAAATATGAAGGACAGTAAACTTGCCCTCATAGTGGCAACTAGTGCTTACTATTTTTTCCCCTATCTAAATTTCTCAAAGTTCCCAGTTGCAGTCTTTTCTCAATTTTGCTTTCCACCAATTCTCATCTCCATACCAAACAGCTGCCACCAACTGACTCAGTGGGACTGAGCCACCAACCGTTCAGGGAGCCAGCCGGAAAGGCACATCTATAACCAGAAGCAGGAGGATGGGAGAAAACAACTTGAGTAAGAGCATTTCATTCCAGAGAAGAGCTTTCTTTTTTAAAAAAAATGTTTAACATTTAAAGTTCTATTATTACTCTTGGCAGCATGTTGAGTCCATGTCTCTTTTTGGCTACTTTTCTAGTACTTTATGTATCTGGAAGCAAAATTTGCAACTGATTTCAGTAACACTGGGAGAGATTTTTTCCCCCCCAGTGTAATTATAGGAGGTATTTAAATGCTATTTAAATGTTATTCAGTATTCTCAGCAAGTGAGAGGCACAAGTTAAAATGACTATCTAAAATAACTTCTCATATAATTTATATTTCTATATTACAGCCATATAAAATACCTTAAAGATTGTCTATTATTGCTCATTGAACACTTAATTGTTGTAAAAATGGCATGCGGCATTTTTTACCTTCTCTGACTTCATGAGAGAACCCCGTATCGTTGTGGTTTTGGTTTTGGTTTTTTTAGGCGGGTGTTGTGGGTTTTTTTTTTAGGTGGAGATCATATGCCTCCACTTTCTAGCCTTTTTATCAATTTTTATATCAAATGTCCCTCTACTTAATACTCTCTACCTTTTTTGCTAGGTTTGAGAATACATTGCAATGGCCACATAGAACTTAGACACAATCATAGAAATTATTCCAGGAGTAACAAGGTATAAATCAGGTTCAGGAATATATGGAATACAGTTTTCGAAAAGGACAACTTCCCCTAAACTATACCCAAATGTAAGTCTCTCTTCTTCCTCTGGTCCATAGCCCTTCTGCACAGACTTTGCCCTCCTTGATTATATAAACTATCTTAGGGGAAGAAAAAGCTATCTTAGCTTTGCCAACACAAGGCACTTCTACTCTGCCTGAAGACCTTCTTCCTAAAAGTATTCAGCTATAGTTCCATGGCTCAGTGAACCCAACTCCAGAGGTAAATATCTATAGGCACATCCCACACCATCAACAAGCCTCCTGCCCAAAGGCACTCTGCTTTCTCATCCCACAGGGTAGGAAGCCCACCATTCTTTCTTGTGCTCTTTGATTTATTGGCTCTCATTGCCTAATAATAGTATGAGAACATGAGTACTTAAAATTGGAAGGCATGAGGAATACTATCTGAGAAAAGTTAGTTCCTCAATGTAGAGTCTACCTGAATGATATGGATGAAATCAAGCTTTCTACTAGCAAAGGACCTTAATTTGGTGATAAGGTATGGCTTAAATTAGAAGAAACAGCTGCAAGCATCCATTAATAATTATAATGTGGAATGTATGAAATATGAATCTGGGAAAATTAAAAGTTGTAAAAAAATTTCAGTGGAGCACATAAAGATTGATATCCTAGGCATCAGTGAGCTGAAATGGATTGATATTAGTCACTCTGAATTGGGTAATCATTGGTCTATTATAGTGGAAATTACAAATTAAAGAGGAATGACCAAAAAGTATTTCAAGATGTATCCTGGGACTCTCCTCCACATTTCCTTTTCAAGAGAGAGGTCCATGCCTTTGGAGATGTAAGTTTCTAATAAATTTTTCTTTAGCTTTTACTTTTTTTTTTAAAGGATGTGTCTTGAAGAACAATACTGTCTTCAGTATAATGCCCATGCACATCAAGGACGTTCTGTTAAATAATACCATTATTCAAATTTATGCAGTGACCACTAAATCCAAAGGTGAAGAAATTGTCTGAAATGGCTAAAACATGAAATTAAGATGCTTTAATAATTACTGGTAGTTGGAATGAAAAATGTGGACCCAAAGAAGGGTTGAAAGTTGAAAATTATGATCTTAGTGATAGAAAAAATGTCAGAAATTGCATGGTAGAATTTTTTATGATAAACAACCTTTTCATTGCAAAAGCCTTTTTTAAAAAAAAAACAAACCCAAACACCATAAATGGTGAATTCACATGTGAATCTCCAGAGACATAATACATTCAAATAAAACTGACAACACTTGCGGAAAAAGACAATGGAGAAGTTCAATATCATCACTCATAACCAGGCCAGGAATTAACAGTTGAATGCCTATAAATTGTTCTTATGTTAGTTCAAGTTGAAGCTGAAAGCAATTAAAACAAGATCATAAGAGCCAAAAGTTGACCTTTGAGTGTATTCCATCTGAATTTAGCAACCATCTGAAAAATAGATTTGATATATTGAATATTGATGACTGAAGAGTGCAATAGCTGTAGAATGATACAAAAAAAATACATGAAGAAAATTAAATAAAAAGACAAGAAAGAAGGAGAGAAAACCAAAATGGACGGTGAAACTTCCTCTAGATCATAAGCCAAAGTGAATTGAAGACATGAACGAAGCACACTGAACAGAAGATCCTATAGGGTCATCCAAGAAAATGAAGCGAAGTATTATAATGAAATGTTCATGCAGGGTTTTTTTAACTATGCAGTTAAAAGACAAAAGAGAAAAAGCTGAAGGGAAAATTCAAACTTGAGTTGTGATGATGAAGGATTCTACTGACAGAGTATTGAATGATGCAGAAAGCATCAAAAGAGATGAAAGAAGTACACAGAACAACTATACCAAAAGGAAGTGGTTGATGGTCAGCCATTTAAAGGAATATCACATGGTCAAGAAACAGTGGTACTGAAGGGAGAAGCCCAAGCTGCACTGAGGCATTGACAAAAAACAAAGAAACAAACAAAAACTCAAAACCCAACAAACAAAAAAAACCCCCACCAAGTCTTCAAGAACTAATATACTAACAATAGAAATGTTTCAGCAAACAGACATAGTATGGGAGGTGCTCACTTGTCAAGAAATTCCAATAAAAAGAAGTTTGAAAGACAGCTTCCTGGTCACTTGACTTGAAGAAATCCATATTTGTGTCTATCCCAAAGAACTGTGATTCAACAGAATGTGGGAATTACTGATAGATGTCACACAGCAGTGAAATATGCTGAAGATAGTTCAAAAGCAGTTGCAGCAGTGTATCATCTGGAAACTGCCAGCAATGCAAGCGGATTCAGAAGAGAACATGAAAAAAGGGGTATCATTGCTCATGTGAGATGGGTCTTAGATGAAACAGAGAATTTTTAAAAGATATTTAACTGAGCTTTCCTGACTTTGCAAAGGAATTAAACTGCAATAGATCATAACACATTATGGACAAGATGTACAGAATCGGAATTTCAGAACACTTACCTGTGTTCATGTGGAACTTGTACCAAGAAAGCAGTCCAAATAGTCTAAGTCAAAAGACCAGAAAAGCAGTCCTTTGAACTTAACAAGGGGATACTACTACATGGTTTAGAATCAGAAAAGTTATGTATCTGAGTTGTACCCTTTCACCACACTTATCCAATCTATATGCTGATCAAACAATTCAAGAAGCTGCTCTAAATGAAGAATGTGGCATCAGGATTGGAGGAAGACTCATCAACAACCTGACATATGTAGGTGATATAACCTAATTTGCTGACAACCAAATCTGAAAGCCCCTACAGATGAAGCTCAAAGATTACAGCCTTCAGTGTGGATTACAGTGCAACATACGGAAAACACAGATTTCACAACTGAATCAAGAAGTAACATAATGATAAACAGAAAACAATGAAGTTGTCAAAGATTTCATTTCATTGAGGACTTGACTCTACAGTCAATGCCCATAAAGAATCAATCAAGAAATCAAATTTTATAAATATATGAAATCAAGTTATGTATTTCACTAGGGAAAGCTACTGCCACAATGGACATCTTAAAGTATTAGCAAGAAATCACTTTGGGGGACTAAGGTACAACTGACCAAACTCATGATAGCCTGATGTATATGTGAAAGTCGAAGAAGGAGCAGGAAAGACTGAAGCCAAATTGAGGTCTTTATCTTTTGGGGTTGTTGAAGAATACTGAGTATGCTATGAACTGAGAATGTTAAGATTGTGGCAAATACTTTGGACATATTAAGAGGGGTCAGTGCCTGAAGAAAGATGTCTTTGGCAGATTATCAGTGAAAAAGAGGGAGACAGTGACACAGTGACTCAAACGATAAGCAGTAAGCTTAAAACCCACAGGGACTGTGAAGACTGTGCGGGTCTGGGAAGTGGATAGTTTTATTACACACAGACTGTGTGTCATAACCTAGTTGCTGGCACATAACGCTGAGTCATTTAATGGGAGTTACAAAGACTGGCTAAAAGAACCATTTTAAGTAATTGCACTGCAATTGTATATTTCTGGTGTTATGTGCTGTCAAGTCAGCACCAACTCAGAGCTGACCCTCCAGCATGTTTTCAGAGGCTGTAATCGCATAGGAGAAGACTGTCTTTCTCCCACAGAACACCTAGTGGATTCGAACAGCTTTCCTTTGAGTTGGCAGTGCAATTCCCTACCCATATAAACTAAAAAAAATTATCTGTAGATTGTTGTTGTTGTTGTTATTGTTGTGTACCATTCAATCAGAACTGACCCACAGCTGACCCTTTGGTAGGTTTTCATAGGCAGTTAATTCACAGAGGAGAAGATTGCACCCCCTTCTCCCATGGAATAGCTGGCAGATTTGAACCATGTGCCTTCAGGATTGCAGCGCAGATTCTTATCAGTAGGCCACCAGAGCTTCCTTATTCATAAATATGGAATTAATTATCTAATGTGTGAAATAGATGAATAAATAAGACAGTTGTTAGGTATTTCTAGCACAATTTATAGTCACCCTGTGAACAACTGATATGAATTCCATTTTATCCTGTGCCATCCTCACAATCTCTGACACTCTTGAGCCCATTGCTGCAGTCACTGTGTCAATCCATCTGGTTGAAGGTCTTTCTCTCTTTTATTGACCCTCCACCTTTCCAAATAGGATGTCACTCTCCAAAGAATAACCTCTCTTAGCACCATGCCTAAGGTACGTGAGATTCTTCACCAACACCACAATTCAAATGCATTAATGCTTTTGTTATTCCATGGCATAAACCATTGCTGTTGTTATGTACCATCTACTTGGAACTAACTTATAACTGACCCTCCAAAGGAGTTTTCAGAGGTCGTAAATCACATGGGAGAAGATTTCCCATATTAGAGAGCAGCTGGTGGATTCAAACCACATGCCTTTGAGTTGGCAGTGCAACTCCTTAACACTAAACCATCAGCGTTCCCTGTTATAAACCATGCTGTTGTTGTTTCTGTTATGTACCATAGAGTGTGAAACAACCTCTAGCTGATCATCTGGCAGTTGTTCAGAGTCAGTTAATCACATAGGAAGAGACTGACCATCCTTCCCCCACAAAGCAGCTGGTGAATTTGAACCATGTGCCCTCAGGTTTGCAATGTATATGGTCTACGTTCTTAACTCTCACTAAAAATATTTACTACTTACACCCCCCCCACACACACACACACACTCAAACCAAGACAACCAAAAGCAACAAAATGCAAAACCTTATTCCTTTTCTTTCTTTCCTTTTTAACAATTAGAACCTTGATGAATACAGACTTGCTTTAAAGAAGACAAGGAGCCAAGTACTTGGCCTAAAGAGATCTTTCCTGATGGGAGTTAGGACAGCCCACAAAGAGAAGCAGAGAAAGAACATGTAACAGAACTGATATGATCAGACTCTGCACAGAGTTTTTCAGTATAATTCTTTTATCGTGGAGACTTCTATGTTTAAGTAGAAGACATGGCTTTATATTTCAAGGGGAGTGCTGGGGAGGGGATATTTGTATTTCAATATGGGAGCTCTGGTGGCTTAGTGTTAAGGAATTGTGCTGATCCTCAGAGAAATGTATTGACACAGTGACTACAGCAATGGACTCAAGTGTGTCAGAGATGAAGAAATTGGCACCAAACAGGACAATGTTCAGATCTGTTGCTCATAGGGTCTATATGAGTCATAGTCAATAGCACATAACAATTTATTTATTCTGTAGAAGAACTCTATTCAAAATTTACTTTCATGTCACAGATGAGAAAATTGAAGCAGAGAGACATTAGCTAATTTGAGGAGAAATTACAAATTGTCAGGGAGCCCTGATAACCTAGTGGGTAAGAGGTTTCACTGTCAACCCAAAGGCAGGCAGTTTGAGTTTACCAACTGCTCCTTGAGATAAAGATGTGCATTCCTCTCCTATGCTATTTATAGTCTCCGAAAACCCACTGAATGATCAGCTGTCAGTCAGTTCTGACTCAGTGGCAATGTATTTATTGTTAATTTGCAGGCCAATATTTAACTAAACTATCTTTCTCTAGTATCAGAGCTCTTTAGGTTTCATCAGAGCTCTCCAAGGTAGGCAATTATATATAACATTTTTTAGAAGACATGACCAAATGTTCTCTTTCTTTAAGTTGTTGGGTGTTTTTGTGTGTGTGTTTTTTTGTTGTTGTTGTTTTTTTAAAAAACGCAGGAGTGAATTTCTCGATCCAGGAACAGTTGTGAAATTCTTGCTTGTATTTCTTGTGTACCTTCCAACTTTACAAAGGTCTTCACACACAATAGCAAAGAAATGGAAGTGATCCAACTGCCCATCAAAAAATTAATGGATAGAAAAACTAAGATATATTCATACAGTGGAATACTACACAGTACTGGACAAACTATTAACTCATAAAATATTACAAAACATGGGTGACCCTGGAGAACATAATGCTGAGTGAAATATGTCAGTCTCAGAAGGGCAAATACTGTATAACACCATTACTATAAAGCAGGACTGATGTGGGGAGTTGGGGAGAAATTAGAAAATGAGTGGACAGATAATGAACACTGACTTGGAACGGATGAGGGAAAGAACTGTTTGAAAGGAATATATGATTAGGTATTATATGTATGACAATAGTCCAGAACAAGAGGTGCATTGCAAAGTGGACTGGGGAAAGGGAAAAGAAAAGAAGGTGGGAAATGTACAATGAATGAATTTTTTTTTTTAAATAAAAAGTGAACTGGGGGGAGAGAAAGGGAAAAGTGCAACAATGAATGAATGAAAATCCAACTTTTCTGTAAACTTTTGTTAAAGTCACAATTAAAAAAAATCATAAAAAGAATGGTTTTCATATCTATGACCAATTCAATTAATTGATTCTCATAAGTCTCTGTAAGATAATCAGAATTGATGAATTTAAACCATCTTACAGAATTTTAAACCCACTTTACTGAGGTGCAGTGAGACTGACTAACTCATCAAAGATCAACTGAGCTTCTAGATCAAGATAGACTAGGAAGAACTGTCTGGTAATATACTTTTGAAAATCAGTCTGTGAAAGCTGTATGTTTAAAAGAGTTCAGTAATGACAGGCTGAGGGTTTAGGATGAAAATGAGGAAGAATAGAGGGGAACATTGAGGATGAAGGAACGAACTGTATTTTCAGAAGTGTTGATGAACAATCAAACAAGCAAACAAAATGTTTTACTGTCTCTCACATTCTGTCCCCAATCTAGGCCAACCCTTTTGAAACATAATGTTGCCTTGAAACTTTTAAGGGACTGTTTACAACACAAGAGAACAAAAAAATCTTAAAGTGCTGGAAAATAGAGAAGACATGTATCTTATTATTATCTTCAGAAAGTATATTAAAGGGTGGATATAAGTTAATTCAGTGACTACATTTTAAAAAGCAAATTTGGGAAATGCTGAGCTAATGTATTTATAGCTTTAACTTTACGAAAGTTGTCTTGCAAGTTAAGGCTTTATTTTTTAAAATAAAATTTTAGAGATAACTATAGAGTCGACATATTTTTAATCTGCAGTATGTTCTGTGGAGACTTTGTTCATATAGGAAAATGTTAGCTGGCATTTCCCTGTTATCTAGGTTCTAAAAAAAATTGCTGTTCATTAGGCCCAACTGACATGAGAAGTTATAATTTTCTTGCTGTTCTAAAAAAATGACATTTGACATTTGGTGACTTTTGAATGTGGGTGGGAAGATGACAAATAGTTGAGCAAACGTCAGTTGGCACTGTCACAGACGATGAGTTAAACTCTGGAATGGGAGCTGGGGGTGGGAGCAAGAAAGAGGAGGAAGGTTTCTAAGCAGAGAAACTGCTGAAAGCAAAGGCCGTGGATGACTGTTTAAAAGCACATCGGTTCTGCAGTGGCATTTAAACAGTGGGCTCAAAAAAGCTAAATTTTTTTAAGAAAGAAAACACTTCCTCATTAGAATTAACAAATTAGTGATCTCTTATATAAAATAAATATTTATTAATGTTACTATTTACCCTATGATATAATTTTTGAAAAATTTCTTATGGGTTGTTGTTTTGTATTTTTTTTTTCATGCTTTCTCATTGGCACATCTTAGACTTTTCTGATGAGCACTTAAGAATAATTAGCGTACATCTTCTCACAAGACGTAGCTTTTCTTGGGAGACACAGCTCATTGAGGACTTTACCATTTCTCAGCTACAAGGTGCCAAGGCACGTGTGCATGGATGGCCTGGGAGCATCTTCCAGCCACCTCTTTGCCAGCATCTGCTAAAAGCTTTGGTGCAACCTAGGTGAACTCACACCCAGGCCTGTGACATAAGCACTTCCTGAGAGGTTGAAGGGCTGAAGTTTCACCCCCAGCTGCTGACCCCACTGTCCAGCACCAGGAGCACCAATACCACAGGTACTTTGGATGATACACTGCTATCTAGCTACACCACATGAAATCCCTTAAGCTCAAGCAGAAGGAACAAGAACAACTTAAGCCAGGCTGAATGCTATTTCTGGAAGGGAACAGCAGGCTTCCTGGTTTGCCATTCTGGTAAGTGGGGGAAACACTGTTGTCTAGCTCTGGGTTGACTATTATTCCCAAGTAGGGAGCACAATTATAACAGGTCCTTCACAAAACATTGCCCAACTCTGAATCACTATATAGATACAACAATCCAATATCTACTAAGAAAAGACTCACATCATGCCAAGGAAGCAGCAGTCTGCCTCAGTCATCATGAAAAAATAAAATAACCTTTCTTCTAAAAAATCAGACCCAATGAATACCCCAGATAGAGAGAACCAGAAGAAATATGTTAATATGGGCTTACTTGAACAGCTGCAGAAGAAAATGCAAAAGATGAAAGAAGGAATTGATAGCATAGATAATCTAAAGAGGTAAAAGAACTTAAGAAAAATCATCACAAGACAGAGAGAGTACAGCCAACATGGTACTAGAAATAACAGAATAACATGAAAACGCAATCCAGAATATTAAGACCGAATTGGCAGATGTGTCTAACATGCTGGTGGGGTGTGGGGAAGTAGAACTGAAGAGATGGAACAGGGAATCGAGCTGGAAGATAAGAGCCTCACTGGGAATATAGTAAAAGAAAAATCAGAGATGAAACATAAAGAAAATGAAGAAAACATTAGAATCATGTGGGATGACATCAAAAGGAACAACATACATATGATTGGAATTCCAGAACATGGAAGAGATATAGAAATCACCGAGAAAATTGTGGAAGAAGTACTAGAAGAAAACCTCCCAGGTATTTTGAAGAACAGGGAAGTCCACATTCAAGAAGCATAGAGAACATCAAATAAACTAGACCCAAAAAAGTAAAACATCAAGACATTATCATAGTCATATTCTCCAAATTAAAAGATAAGGATAGAATTCTAAAGGCAGCACAAAGAAAACAAAGAGTCACTGACAAATGCAAAACAATTAGATTAAGTTCTGATTTCTCAGCAGAAACCATGCAAGCTAGAAGACAATGGGATGACATATACAGAGAGTTGAAAGGGAAAAAAAATTGCCAGTCTAGGATCCTATACCCAGCAAAGTTACCCATCAAATATGAAGGAGAAATTAGATCCTTTGCAGAAAAGAAGAAACTTAAATAATGTGTGAAAATTCAAAGTGGATGGACCATAGTAACCAGAAATAACAGAGAAAGAAACACAAAAAATGGCAATGGTAAAACCTGGCCTGACAATAATCACACTTAATGTGAATGGACTAAATGCACCAATCAAGAGAAAAGAGTAGCAGAATGGATAAAAAACTAAAGCCCATCAATATGTTGCCTATAAGAGACACATCTAAAAAAAAAGAAGAGAAAGGTAGACTCAAAGTTTAAGGCTGGGAAAAAATATACCAAGCAAGTGGCAACCTTAGAAAAGCAGCAGTGGCAATACTAATCGCTGATAAAATAGACTTCAGAATGGTAAACATCTACGTACCAACTGATTTTATGCAAAATACATAGAACAACAGTTAACAGAATTGGAAGAAAGAAATAGACAACACCACAATTGTGGTAGAGGATTTCAACACACAACTATCACCAAAGGATAGGTCAACTTAAAAGAAACTCAAAAAAGATGCAGAAAATCTAAACTATACAATCAGCCAAATTCACCTGTGGAAGTATTCAGGATACTGCATCCAATTAAAACTCAATTCACTTTCTGTTCAAGTGCACATGGTACATTCTTCAGAATTTATCACATAGTAGAACACAAACAAGTCTCAACTAATTTAAAAAAAAATCAAAATAATACAAAGTATCTGCTCAGACCACAATGCCATTAAACTAGATAATTAACCACAGAAAGGTAAAACTCACAAAACCACTCATGCAAAAACTGAATGACTCTCTGATAGATCACAATTGGGTTATAAAAGAAACAAAACATGAAATTTAAAAAGCTCCCTGAAACAAACAAAACTGAAAATACAACATACCAAAACCTGTTGGATACAGCTAAGGCAGTACTCAGGGAGACAGTCCATGGCAATAGGCATACACATGAAAAAAGAAGAAAGAAGAAAAATCAATGATCTAACTCAACATCTTCATCAAACAGAAAAAGAACAATATAAGAACAGAAGCTTAAATCAATGAGATAAAACACAGAAAAACAATTGAAATCATCAATAAGACCAGGAGCTGGTTTTTCAAAAGGGTCAATAAACCTCTGGCAAACTTAACAAAAGAAAAAAAAAAAAAAAAGAAAGAAGACACAGATTACTTGATTAAGAAGTGGTAGAGGTGACATCACAACAGAACTAGAGAAAATGAAATTGATATCAGAACACTATAAAAAGCTATACTCCAATAAATTCAGAAACCTAGAGGAAATGGGCAAATTCCTTGAAATTCATGCCGTACCCAGATTGATAAGGACAGATATAGACCACTTGAACAGACCCATCACAAAAGAAGAAATTGAACATGTCATTAAAAGGCTTTCCCATAAGAAAAGTCATAGATTAGTTGGCTTCACAAGTTTAATTCTATTAAAATTCAAAGAGGATCTATCACCAATTCTACTTAAACTATTTGAAAAAATTGAAAAGCAATAACCCCAGAGTCATTCCATAATGCAAGCATAACCCTAATACCAAAACCAGGCAAGATATTACCAGGAAAGAAAACTACAGACCATTATCATCATCATGAATATAGATTCAAAAATCTTTAACAAAATTCTAGCCAGTAGAATCCAAAAGCACATCAAAAAAATAATTCACCATGACCAAGTGAGATTCGTAACAGGTATGCAAGAATGGTTCAACATAAGAGAAACAATCAATGTAATTCATCTTATTAACAAAGCAAATAACAAAAACATGATCAAAAAACAATTGATGAAGAAAAGGCATTTGACAAAATTCAACACTCCTTCATGATACAGACACTTAGCAAAATTGGAATTGAAGGGAATTTTGTCAACATAGTGAAAAGTATATGCAAAAGCAAAAGTCAATATCATTCTCAATGGAGAAAGACTACAAGCATTTTCCTTGCAAACATGGACCAGACAAGGATGCCCACCATCACCACTTCTTTTTAATATTGCAATGGAAGTGCTTGCTAGGGCAATATGACAACAGAAGGAAATAAAAGGCATCCAGGATGGCAAAGAGATGGTTAAACTATTGCTTTATGCAGATGATATGATTGTGTACACAGAAAACCCCAGGGACTCAACAAAAAAGGTATTAGAGCTAGTAGGCCAATTAAGTAGAGTGGCAGGATATAAGATCAATAAAAGACAGAGGGACTTCTCTACAGTAACAGAGAACTCAGAGAAGCGCACCAGGAAAGCAATACCATCTACAATTGAGATACTTGGGAGTAATCATAACTAGAGATAAAAAAGACCTATACAAAGAAAACTACAAGGCACAATAAAAGACCTAAAGAAATGGGAAAATGTACTCTGTTCATGGACAGACTCAATACTGTGAAAATTACAATCCTACCAAAATGCAATCCTAATATAGAGACCAAACTCATTTTTCAAGGAGATTAAAAAGGAAATTGTCAGGTTTCTTTAGAGAAGAAGGAGATTCCGAATAAGCAATGCACTTCTTTTTTTTAATTTTTATTGTATTATTTTTACGTGTACCGTCAAATCAGATCTGACTGGTACAGGAGGAAATTGCCCCCTCCTTCTCCAGCAGAGCATCTGGTGGATTTGAACCGCATACCTCTGGGATTGCAGTGCAGTGTCTTGCCACTAGGCCACCAGAGCTCCCTTGCAATGCCCTTCTGAAAAACAAAAATTAAGTGGAAGGCATAGCACTCTCTACCTCAAAAGTTACTTCAGAGCAGTAGTAACCCAAACAACAAGGTACTGGTACAATGACAGGTACATAAACCAATAGAACAGAATTGAAAACCCAGAAATAAACCCAGCTATCCACTGTGTTTGGGACATGGATGGAATGTGAGAACCATGAATGTAGGAAAATTAGATATTGTTAAGGAAGAAATGGAACACCTAAATATTGACATATTAGTATTTATTTAGTATTTACATAGTACTTACATATTTATTTATTTAGTATTGACATACTAAATATTGACATTGGTGAGTTGAGATGGACTGGCATGGGACATTTTGAGTCAGATGACCATATGATATATTATTCTGGAGATGAAAAGGTGAGGAAAAATGGAGTTGTTTTCATAGTTAAAAAAGTCATTGCTAGATCCATCTTGAAGCACAATATTGTCAGTGACAGGATAATATCTATACACATACAAGGAAGTCCAGTGAATACCACTATCATTCAAATATATGC
>NW_006399757.1:23782051-23804907 GCF_000299155.1 Elephantulus edwardii | reverse complement strand
AAGGATTCTGAGGCTCCATCTAACATACTTTGGACATGTTGTGAGGAGAGACCGGTCCTTGGAGAGGGACATCATGCTTGGAAGGGTGGAGGGACAGCGCAGGAGAGGAAAGCCCTCTATGAGGTGGATTGATTCAGTGACTGGGATAATTGGGATGGGAGTGTCAGAGACAGTACGATTGGCATAGGACAGAGCAGAGTTTAGGGCTGTTGTACATAGCATCGCTATGAGTCGCAAGCGACTTGACGGCACATAACAACACAACAACAACATCTGTGGTCAACTCATATTTGGCAAGGAAATAAAATCTATCAAATGGGGAAATAGCAACCTCTTCAGTGAATGGCACTGGCAAACTGAACTGCTACCTGCAGAAAGGTAGCATATTTCACATCTTTCACAAAAATTAACTCAAGGTGGACCAGAGACCTGGAAGTAAAACCCTAAACCATAAAGCTCATCAAAGACAAACTGGGATCAAGTTTTGACAGCCTAGTGTATGGTATAAAGATAGTGTCAAATACAGCCTGACATGAACAATCTAAAGAGGATAAAATTGATGAAAGCAACCTTCTAAAGATTAAGTCCCTGAATGAATTAAAAACATTTTCCAAAAGGGTGAAAAGAAAACCTACAGACTGGGGAAGAACATTTGGCATTATCATTTCAGACAAGGGTTTCATATCAAAAGTTTACAGAATCCTAAAATGGCCTCCAAAGGAAGAAGACGGATAACACAATTACGAAATGGGCAAAAGACATGCAAAAAATTTTCACAGAGGAAGACATTCAGATGGCCAACAAATACATTAAGAAATGCTCAAAATCACTGGCAATAAGAGAGGTACAAATCAAAACCACGATGAGATACCATATCACCGCAGCAGCAGTGGCAAAGTTTAACAGGACAGCAAGTAATAAATGTTGGAGAGGATGTGGCAATATAGGAACTCTAATATATTGTTGATGGGATTGTAAAAGGATACAACCACTCCGGAAGGCAGTTTGGCACTTCCTCAGAAAGCTGGACATAGAAATTCCATATGACCCAGCTACTCCACTATTTGGAATATACCTCAAGCGAATGAGAACTGAGTCACAAACAGAGACTTGTACAACAATTTTCATAGCAGCATTTTTCACCATGACAAGAACATGGAAACAGCTCGAATGTCCAACCACGATTGAATGGATTGAGAAATTATGGTATATTCACACAATGGAATACTATGCAGCCCTCAGGAGAAATTATTTTGTAAATTATTACCTAACTTTGGAGGGACTGGAGAGCGTTATGCTGAGTGAACTCAGTCCCATAAGGACAAACACTGTATGAGACCATTATTGTAGAACATGTATGAAAATCCAAGGAGGGGAGGGTGGGAGCACAGGGGTGTGGATAGGCAGGGGTGGGGTGGAGTCAAAGTGGGGGAGGGGAGAAGGTTAATCATAGGGTCTCACAATTTGATGAATGGAGGGAGGGTTGGGTAAGGAAATGGGAAAGATCCAGTAGGGAAAACAACGTATATCAACTTTGTTAGTAAACAAGTAAAAACAAAAATTTTATTTTTTAAAAAAAGAATAATTACTGGATACCTTTTTAAAATATTTTTATTTTATACTGATATATTTACAAAGTTTGAATACACTGTTTTTCACACAAGATCCTTCCCATTTCCTTTTCCCATCCACCCACTGAATTGTGCAACCCTATGATTAACACCCCGACCCCCACCCCCATCCATCCTCACCCTTCTGCTTCCACTATCCCTCTCCTCGAATACTCATACTCATTCTACAATAATGTTTTATATCGTATGAGTGCTTTCCAGTCCCTCCGAGTTAGGTAGTAATTTACAAAATCATTGCTCCTGCATGCTGCATAGTATTCCATTGTAAGAATGTACCACAGCTTCTCAATCCATTCACTTGTGGATGGACATCTGGGCTGTTTCCTTGTTCTTGTGATGGTAAATAATGCTGCTATGAATATCAAGGTACAAGGAATCTGTCCTGCTGGTCGTGGCAGGATGACTGCCTTAATCTGGAACGCATTGACTTAATTTGGAACTTGTAGTACGGTATGAACTGTCTTTTTGCATCTTACAGCCCTGCTGGAGCACAAGGATTACATTTTGTTTTGTTTTTTAGAAGAGCCAGGGCATTGATTCTCTGTCCTTGTCTGGATGAGAGAGAAAATAGATTCAAAACAGACAAGTTTCTATGAAAGAACAAATAATATCAAAGCTCTTTTTTTCTGTGGGGCACAGTGTTAAGGGTTTGACACACTTGCTCACACTGGAGTTCTTTATGTCTGAAAAGAGCATGTTTCCAGCACACTTCTGACTGATGACCCCACGAGGAATAAATTGAATAGCAAGTGAGCACTGAGGTAGTGTTCTGATTAGATTGGCTCATGAGGAGTCTCGTGAGTGCTGGTCGGTGTCTTGTGATCCTGTCCTCAGACCTGTCTCTCTAAGGACCATTTGGAAGCAGCACAACCGGTTTGCTTTTTCCCCTTGGACTGGCTGTCCGTTCCCTCCAAGCTTGGGAGGGTACCCCGGTGCCGCTGGAGGCTAAATGTTGAGTGGTTCGAACCCGCATTTCCTTGTTTTCTGCTCCTTGGCACAAAAATGAGGCCATTTTCCTTCTGGAACATTACAGACGCCTAAACCGGATAGAAAGCCACCAAGTTTCAGATCAGCTTGGTGGCAGTGTGTTCGGTGTGGTTTGAATATGAATGGCTGGATCTGCATGAAATTCTTCCTTTTCACATGCATGGAACCTGTTTGCACGGAGTTGTAATTACTCTTGTGGATCCAAAAAAAACATGTTCTCCCCAAATCTCTGGTGTGAGAGATTTGAACAGCTGCATTTTCAGTAGGGACACAAAGTCCCTCCCCTCTCACATGTGAGACAAATGGCAAAGCCAGCTTTAACTACATGTGTCATGGCAGGAGCCTTTGTGGTGAAGTGCTTTCTCACTTGGCTGCTGTTTGTAAGGCTGGGAATGAATCTACTCAATTGAGTCTAATCTGAGGTAGACAGGAAGAAAGATCTTGGCCATTAGATTCTGAAAAAGCAGCCTCTGAAAATGCTGTGGGTGCAACTCTGCTCAACTACACTGTAAGTGGTCACCATGCATCTGAGGAGTTGTCAACACTGGTCATCAGCTCACTCTGTGCTTCTGGGTCTCTAGTGTCCCTTAGCAGACAGACCAAGAGTGGAAGGCCCTCTTGACAAAACAAATAAATTTGTTTTCTCACAGTTAAAAAAAAAAGAATAATTAGTGTACAATCTTTTTTTTTTTTTGCTATAAAGCAGAAATATAGCTCTTCACAGATTAAATTTCAGAGAGGTTTTCTTGACCTTTGTTACCACACGCTGCAAAAGCTCACTTGTCTCTCTGCCATGCTGAAGTGTATGTGGACAGAAATCATATTCATAGAGGAAAGGCAGAGTGCTAGCCAGAGAACAGGCCTCCACCTAGGTGTCTAAGGTTGTTTCACACACCCTATAGTGGATCACCTTTCTTTTCAATTTCTCACCACTTCCTCTCAAGATAGGGTGAAAAATATAAATTAGAGGTACCCTAAATTGGGGATGATAAGGTAATACTAATTTGAATGACACTTTAAGTGCTTGACAGGCAAATCCTTCTAGATTTCTTTTTCCAAGCCTAGCAATATGATAATCCTCAGAATTCAAATATTACTATCCATGTACATATAGATGCCTAGTCAAGTACATATGCCTACTGTTAGTTTACTATTTATTATCCACTCTCATAGTGGAAAAGTGTTAGCTGTCACAGATATAATTTTTTTAAAATTATTTGCTACATAATGGAGTGCCAAAAGAACAAACAGGTATGTCTTGGAGAAGATGCAGCCACAGTGCTCCTTGGAGGCAATAATGATGAAGCTTTGTCTCACATACTTTGGGCATTTTGTTCAGAGAAGCTATTTCTTGGAGAAGGACCTCATGCTTAGGAAGGTGGAGGGTCACTGAAAGGGAGAAAGACCTTCAACTAGATGGATTAGCACAGTAACTGCAGCAATAGGCTTGCAGAGATTGTGAGGATGGCACAGGATAGGATAGGAGATCTGCTGTTCATAGGGTTGCTATGAGTAGCATTGAACTTGATGGCATCTAACAACAACAAAATATATAAAAGCTAACATGAAAAGCACAAATGCTCGTGGTAGCTGAGAGTAAAATCTGAGAATAATGATTGGTTCCATTTTAAATACTCAGCTCAAGTATTTCAAAACCCACAAAGGGCTTGAGCACGACAAAGATCATGAGAATGGTGCAGAATAGGACAAGGTTCAGATCAGTTGTTCATAGGGTCACAGTTGGCTTGATGGTATGTAACAAGAACAAACAATTTAAAAACATTACTCTTTGAGTACAATGCAAAATCATTGTCTGAATAACATTTATATAACAAGAAACACTGGTGTTCAGAGGTTAAACATTAGGCAACTACACAAACATCCAGATAGATCTTAAAAACATGATACGAAGTGAAAATTATTTTCAGAGAAACAGAGAAAATGAAATGATCATTGATGATTATTAAAAATACAAACACACAATTCCCACCAATACTCATTAATACAGCTATATACATGTCATAGGGAGCTCTAGTGGTATAGTGTACAGGGAACTGGGCTGGTAACCCAAAGGTGGTGCCTCTTTGGAGGTTCAAATCCATCAGTGGTTCTGTAGGAGAAAGATGGACAATCTCCTCCGGTGTCACTTACAACTTTTGGAAACTCTTTTTTTTGAGGGGGGGAGGTTCAGATATGCATTAGTTCCAACTCCACAGCAATGAAGTTTGGATTATTGTTTATGTTAATATATACCAAACAATTTAGAGTGATATACCTATGAGAAGGAGGAATGGGAAAATGTGAAGGAGATAAAGTAGCAAGGAAGAGTCTTTTATGGAGTGAGGATGCTGTACTATGAGCTAAAGAGTAATCACTTACTCTTCAAACTAAAGAGAAGAGAAAAATAGAAGAATCAAACTTTATCTGTCATCCAACTATTGATCTCCTCTTGTTGGGAGCAAAGGAGAGTTAAAGAAATCAAATATCTGAGAAAGAAATTAGTCCATTGGACCAATGACTCATGACAACACTTTCTCTCCTGAGATCAGAAGATCTAGATGGTGCCCAGCTATTGAAACTGATTGGAATGACCAGAAAACACAATAGAAACTCACAGTTAAAATAGAAGAAAATTGTAGAAACAAACTCAAATTTTTGAAGTAGATGAGATTTCTTGGACTGTTAGACACTAGAAGAACTACCAAGACTATCATCTAAAACACCCTTTTTTAACTTGGAACCAAAGTCACTCTAAGAGGTCAAAGACTAGGTTGACCTATAAAATAAACAATAGCATCCATGAGAAATGTCCTTCTTTAAATAACCAACTAGTCAAGACCACTTTAAACAGCCAACTAGTCAAAATCAAACAGTCAACATTTATCTAAAAGGAAAGGTGAGACAGCAAGGTAGGATAGAGAACCCGATAGTTGCAGTAGATGAAATGGAAATTCCAAGTATGCTGGCATATTTCAAGGATTATAACCAATGCCATGGAATAATTGTTGAACACAAATTTTTAATTTTTGTGCCATCTTTACCTAAAATATAATAAAATATTTAGGAAATAAAACCCTATTTTGTGTTTCCCTCAGGAGTGCAAATAAATCTATGACACAGATTAGATTATATTTCCCCAAAATATATGTCAATTTGACTGAGCCATGATTCTCGGGGGTTTGGTATATCTGTAATGATGAAATTTGGTAGTTATGTAGGGATGTCAGTATCCTTTATTATGTGATCAACCAATTCCTTTTAAGAGTATTAGACTAGCATATAGCATCCTTAACTCGAGTCTTAACTCTTATCTGATATAAGAAAATTTTCTTTGAGATGTGGCTTTTGTTGTTGTTGTTATGTGCTGTCGAGTCATTTGCGACTCATAGCGACCCTATGTACATTACATTACTTTTTATTTACAAGAGATGAAAGGATAGAGAAGACAGCAGAAAAGGAAAAATCACTAAGTACCACAAAGAAAGAAAAACTGGGAATAGAGCATTTCCTTTGGATCGGAGGTGCTTGCCCAGAGAATTTCATTTTTTAAACTTATTTTAAATTGGTGTGCACAGAAAATTTATTTTATATTGGTGTGCGCATAAAGTCAAATACACTGTGTTTCACACTATCCTTCATTCACATTGCGTTTCATGCAATCATTTCCATCCATTGCATTTTGTAAAACCAAGTACCATTGAACTTATGCCCACCACTACTTTGTCTTTTCAGATCCCTGACAAATCTTTCCCATTTCCTTTACCCCCTCTTTCCACTCACCAAACCATGTGACCCCATGCTGACCCCTCTGCTCCCACCCCTTCTCCCCTTGGGTTCCCATTCATGTTTTACTAGTTACCCTTCTATTTTTACAATAATGGTTTTAAGCAGTATTCGTCCTTATAAAATTGAGTTAGTTCACTCAACCCCATGCTCTCTAGTCTCTCCTAAGTTATGTAGTAATTTTCTAAATTATTGCTCCTGAGTGTTGAGTGGTATTCCATCATGTGAATGTACCACAATTTGCCCTGAGAACTTCTTAAACCCAGAGGAAGATTTGTTCTGAGACACTTGTAGATCTTGAAGAAAAGGTGGGGGCCCAAAGATGTTGAAAGGAGACAAGGACCTTCAGTGGAGAGAAAGCCTTCATCTAGAGCTGGTGCCTTGAATTTAAACTTCTAAATGCCTAAACCTGAGAAAATAAATCTATTTGTTAGAGCCATCCACTTGTGGTTTTTCTCCTACAGCAGAATTAGATAACTGAGACAATGTTAGAATTTATATCCCTGAGCACAGCAGAAAGGGAATCAGTTCACTTTGTTTTTGTTTCCTTCTCTATCCTATTCTCTGATGGGCACACCAGGAAAGCTGGAGATAGAGTTATGGCACAAGGTAGGTATCATCAATTTTTCTTTAAAGAGCCATTTAGAAAATATCCCAGGTTATGCAGACCTGTTATGCAGTCTTTGTTCTAACTTAGCTTTGTTACCGTAGTGCTAACACAGCCATAAACAACACAAACTCTCCAAATTGGTGTTCCAGTAAAACTTTATTGAAAAAGACATATACAGGGCTGGACTTGAACCATGGCTGTGGTGTGCTGGCCTCCATGGAGCTGGCCTTGATCAAATGCCATTGCCTTCACTCTTAGGAAGGGTTCAGAGCAAAGTCTCTAAGAATGATTGTCATTCAAAAATATGACCTGTGAGGACAGATGCAAAGGCGCCAGGCTTATTTAAATTCAGAGAAAAGGAGCCTGAGGTCCACAGGGGTTTCTACGGTAATAGAATTTCAGACACTCTGTGCATTCGCTCTTGGGATAAATAACCTGTGGGCAGGGTTCACATCGCTTTTCATTTGATCAAGTCAAGACCGTGTTTCATAAGCACATCCAAACGTTCAAAAGCTTTTCAAAGATTATAGCAAGTGACATGAATTTACATTCTTGGTCTCCCAGTAGAACTTTGTAAAGGGCTTGCTTGCTGCCTTCTTCAAACACCCCTGCTCAATCCTAGGAAGGCTTCTTTCAAGAAGCCCAAGCTGGACTGGAAGCAGCCTGAAAACTAGCTAAATGCATGCCTGTTGAGAGAACTTAGGACAAAAGAAGACAGCTCTCAAAATTCTAATTTCTAGATGAATAGGGCAATCAAGCACTGTAGATTCAAGCACAATGATCATCAGTAAAATGTTCAGACATCAGCCAGAAAAGGTAAGCAAAATTAAGGGTCTGGACCGCCTTCTGCCTGCGTCCTGGTCTGTTCTCCTAGTGGCTAATTATTGGCTCCAAGGCACTTGCTCCCCATCTTGTTGTCCATCAAGTAACTCCGGCTGCCCCTCATTACTGAGTCCCCAGCTGTTTCCCAGCAGAGAGACAGCTTCCTCTGGCACAGGGAGACAGCCTGTATCCTGGCTTTGCTGACATCTTAATTCCATTTTTTTAAAACAATGTGCTTATCCAAGGCATTCCATTTGTCCCAAGTTAGATTTCCCAAGGCATCTTTCCTGAGCATTTGACTCAGGTCTTTAATGCTACTGCTCCTCTGGTTCACTCTCCCGAGGAGAGGCTGTAAGACAGGAGAGGACCCCTCTCAAGCCTGGTTAAATTAGTGTCAGTCATCCAGCATTTCCCAGGAGTCTGTGGGTCAAGAGAGAGGTAAAGAGAATCATTAGCTAAGTGTGCATATCTACTGGGGCTCATCGAGACTTCCCTCCAGGGTCTGCACATCCTGACTGTGACAGGAAGGGGGCTCTTCAAGCAGACTTGGAGAAAGTCTCCATGGACCCATTATTCCCTTGCCTGGTTATAAATCCAGAACATTGAAATATGGAGATTCGTTCACAAAGGAAGTACATTTTGTTAATTTCTCCCTAAGACACAGGCAAATTGTCCCCAGCACCGTTGATATACCTGATTGGAAAGTTTGTTGTTGTTATGTGACATCGAGTCAGAACCAGCTAATAGTTGACCCTCCAGCAGGTTTTCAGAAGCCGTATATCTCAGGAGAGGAGATTGCCCATCATTCTCCCTCAGAGCAGCTGGTGGCTAGATTCAAACCACCTGCCTTTGGATTGGCGGTGCAACTCTTCCAAACCTGGGGTTTTTTTCTGTCTTCTCTCCGCCCAGAGGAGCCATCGCTGTTGTTTCTTCAACTCGGCAGCTCTGTCCTCTTTTTGTGCAGTGGTTCCTCTGTCTAAACCTTCACCTCACTTCATGAATTCTCTCTTCCCTTCACAATTCTGCATGTTCCAGCAGGAGAAAAAAAAAAGTGTCTCTTACCTTTGGCAGCCACAGAAGTGACAATGAGATCAAGAGAGATGTAAAGACACACAGAATTCCTTCCTCTTCCCCCTCTGCCACCCTGTAAGTACCCAGGACATTTTGTTTAAAAGGTGTGATAATTTCACTTTTAACAATAAAATAATGTAAATGGATTTACTATTGAGTGCTTCCTACATAGATCAGGCATTGTGCTGAGCACTTTTCATGTATTTTATCCAAGACTTGGAATCAGAACATCGAGATTTAGTCATGGCTGATGAAGCAAAACCAAAAGAGATGTGAATGTATAAAATGTAAGTGTGCCAAAACATGAAAAACTACAGGCCACCAATGCTGAACTGCAAATGTAAACTCCTTCTTGGAAAATAAGTGCAGAATACTTGTTGCATAGCAACCAAATCTTTTGAAAATAATAATGCCTAGCTCAAAGATGGCAGCCAACCATACTGTTTTGAACGTATGTTGTTTTCCACAGTCCTTATAATAACCCCATCTTCCACATCTGATTCCCAAGGGCCTCACTATACCTTTTTTGATATTCCCGTTGCAGATCTTTGACCTGTAATTATTCCTGTTTTGGTTAATGTTCCAGAACAATTGCTCGAGTTTGTCCTAATTTCACTGCTCCAGTTATGAATGCTCTCATGTTGTTATGTGCCGTCAAGTTGAGTATAGCGACCCTATGTACAACAGCCCTGAAACCTACTCTATCCTGAGCCAAACTTTCTGTCTCTGACACACCTACCCTCATGACACTAGTCACTGAGTTGATCCATCTCATCCAGGGTCTTCCTCTTTCACTCTGTCCTTCCACCCTCCCAAACATAATGTCCCTCTCCAAGGACTGACCCCTCCTTGCATCATGTCCAAAGAATGTCAGAGCTTCAGAATCCTTGCCCCCTAGGAGCAGCCTGGCTTCGCCCTCTCCAGGATGAACTTGTTTGTTTTCCTAACAGTCCATGGTATATTCAATACTCTTCTCCAGCACCACAGCTCAAAGGTATCAATTTAGTTGTCTCAAAACCTGGATTTTCTCCTCACCACATCCTGATGGAAGAGACCTTGTTTAAGTAAGTACCTGCTGCTGTTTGTTATCAGCCTATTCACTTAGTATGGGCTCTCTTTTCTCCCTTTAATGTCATTAGCCTTTTCCTCCCACCTTCCCAAGACAGTTCACCACTTAAGAAATAGACCTCAAATACTTATTGAATCAAATATAAAAAGTTGCTATTTAAATGAATGGATTTAATATTGCCTTCAAGTGAGGAGACAGAGGCATAGATGAGCTAGGTGATTTGGCCACGAAACACAGCTAGCCACACGGGTAGAAGCCTTCCTAAGAAGTCTGACTCTTACTTTAACCTCCATAAAGCAGTAGAAAAAGGCCTAGAGTTGGTAGTATCCTGAGTCCAAACATTCACTCTGGTGGCATAATCGGTAGGCAGTTATTCTCCTAACTCAAATGATGCACTGCTCTGGTGGTTCAAATCCACAAGGGCCTCAGAGGGAGAAGGATGGCTGATCTCGTGCAATTTTTAGACTCAGAAACCCAATTGTGGGTGAATTCTGAGTCAGTTCCAACTTGATAGCAATGAAGGTTGCTTCTTGTTGTTGGGTTTTTTTAAATTTTTGTCTTATTTTTTTACTTCTAAGAGGAGACAAGTCTCAATCATCCTGTTCAGAATTTACTCAATGCAAATGTAAAAGGCTGAGTGATTACTCTGACAGCCAGCACCTTCCCACCCTCCCTCCTCTCATGCAATCAGTCCCTGTCTGTTCAGTAAATGGAAACTCAGATTATTATTAGCCAAAGAATAATTATAAATATATAAATTCATATATGTAAATGTCTCAAGTATTAACATGAGTTAATATTACTAAGGTACATTTTGATGTCTACTACCTAATCTTCTAGGCAGATTAGAGTTTTCTTTTATTTGTGTTTAATGTGCAAGTAATATAAATCCTTCTTAAAATACAGAATAATTATAATTTTGTTTAAAAAAGAAAAATGCTTGTACCTGGCTGATATAAAAAAGAAAAAAAAAGCCACTGATACTTTATCAAATAGGATATTTTTCTAGGCCATTTTCCTGGCATCTTTTTTTAACAATGACACATATGACCAAGCCAAGTCAAGGTTGCAAAACTGTTTTAGGAGTAATGCAAAATGAATTGTCACATATATTGTCCAACCAGAAAATGTTGATTCCGTTAGCATTGTTTGCCAGTGGAGCAAAGTAGAGTAGTGTAGGCTGGAATCTTTATTTCCATTTACCAGATGAGAGACCAGGTAAATCACATGGCCCATGAAATGTGGACTCAGGACACAGATTCTGCTGACCTTTTCATTTCTTCTGATGCATCATGATATCCAGCCAAGTGTCACAGTCACTGTAGCGATTGAACTGAGTGAGGTCAGCTCATGCTGGGCTTACAACATACAGAAAGCATGACCTAGCCAAAGGCGAGCTGTTACTCACATCAGGCAGGAATGCAGGTCACGTTGCCAGATCTTTTGGTTTACCTCAACAAAGTAAAAATCTGGAGTATAATGAGAATGGATCCAACTTTGAGATATTGACACCTAATTTTATAAAAGTACACTGTGTGGTGGCAGCAAATATCAGTTGAACAGAGACCTCTCCAAAGTGCTGGAGAGCAAAGATGTCAGTGTAAAGACTAAGGTGTGCCTGTTCCGAGTAATGTTGTTGTTGTCTTTGTGTACTGTTGAGTAGCAACCTGCCCATAACTGACCCTCCAGTGGGTTTCACAGGCAGTAAATCATATGGGAAGAGATTGCCCATCCTTCTCCCACAGAGCAGCTGGTAGATTCAAACTACATGCCTTTTGGTTTGCAGTACAGCTTCTTACCAGTAGGCCACAAGCATTCCTGCCTTTTCAATTACTTGCTATGTATCTGAAATTTGGACAGTCAATAAAAGTGACAGAAAAAGAATTGATATCTTTGAGCAGTGGTGCTGGAGAAGAGCATTAACTATCTCTTCAACAGCCAAGAGAATGAACAAATCTGTTTTGGAGAAGGTGCAGCCAGGGTGCTCTATGAAGGGAAGAATGATGAAATTTTGTTTCACATACTTAGGCATGTTATAGGAGGGTCCAGTCCTTGGAGAAAGACAACATGCTCAGAAAAATGGAGCATCAGTGAAAGAGGAAAAGACCCTCAAAAAGAGGGATTGGCATAGTGGCTGTAACAAAGAACTCTACTGTGGCAGAGATAATGAGGATGGCACGAGATAGGACAGAGTTCAGATCTAATGTTAATAGGGTTGCTATGAGTCATATTCAACTTGAGGGCATCGAACAACAACAATCACAACTACTGAATTATCTTTAGCTGTTGCCCTCCACCTGTACTGCACCAGCTCTCAAAACAATAAATGCAACAAATGAATGAATGGAAATCCAAAATCTCTGTAAATCTTCATTTAAAATTATTAATAATAATAAAACAAAAAAAACCCCACAAGGTATAAGCTTGCAGCAGACTTGTGCTCAAAGAGTAATGTTATCTATAGCAGTGCTACCAGATTCTGGTTTCTAATTCTCTGATTCAGTTTTATGCCGTTCAGAAAGGAGATGGAGTGTGTAAACCTGTCTATTTCAGTGTTCCACATTAAAAGTCCTTGGAGATAGACATCCTCCTGGAAAAGGTAGAGGGTCAGTGAAAGAGAGGAAGGCCTTCCTCAAGCTGGATTGGCACAGTGACTGTCACAATTAGGTTGAGCATGACAGAACTTACGAGGATGGTACAGATAGGACCAGAGCCAGATCTGTTATACAAGGCTGCTATGAATCATTGTCAACCTGATGGCGCCTAACAATAACATACTTAAATTTGCTCAGCTCAAGGGTCAACTGTGCCTTGCAGTTGTCCCGTGTCTTCTTGACTCGATCTAAAGTCAGGTTTGCCTGAGTTCTCATGATCACACTGCAGATAAAGGGGTCGTCCTATCACTTTACACTTTTCTTCTCTCTTTTATCTCTACTGAAGACTGTGTCTTGGGCATAGGCCCAAAGACTTATTAATATCTGTGTTATCCTACTCCTCTATCTTCCCCCCAAGCCTGAACTCATTGATTAATATGTTTCTCTCAAATATTTATTGAGTGGAATATACAAATTGTGATCTACATGGAGTTTTTCTTTTACTTTGTAATATCTTAATTAGATGACAAGTTTTTATTTTTAACAGAAAGACCTAAAAAGATATTGACTTTGTATCTTAACATCTCGGTTTTCTCACCTGTTAAATTGTGTTCATGTATTATGTGCCTCACATACCCACAGTCACCAAGTCAATTCCAACTCAGAGATACATAATAGGTGTACATTGCTACGTGCACCACCTGATACATAGAAGTATTCATTAGAGGTTGGATCTTGTAATAATTGTGATACCTTCCCCAAATCACACAGGAGATTTAGTATAGCACAATCCTGGGGAATCCTTCTTACATGAATCGAGGGCCTAAGGAACCTGTACGAGGTGTCTTCCAAATTAAGACAACAGTTAGAATCCTGCATATATTTTACTGTCAGCTAAAATCATTTGACAATTTAAGGAAGCTGTCATGGTATATTCCATAAAGAACTGCACTGTTAATTCAAAGGCCACATTTCTCTCCTGGTTCAAATCCACTAGCAGCTCCACGGAGGATGGGCTGTCTCCTTCTGTGACATTTACAATCTCAGAAACACAATGGAGGGTTTGCTGTGAGTCAATTCCACAGCCATGACTTAAGTTTAAAATTGTTTGATACAACACACTTTTATTTATAGAAGGAAAAAAAAGTAATGAAAAATTGGAAATAATTATTGCATTAATTACCTTTTCTTCTTTGCCCTTTAACCTTTTTTCAGGAATCAAAACATGGAAATCTGCCTGAGGTAATAGAAGCAGACTTCTGAAGAAAGACCAGTTTGTCTTGAAACTGCCCTGTGATCCTATTAACCTGTTGCTATCACACAGTCCAGACGGAGAGGTCTTTATGGACAGAGAAGAACTGCCTCACAAAAGCAGTCTGCCATTTCCTCTCCCCATAGAGATAAGAGTCGATTTAAATCACTAATCTTTTCCATTCACTGCTTAGCATTTAACCACTGTGCTTCCAGAGCTCCTTACTGGCCTCACCTTTTGGGATTTACAAGGAAGGACTGTATGGCAGATCCTGTTTGGGTCCTTCCTGCATGCCCTTGAGCTTCACCATGTCCGCACACACCAGCCAAACTTTGAGCTGCTCACATCATTTGTCTGCATTCAAAGGTTTTTGTCTGGTGGCAAAAGCCTACTCTGGCAGTGCTCAGGGTAAGATGATGTACCAGTGACTTTATGCTCACTGACTGATAAAAGTTGAAGGATTATACTCCACATCCCTCACCCTCAAATTGGATAATGCTGAAGAGAATGTTCTATATCAGCGTTCCCTGGAAAAATTAGGCTCCATTAACTCAGGCTTTCTCTCAGTGGTGGTGGTAGTTGTTGTTATGTGCCATCAAGTCACCTGCTTGAACTTTTTTTTTTAATCCTGAGACAGTCTCACTGACTCTGACACACCTGCCCCTATTATCCAAGTCACTGTGTCAATCCATCTCATCCAAGGTCTTCCTTTCCTACACTGTCCCTCCACCCTTCTGAGCATGATGTCCTTCTCCAAGGACTTATCCTTCTTGGCCATGTGCTCAAATTATGTGAGATAGAACTTCAAAATTCTCACCTCCGAGGAGCAACTTGGTTTCACCCTTTCTCGGACAAACCTGTTTGTTCTCTTGGCTGCCTACGAAATATTCAACACTCTTCTCCAGCACCACAATTCAAAGGCATTGATCCTTCTGTCATCCTCAGTCATTGTCCAGCTTTCTGATTCATAACAAGTAATTGTGAAGACCATGGCTTGGATCAGGCACACCTTAGTCTGCCAACTGACATCATTACTTTTTAGCATTCTGTAGAAGTCCCTGACAGCAAATTTTAATCTTCTGACTGCTGGTACCAAGGATGTTGATTGTGGAGCTGAGCAAACTGAAATTAACAATCTCAATCTCCTTTGCATCTATGATAGTGCTGCCAGTAGATTCAGGGGTGAGAATCTTTGTTTTCTTGATGTTGAGCTTCAGTCTATAATGAACACTGCAGTCTTTGACCTTCTGCAGCAAATGCTTCAGGTTCCTCCTCAGTTTTAGTAAGCAAAGTTGTATCATGTGCATAACGCAGGTTGTTGATAAGTCGGCCTCCAGTTCTGATGCCACATTTCTCCACATAAAGCCCTGTCTCTTGAGTGATCTGCTCTGCATATAGATTGAAGAGGCATGGAGACAAGACACATCCCTGATACTCCTTTCCCAATTTTGAACCTTAGAGTGATTCCTTTGTCAGTTCTGATGACTGATTTCTGGTCCAAATATAGTTTTTGCATGACCACAATCAGGTGTTCTGGAATTTCCATTCTTCTCAATGTTGGCCACAATTTGTTGTGATCCACACAGTTAAATGCCTTTGCAAAGTGGTAATGCATTTCTTACTGGCTTCCTGTCCTATTCTTATAGATGTTTTTCTACTCTTCTGTTGATGTTTCCTGGTAGTGCCTCCTGGGTAAATGATTTACCTTAGAATCCTTATTACAGGATGTGATACTGAGGGAACCAGAAAAAAGAAACCTGATTCAGATTCCCTCTGTGTACCTGTGAAACTTCCATATTTAAAAAGATGCTGCTGCTGAGGTTTCGGACATAATAAGCCAACATATCACATCCAATTCTTTCTCGAGTAAGCAATCTGTCTTCTGGTGAACTCTTGTGACCTCATCTCTTAGGATGAGGGTAGTTTACAACCCTACTCATTGCCTCATATAAATACCTTTACCCCAAATCAGCCTCTCTGTATCTATTCTTCCATAAACACAGAAGTCCAATCCCTTCAGTGCTTGTTGGGGTTTACTAGCTTGTACTCTTGTGACATGTCTTTATGTTAGGCAAGTGTGTTTGCATTAATATTACATAGGTTTTAATAGGTCATCTTGTGACTGAGCCAAAAATTTCCTTATGGAGCAATTAAAATAGTCATGAAGTTTGGATTGAATCTGAAGAGGATCCTAATTGACTGTCATGGAATAAAAGTGTTTCATAGCAAGTGTGTGGTAAAGCTTTGGTTAACTACCACCACCCCTACGCCTACTCTCCTTCATTTACTGGTCCACAGAATGGGTATCTGAAGATGTATGTTTCCAGAGATGATTAAAAACCATGCCAAATACAATCCAACTTAAGGAATGTTCGGCATCTGAGTTACCTTAACTCTCTGCACACTCTTTACAGTCCAAGCCCTGGAGTTTGGGAATGAAAATGAGTCTGCGGTGAGACAAAAATGCATGCATGAATAAATGCCAGCCTGACTCTATGCATGCGGCCCCCCAAGGGTATTCACTGCCACCCCCTGGCTTTGTGTTTGGGCACAGGTTTTGTCACAGAAGCTGCCTCTTTGTTGTATCTTCTGCGAACCCCGTACATTAGTGCATAAATCCCAAGATGTATTGCCGGCTTAGGGGATTTATATGGAACATTCAAGGCTGCACCATCTTAGTCTTTAATCGGCAATGAGTGCTGCAAAGTCTTTAACAGAAGGCTAAAGGCCAGAGTCACAATTTTCAAGGGCTGTGGCTGACTCACTTTGTGTATCTCAGCCAACTTATTTGCTCTCTGCTCATTTACCAGTGAAAAGGAAATAATGAAAGCGCACTGTATGCCATTGTTTTCCATCTAATAATGTAGAAAAGCCTTCCCTATGAATTGATTAAAGTATTATGTGGAGGGACGGTTTTAAATAATAAGCTCGGGGTAAATCTACTCACCCACGTAAATCCACCCATTGCATTTAAATGGACTTTCTTTGAAGTAGGTCATTCTGGAAAATGACGAGGGCCTTAATCCTGTGTGTAGTTTAAACATGTTTTGTAAGATAATTTCTCCTAGCAACCTGTTGGGGTATTACTTTGGGCCTGATGCAAATAGAAGTAGCAATATATTGCCTAGCACAAACCCCTTTGTTCAGAATTGTTTTGCTAATATTTAAAAGTATTTGCTTCCTTTAATGATAGTGAGTGACTATTAAACTGCGAGTATTCCTTTACTATTCTATACAGAGCTCTGAGCACCAAAACTATCTGAAACAAGCTGAGAACAAGTATGAACGTTGGATGAATCTTCTCTTGCATTCTTTATATCCCATATTAATACCTTGTTTCTTTTTTGCTTGAGTGTGTCTCCACTCTTTCTTCTCCATTCCTACTTAGATTATTTTAAGCCTCAATTGTCATTACCTCTTCTAAAGTCACTTACACCCACAACTTGCCCTTCTGATGTTACTGTTAGGTGCTATTAAGTCAATTCCAATTCTATGCACAAGAAGTCAGAACCTAGTGCAATGCTGGGCCATCGTCACAATCTCCCGAGGCTTAAGCCCACCGCTGCATTCACTGTGTCAATCTTTCTCATTGAGGGGCTTTGTCTCCTTTAACTGACCCTCTACTTTTTCAAGTAAAATGTCTTTTCCAGTGAATGGTGCCTCTTGAGAATATGCTCAAAGGATGTGAGATGAAGTTTCACCATCCTTGCCTCTAAGGAGCATGCTGGTTCACTTTCTTCAAGACAGATTGTTTATTCTTTTGGTAGTCTATAGTATGTTCAATCATCTTCACCGATGCTACAAAAGCATTGATTCCTCTTTGGTCATCATTCTCATGTCCAGCTTTCACATGCAGATGAAGCAGTTGAAAACACCATGTCTTAGATCAGACCCATCTTAGTCATTACACTGACATCCTTGTTCTTTAACAGCAGGTTTTCCCAATGAATTTTGTCTTTTGACTTCTTGACTGTACGAGTGATGAGTATAGATCCAAGTAAAATGAAATCCTTGATAGCATCAATCTTTTATCCATCTTAAATACATTGCCTATTGGCCAAGGTCCAAATGAAGATTCCTTTGTTTTTAGATGACGTTGAGGTCCAATCCATACTACAAGCTGTCATCTGTACTCTTTTTCAGTAAGTGCTTTGGGTCCTCTTCACTTTCAGCAAAGGTGGCGTAGTCCACAGTATGTAGCGCTGCCAACTGAAATGCCATGCGTCTTTGCTGAGAAAAAAGATGGGCAGTCTCCTCCTTCCAAGATTCACAGCAAAGACCAACAGTAATTAACGATATCAAACACAGTGTGCATGAGTGACTATATAAAGCACAGTGCATATGAATGGAACAATGTATGTGAATGATTATATGCAAACCAATTTTTTTAAAGTGGAAAACAAACAACAAATGATGGATGGTCTTGAAAGGCTGCCAGAGAGTCGCTGTAAGTCAGAACTGCTCTGCCTGCAGTAGGTCTGAGTTTCGTTTCCCGACCATAGATCTCAGTACTCCAGGCACGTCTACCTCCTGTGTCTGTGATCACCATCGTAAAGCATGCTTCTATCATGTCTCTCTCCAGCTCAGAAATGCATCATGCTCCCTGTGGCTTACCATGCACTTTCCAATCCCCTCTTTGACTTTCAAGGCCATCTACGATCTAGCCTTCCTTGTGCATGTCACAATACTTTTGCTTTCTACTACTCAACATGCTTTATTTTTTTTTCCAAGGCATCATTTGTCAGGCTCATGGGCTTGGCAGGCTGTACAGTGCCAAGTGCCAACAGGCACTATCCACGCAGATGATTACCTAACACCCACCCTGACTTTGTGTCTATCATGCAGCCCTGGGCATTTCTCCTTCCACAGTTTTGTTCTTTCCTGTTCCCTATCGAAATCCTTCTCATCCTTCAAAGTAGAGCTCAACCATGATGTCTTCTTCAACTAGGCCAACTCCCACTGAGCTTGACCTTTCATGTTCATAAATCTTATAAGCTCTTATCCCTCCTAATAAGAACTTCCCTGCAGCCGAGGGCATGGACCCTTGTCCTGCATCCATCTCTTCATCTCCACCGGAGGACACAATGGAGTTTAGTGACTATAGATTTGTTTCCTCTTTTTTTTTTCTTTTCTCAAATGAGATTGTTTTGACCCTCTCAGCTTCTAAGCTCTTAGAGTGGATTTTGCCACCAATATCTGCAGTTAACATGGTCCTAAGCAGAGCACTGATGCTTTCTAAATGTTGTTTGGTTACTGGGTATAATAGAGTTGAATCATGAAAATAAAAAATGAACACGAAACATTGGTAAAAATCTTTCAAGATTTCAATCTTGAAATGCAGGGAGGTCTCCAAAAATCCTGAAAAGCAACAATATCAATATGAAGGACTAAGGCCCACCAGATTCACAAGATGATCTTTTTGATTCCTTGTTATGCACTTGAAAGTTAGACAATGAATAAAGAAGACAGAAGAAGCATCAGTACCTTTGATCTGTGGTGTTAGAGAAGAGTGCTGAATAGCCCATGGAATGCCAAAATGGCAAACGAGTGTGTCCTGGAAAAGACGTAACCAGTCTGCTCCTTGGAGGCAAGGATAGTGGAACTTTTTCTCATATTCTTTGAGAATGCTGTGAGGAAGGGCTAGTCCTTGGAAAAGGATGTTCTATTTGTAAAGGGTGGGAGTCAGCGAAGGAGCGGAAGACCCTCAACAAGATGGGTGAACACAATTACTGTAATGGTGGACTCAAGTGTGTCAGAGATGATGAGGATGGAACAGGGTAGGGCAGGGTAGTAGATTTATTGTTCATAGAGTCACTGTTGTGTTGTTGTTAGGTGCCATTGAGTTAACTATGACTCACAGTGATCTTATGAACAATGGCTCTGAATCTTCTCTGTCCTGAGTCAACTTCCCCATCTCAGACACACCTGGCCCTATTGCACTGTCCTTGTCGATGCATCTTATCCAGGGTCTTCCTGTTTGTCCCTGAACTTCTACCCTTCCAAGTCTGATGTCCTTCTCCAAGGACTGGTGTCTCCTAGCAACATGCCCAATGGATGTGAGACAGAGCTTTAAAATTTTTGCCTTCAATGAGCAAACTGGTTTCACCTTCTCTAGGACAAACCTGTTTGTTCTCTTGGCAGTCCATAGTATGTTCAGTACTCTTCTCCAGCACCACAACTGAAAGGCCTTGATTCTTTTTCTGTCATTCTTAGTCATCATTGTTCAGCTCTCCAATGCATAACAAGTAATTGAGAAGATCATGTCCTGGAACAGACAGATGCACCTTAGTCTCTAAAATGACATCATTTCTCTTCTCTAGACAGAGCCTCAACAGCAGATTTTCCCCAGTGCAACTCATCTTTTGATTTCTTCACTGCCTGTGCCAAGAATATTGATAAAATCATTAACAGTCTCAATCTTTTCTCCATCTATCCTGATACTGCCTACTGGCCCAGTGGTAAAGATCTTTGTTTTCTTGATGTTGAGATACAATCCACATTGAAGGCAGCAATCTTTCAGAAGCAACGCAGACAAAATTAGCATTTTGAGGCCAAAAACACCTTTTGTGAAAGGTGTGTCTTTAAGCAGATAAGTTCCTCTCCAGGAAACTGTCAGAATTGCCCCAGGGAGAAGAATGAATCATTTTTTAACTAGCTAAAGTAGATTTCAGGTAAAGTCCTTTAATTATTGAGAACACTGAGTAGCTATAGAAGGTTGTTAACATGTCAACCAGAAGGTAGAAAAACAACGTCTCTGTGTCCTTGCTAGAGATGGAAATTTTATGACGATTATCTGTTGTCATGGCAGAAAATTATTCTAAATATATATCCAAGAGTAAGTATGAGGAGTCATAAATTCTCTAGTAAGTGCTCCAGAAAAACCAAGCCACACAATTCTGCCATTCCATCTGTCTTTTTCTTCTCATGAGGGACTAGGGCTGCCTTAGAGAGACAATCAAATGCAAATTTGAAGCAGAAAATAAAATTGCCTTCTGTAAGTGCCTTATTTTGGCATTTTCTCATTTTACCACTTATATCTGACCCTGTGCTGATTGTCACTTCTTCTTCAGGGTATTTTTAGGATTTGGTCATAAACAAGCGCGTGGATTTTCTTTTGTTTTGGCCTTTCCTGGGCTCACTGACTCCATATCCCTCCAAACATCTCTTTGCCAGCAAATGCCAGTGTACCTCGCTGAGACCAGTGGGGAACATAAGCCTTTGCTCATTTTCAGGTTTGCTTAATTTGGAGAGGAATGGGGCATTTGATGTATTAGTTAGTTGTTCACTAAGATAAAAAGCAAATTTATAAATTGCAGATGAATTAGCTCTAGTGGCTCAATGGTGAGGAGTTAGGCTGCCAAACCAAAGAAAGAGGGTTAAAATCCACCAGCTGTTCTGCTGGAAAAAGAGGAGAAGTCTCCTCCTATTTGATTTACTGCCTCTGAAAACCCAGTGAGAGATCATCTGTGAATCAGTTCTAAACAAATGGTACACAACAGCAACAATAATATAAATGAGAAAACTCACATCTTTTTTGGTTTTGGTCTGTCTGGGCATGTTCAGATTTTTTTATCTGACTACGTCCTTTGCAAATCTGATGAGTACAATATCTCCCCCCACCCCCCGAAAAGGAATGCAGGCATTCTACATATGTATTAAGGGAGTTTTCAGATTTTTAAAACTTTATGGCCCCTGATTGGAAAGAATCATGAAGACACTCTCTTACAGGCCTAGGCTGTAACTTCTAACTATGTTTTAGAAGTGCTTTTACATGTTGTGACTAGTTACTATTCTAAGTGCTCTACATGTAACAGCTCATGTGTTGTTGTTGATAGGTACCATTGAGATGGTTATGACTCTACTTGGTTGTAACCCTACTTACAACAGAATGAAAAGTGACCCAGACCTTTGGCATCCTCACAAACATTGTTATGTTTGAGCCCATTGTTGCAGCCACTCGGTCAATCAGTACATCTCTTGGAGGGTCTTCTTCATTTTTGATGACCCTCTGCTTCACTAAGCATGGTATTTTCTAGCAACTGGTCTCTTGATTAAACTCTCCAGAGATCAAACCTCTTCATTCTCGATTTTGTAACATATTCATAATAGTCCTTCAAAGTACATCCTATTTCTGTTTCCATGTTATAGATGAGGGGGGAAATGTCACAGATGTGGCCTGCTCAGCTTCTCATGACTGGTAATCAGTGGCAGCAGGACCTGAACTCAGCCCAGCTCATACAAAGCACCATAATATCATAATGCTGTCATTTATAATCCCTTATGAGAAACCATGAGGTAAGATGATAAGAAGTTAGTTATAACTACCAAGTCTTTTATGTAACTTCATGGACTTTTTAATTTTTGCTTTTTCCTTAATATCCCCTTCGTAAGCAAAAATCTAAAAATCATCATATTCATGTTGTTATCATTGTTAGGTGTCACCAAGTTGAATATGACTCATAGCAAACCTCTGAACAGCAGACCTGAATTCTGTCCTCTCTGGTGCCATCCTCATCATCTGACACACATGAGCCCATTGCAGCTGTTACTGTGTCTATCCATATCATGATGGTCTTCCTCTCTTTCACCGACTCCACTTTTCCAAGAATGATGTCCCCTTTCAAGGCACAGCTTCTCCTAGCAACATGCCCAAAGTATGAAAGATGAAGCTTTGTGATCTTTGCTTCCAAGGAGTACACTGGCTGCACTTTTTTCAAGACAAATCTGTTTGTTCTTTTGGAAGTCCATGGAATATTCAATACTCTTCTCCAGTAACAGAGCTCATAGAAATCAATTCTTTTATGATCTTTATTCATTGTCAAGCTCTCAGATGCATAGTAAGTGATTCAAAAGACCATACCCCAAGTCAGATGCACTTTAGGCTTCAGATAGATATCACTATTCATCAGTATTTTGAAAAGATCCTTGACAGCACCCTTGTCCATTGCAATACATCTCTGATCTCTTGATTTCTGGTAACAATTGTGTTGATTGTTGATCCAAGCAAGATGAAACTATTGACAACTTCTTTCTTTTT
>NW_006399757.1:23764843-23781951 GCF_000299155.1 Elephantulus edwardii | reverse complement strand
TTATATTTTATTAATTTTCATAAACATTTACAGAGATTTTGGGCTTCCACTCATTCATTGTTGCACTAGACAACTTCTTTCTTTATCATGATTTTGCCTATTGGTTCAGTGGTGGGGATTTTTCATTTCCTTTTCATAAGGATCATGTCTAATCCTTGAGAAAAGTTCTAAAAATCTACAAACAACAAGGCTGTGATTCTCTTAAGTAAATAAATACAAAATTCTGTGATTTTCTTTATTAATAGTATTAAGAATGTTTTGGATCCATGTATTTACAAAGTAAAACATTATCCATTTTGCTCTGAATTTACAAAGCTATATTTCTATGTAATGCCTACTATGCAGAGAAATTTATTATCTGAAAGAAGGGAATTAGAAAATGTTGAGGAGTGTTATCAATCCCTAGGAAGGTCACTGCCAAAGAAGAGTCAAAACTGACAAACACGAAGGCTGTAACCAAGACAGACTGAATGGAGAACTGAGTCAGATTCCTTCATTCTTAACAATGAACATTTCGACATTTCAGCAGAAACTCTATGACTAATAGCTTTTCCCACTGCTAAATAAACAGACATAAAAGAACATCTGCAGATAACAGTTCTGTTCATTTACGAATAATCACCACTCAGTGTCTCTTGCTTTCACCCTCTCTTCTAAAAAAAGATCCTAAGGATGGTGTTGCAGATAACATACTTAAGACAATTCTTCATTGCTCCTCTGATGAAGATATTAAGGAGTCCTAGTGATAGTAGGCTAAGTATAGGGCTGTTAACCAAAAGGTTGGCAGTTTAAATCCAGCAGTCACTATGTGGCCAAATGGTGGGGCAGTTTGCCAATTCCTCAAAAAGCTGAACATAGAAATCTCATACGACTCAGCTATTCCACTGCTAGGAATATTATCATATCCCAAGGAAAATAGAACAGAGATGCAAATGGAGATTTATGCAGCAATATTCATAGCACCATTATTCACAATAGCAAAAACATGGAAACAGTCCAAACATCCATCAACAAACAACTAAATTGTGGTATATTCACATGATGGAATACTGTGCAGCACTCAGGAACAATGATTTTGAAAAATACTATATAGACATGGAAAAGGCTAGAGAGCGGAATGCTGAGCGAAATAACTTGGGCTCAGAAAGGCAAATACTGCATCAGACAACTATTGTAGAAACACGAGGATAACTAGTAAGATGTGTACGGATATCCAGAGGGGAGGGGAGGAGGCGGGGGGTTGAAGGTGGAGAAGGAGGGAAATCATGGGGTCACAGTTTGGTAGGTGGAAGAAAGAGATGAAGGAATAAGGAAAGATTCAGAGTGGGCATTGAAAAGGGATAATAATGAGCGTACATCAATGATGTACAATGTATGGGAATGATCGTAAGAAACATAATGTGAATGAAGAAAAAAAAACAATTTAAAAAAAAAATACAACACCCTGGAATGAAAAATAGCAGCATAATAACTGGGAGAATTTTTTTAAAAGGACAGATACTGTGTAAGACCATTGCTATAAGATAAGATGGTTAGGGGAGGGAAGGGGAGGTAAAGAGGAAAGCAGGAAAAAAAAATATTATTAGACAATTCCTGTATTGGAACAGGTCAATCTAAAATAAATGGATGATCAGATAATATGTGTACTGCACTCAATAGTCTGGAACAGCACATACATTATAGATTAAATGGAAGTAGAGGAGAAAAGAAAACAATAAGCAGAGAAGGTGGGTAAAAGGAATGGCAATGTACAAAAGGGGTTTGCTTAGATTTTGCAATAAGTTCATTTCCTTAATTAATGGTAATTCATTCCTATAAATGATTGAAAAACCAATAAGATTTATAAACTTTCACTAAAATAAAACAGAGGGTTATTTTAAAAAGAAAAGGTGCATTTCTCAACCAAGATCATATAATTAATTTATTATAGAAAAAGACTTGACCCAGGTTTTTTACTTTTTTCTCAGTTTGTTTTCCTGCCCCATGATTGTGTTCAGAGTATACACAATGATCAAGTTATATATTTTTATAATTAGTAATAAAATGTTTCAGGAACAACCTGTTTATGGAGTTGAAGTTCAATTAGAGAAGGAAATATCTGGGCTTGGGGGAAGATTTTGGTGAAACCTATAAATAGATCATAGTTTGTTCTTTAGGTCAAGCAGCTGCCCTGAGACTCACTGGGAACTAATTAGCAGCAGTACCAGCCACATGGAGAGATACAATGTATAGGGCAATTCATTGGATAAGATTTTCCCTATATATTTTTATCTCATCTTCTAAAAAATATCTAGTTGTATAAGCAATTCACAGAATAGAGAGAGACGCTCAGAGGCGCCATGTACTTTGTCAGTATCTTGTCAAAGCCACAAAATTTCTCTCTCCCTCTCTCTTTCCCTCCCTTCTTCACTCCCTCCCTCTTTCCCCCCTCTCTTTCTGATTAACTACAATTTATAGGCCCTTTATGAACAACAAATTGGATCCTTGTCTATTCTGTGCCATCCTTGAGCAGATTGTTACAAATCCTGTGTCAATCCATCTCACTGAGGTCTTCTTCTCTTTCTCTGACCCTATACCGTTCCCAGCATGTTCTCTTTTCCTAAGAACTGGTCCTTTCCGACAATATACCAGTTAGCACATTAGTCCACATTTCACCATCATCTTTGCCTCTAAAGAGCACTTTGGTTGTACTTCATTCAAGATAGATATACTTGTTCTTTTGGCAGTCTATGATACATATTCAATATTCTTCATCAATACCACAATTCAAAGACAGTAGTTCTTCTTTGGTCATCCTTACTCATTTCCCAACTTTCAGACGTATAAAAAAGAATGGAAAAGATCATGGCTTGAATCAGGTGCACCTTAGTCTTTAAACTGATATCCTTGTTTCTTAGCACCCTAAAGAAGTCCTTGACAGCAGATTTTGCCAATACAATGGGTCTTTTGATTTCTTCACTGCTACTTCTTTAAGTGTTAATTGTAGATCCAAATAAAATTAAACCCTTGACAACTTCAGTTTTTCCTGCATCTATGATTCCTAATGATCAAGTGACAATAATTTTTGTTTTCTTGATTTTAAGAAGCTCTCCATATTGAAGGCTGTCGATGTTGATCTTCTGTAGTAAGACCTTCAAAACTGCTTTGCTTCCTGCAAGCAAAATTGTAACATCTGCATTAAGTACGATGTTAATTAGTCATCCTCCAATCCTGATGTTACATTCCTCTTCTTGGATCATTTGCTCAGCATACAGACTGAATAGATAAGAAGAAAGGATACAACCCTAATTCACATCCTTCCTTATTTAAAGCCATGCAGTATTTCCTTGTTCTATTCAAGCAATAGCTTCTTGGTCTTTGTAAAGGTTTAGTCTGAGTACAAATAAGTGTTCTAGGTTTCTCATTCTTTTCAGCATTAGCCATAATTTGTGTTATCCATACAGTCAAATGCCTTTGCAGAGTCAATAAAACACAATAGGACATCTTTTGCTGGTATTCTGTGCTTTCATCTAGGTTCTATCTGACATCAACATGATAGCCCTTGCTCCACAGCCTCTTTTTAATCCAGCTTGAATTTCTGTTGATGTACTACATCAGCCCTGTTGCATAATCTTTAGTAAGATTTCACTTGCCTGTGATATTGATGTTATTCAATAATTTCCACACGCTGTTGGATCACCCCTTTTGGAGGGGAGAAGAATGGGAACAAATACAGATATCTTTCGGTCAGCTGGTCAGGTAGCTATCTTCCAAATTTCTTACCATAGATTAGTGAGCAAACGCAAGACTGAATCTGTTTGTTGAAATATGTCAATTCATAGCCCATTAATTCTTGGGGTCTTACTTTTTAACAATGCTTTCAATGCAGCTTGAAAGTCTTCCTTAATTATCATTGTTTCTTGACCCTATGCTATTTCCCAAAATGGTTCATTTTGGACCAGTTCCGTTTGGTATAGTTACTCTGTGTAGTCTTTCCATCTTGCTTTGATGTTTCCTGCATTATCCAATATTTTGTCCATAGAATTCTTCAATATTGCAACTCAAAGCTTAAATCTGTTCTTCTTTGTTTTCAGTTTGAGGATAGCTGTGCATATTCTTCCCTTTTGGTTTTCTAACTCCCTTTTGGTCTTCTAGCTCTTTGCATACTTCATTTTATTTCTTTGCTTTGTCTTCCCAAGCTGCCCTTTGAAGGCAGAAGCTCTGGATTTAAACTCAGGTTCAACCTCATTCGAATGTGATCTTCCATTTCATAATTTTAGGGAAGTCACTAGTTCTGTGTCAGAATAAAAGCAATTGTAGACCATGAAAATATCTAGAAAATAAATAAAGCAGAAGCCTTTAAAATCTGCTAAAGTTTTCTTCCTTTCCTGTTAACAGAGATAGATTACTTTCTGACCATGTTCTGTAATAATTGTTCTCAAAAACATTTTTTTTAATCTCAGGACCCCTTTATCCTACTGAAATATGGAGAACTCTAAAGATATTTTGTTGATGTGTGTTATACCTTTTGATATTGAAAATATTCAGTTTTAAAACTAAGAAAATGTATTTATAAATTAGAAAATATTTATTTCCTTAAGGATCGATGATTTTAGGTGTTTGGCTGTTTACTAAAAGATCAGTGGTTCAAAACCACTGGTGGCTCTCTAGGAGGAGAGACCTGGTGATCCTCTTCAGTAAAGATTACAGACTAGGAAACACTGTGTGGCCAGTCCTAGATCACTTGGGTTTCTACAGACTGGAACTGATTTGACAGCATCTAACTACAGCAACAGCATTTATTCATTTAATAACAAACTGACTATGTGTTAATATAAACAATATGTTTTATGAAGGATAATATGTTTTCCAAAACAAAACACATTTTGGTGAGCCGAGCGACATTATTCCACATTTTCACTAATCACTTTATTGTCTGGCAGAATTGAAGCAGCTGGATCCTCCTATCTGTCCCTGCAGTCTGTCTCTTGCAGTGTCACACGTCTGTAGCTTGTGGAAAACATCAAAATAGGCTCTTAAGAGAATGAGAATAAAAAGCTTATGTAGTAAAATCTTGGTATTATTAAAAAAATAGTTGTGACCGGTGGAATCCCTGAAGGGTTTTCAAAGATACTAGGACTTCCCAGGCTACTCTGTGAGCTAGCCCTTGGGACAGTGAAATAGCTGATCCTCTGGGATGCAAGGAATATTATGGATCTTTAGTCCAACCATCCATCCGTGTGTCCTCCCCAGTACAGTCTAAGCTCCTCATTTTAAAAGGCTAGGAACTACTATAGGTTTAAATAGGACTTCAAATGAGAAAAGCCTGTATTGAATCCCACATTGAGTTTAAAAGACACTTTCCCTCTGTGGTTTCCTCTCATTGGTTGAAACACCACCTAGAATGAGTCCAGGCATTGTTTTGTTTGCACCTCCTCCTTCACCCCCTACCAGAAGGGCAGTAGTGTAAGTACAATACCTTTAGGTTTGCACACCAGTTTAGACACATCATCTCACTAGTTATTAGCACTCTAATTCTGTGAAGAAGATTCCAATAACCAGATTTTATGAATTACCATTTTAATACTTCATGCCTGGGATCCTATAACCTGCATTGCTGGCTTCTCAACTTTCAGTGTCTCCCTATTCTAACACACTGTGCATAGTGATGCTAAAATAATCCTCCTTCCCTGGTGATCTGCACATACAACCATGTGGAGTCTATTTATGGACCTCCCATCACTCTTGGGATAATGTCATTCCTGTGACCTTAGAGACTACATCTACAAAGACCCCCGTCTTGTTTTCCACAATTTAGTACAACATTATTTAGCTAATCACAACTTTGTTCATTGATTTTTTTCATCCAGCCATCAGTAATCCATATATTATTTACTTAGCAGTTTATGTACTTCCACCACTTATCTGTCAGTTTCTGTATCAGTGGCTTTCATGTTGCTGTGATACTGAAACTATTTAAATAGCACTTGTATTTAAATATCAACGGGGTCATCCATGGTGGAAAGGCTTCAGTAGAGTCTAGAGATAAAGAAAGATTAGAAAGAATGATTGGTGTCTGACTACTGGGAAAAAATGACCAGAGAGAAGGTAATTGGAAGTGATGGGACATTGTCTGATAGAGTACTAGAAGATGAGCTCTTTAGCTTGGAAGACACTGAAAATATGACTGGCAAGGAGCCTCCTCTTCATGGTAGAGTCAACCTTTACGATGTGGATGGAATAAGTACATTTAGTTGCTGGTGTGAAACAACTCAAAATGAGAAGAAATAACTTCAAGTATTCACTCATAATCACATTGAAAAATTGGAATTTGTCTGATATGAACTGGAACACTGTTATCCTAGGCATTAGACAGCAAAAATGGACTGGTATTGACCATTTTGAATCAGATAATCATACGGTCCTCTATAACAGATTGGTAAGTTGAAAAGGAACGCTATCACATTTATCTTTTTTTTGAAAGCAAACAAAAAATTTTAAGAGCTACTTGAAGTACAATGCATAATATAAGGAAGACTTGTTAATACAACTACTATTCAAATTCATATACCAGCCACTAAAGCCAATGATGAAGAAACTGATGATTTCTATCAACTTCTGCAGTCTAAAATGAATCAGACAAGCAATCAAGACACGCTGACTGGTAACTCCTGATGATTGCCATGTGAAAGTTGGAAACAAAGGAGGATGGGTAGTTGGAAAACACAGGCTTGCTGATAGAAACAATGCTGGTGATCATGTGATAGAATTTTGTACAATTAACAACTTATTCAAGTCTGCAGGAGACAAAACATGACTTTGAGACTGTTCTATAAGATAAACAATAACACCCAGAAGAAATGTCTCTTAGAACAATCATTTTTAAGAGAGTAAAAGGGTAACATCTCCCTGCAAAAGATAAGAGGGCAGCAAGGGGTAGGGGAACTGGATGAAGCAAAACATGGAGCTCAGGGTGGAAATGGGGGGAAAGTGCAGACGGACGCACTGGGGAAATCACAGCCAATGTCATGGGACAATTTGTGTATGAACCATTCAATGAAAAAGTAATTTGCTATTCAAGCTTTCACATAAAGCACACAAAAATAACATTGTTAAAAAAACCCTCACAATAAAATAACACCTAAAGCTTGTGCTGGGGAGCACAGTTCTACTCTGGCACACACATGTGGGGTCCATGAGCTGGAGTTAACTGGTTTAGTGCTTTGTTTACTATTTACTTGACACTGTATAAGATGTTAGAAGAGAATACAAATATGACTAAATCCTGCCCTAAAAGTGTTTACCAATCTGTCATAGGTCAAATGTACTGGGCTGTTGTTGTTGTTAGGTGCTGTCAAGTCAACTATGACCCATAGTGACCCTATAAACAACAAATACGAACCCTCTCCTATCCTGGGCCATCTTTATAATTCCTGGGACACTCAAGTCCATTACAGCTGTCACTGTATCAATCCATCTGGTTGAGGGTCTTCCTATTTTTTCTCAGACCCTCCATTTTTCCAAGTTTGATGTCCTTCTCCGAGGAAAACAAGCTGAAATATATGAGACAAAGCTTTCTCATCTTTGCCTCCATGGTGCACTCTGGCTGCTCTTTCTCCAAGACATACTTGTTTGCTCTTTTGGCAGTCTGTGGGATAGTCAGTGCTCTTCTCCAACACCACAACTCAAAGGCATCAATTCTTCTGTAATACTTATCCATTGTCCAGCTCTCAGATGCACAGCGAGTGATCAGAAAGACCATGGCCTCAATCAGACACTCCTTAGTTCTCAAACTGACATCATTGCTTCTCAAGAATTTGAATAAGTCCTTAACTGAAGGCTTTCCCTGTGCAATGTTGTTGTTATGTGCCATTGAATCGCTTGTGACTCAGCAGCCATATGTACAACAGCCCTAGACGCTGCTCTATCCTGTGCCAATCTTATTATCTCTGAAATACCTACCCCCATTTCCCCCGTTACTGAATCAGTCCATCTCATTGAGAGTCTTCCTCTCTTGTGCTGTCCCTCCACCCTCCCAAGCATGATATCCCTCTCTAAGGACTGGCCCTTCTTTGTGACATGTCCAAAGTGTGTCAGACGAGGCTTCAGAATCCTTGCTTCCAAGGAGCCATCTGGCTTAACCCTCTTTAAGACAAACTTGTTTGTTCTCCTAACCATCCATGATATATTCAATATTCTTCTCCAGCAATACAGCTCAAAGGCATCAATTCTCCTTCTATCATCCCTAGTCATTGTCTAGCTTTCTGTTGCACAACAAGTAAGTGCAAAGTCCACGACCTGAATCAGGTGCACCTTTTAGTCTCTAGACTGATATAGTTGCTCTTCAGTACTTTGGAGAGATCTCTGACATTAGAATTCGCCAGTGCGATACGTCTTCTAATTTCTTGACTTCTGTTTACCAATGGTGTTGATCATGGATCCAAAGAAGATGAAATAATTGATAACTTCAGTCTTTTCTCCATCTATCATAAGGTTTCCTATGAGCCCAGTAGTAAGAACTTTTGTTTTCTTGACATTGAAATGCAATCAATATTGAAGGCTGTACTTAGATCTTCTGCAGCAAGTGCTTCAAATTCTCCTCACTTTTAGCAAACAAGGTTGTGTCATCTATATAACACAGGTTATTGATGAGTCTTCCTCTGATCCTGATGCCTCATTCTTCTTCATAGAGTCCAGTTTCTAAAATAATTTGATCTGGGTACAGATTAAATAGTTATGGAGAGAGAAAACAATGCTGGCACACATTTTTCCTTAATTTTAAGCCATGTAATGTATACCAGGTACTAGGGATGTACCAGGTATGGTTATCCCCACATGTGCTTTATAGCTCTTTCAGCTGGTTTGATTTTTTTTAATTATTATTTTTAGGTAGATTATCAGGCCTTTATCCCAAGTGACCTCTGAGTGGACGAGAGTCTTCTAACCTTCAGTTAGCAACAGAGCGCCTTATCTTTTTGTACAACTCAACGACATCAGGCTATGCAAACATTTGGTGGCCTAGTGCTACAAGGCTGCATTGCAATCCAAAAGGCACACAGCTTGAATCTACCAGTGGCTCCTGGAGGGAAGGATGGGCAATCTCCTCCTGCACGATTTACTGTCTCTCAAAACTCATTGGAGGGTCAGCTATGAGTCAGTTCACACTCAATGGCACATACCACGACACCAATTTAAGTGCAAGACAGACTAATAAGCGATGTGATAAGACATCTCACCCCATACACAAAAATCAACTCAAGGTAGATCAGAGACCTGGGAGTAAAGCCCCAAACCATAACGTTCTTAAGAGACAAACTGGGATCAAGCTGAGAAGCGCTAGTCCAAGGTATAAAGAGACTGTCAAATACAACCAGAAATGCACAATCTAAAGAGAATAAAATTGATGCATGGGACCTTCTACAGATTAAATCTCTATGCACTTCAAAAACTTTTCCCAACAGGGTGATAAGAAAAGCTACAGACTGGGAACAAACATTTGGTAATAGCATCTCAGAAAAGAGTCTTACAACAAAAATTTCCAGAATACTCCTGGGCCTCCACAAGAAAAAGATGGATAGCCCAATTACAAAATGGGCAAAAGACATGGAAAGAATTTTCACAGAGGATGATATTCAAATGGCAAACAGACACATGAAGAAATGCTCCAAATCACTGGCAATAAGAGAGATGCAAATCAAAACCACAATGAGGTACCATCTCACTTCAGTAAGAGTGGCAAAGTTTAACAGGGCAGCAAGTAATAGATGTTGGAGAGGATGTGGTGAGAAAGGAACTCTTATACATTGTTGGTGGGATTGTAAAATGGTACAACCATTCTGGAAGGCAGCTTGGCATTTCCTCAAAAAGTTGAACATAGAAATTACATATGACCCAGCTATGCCACTACTTGGAATATACCCTGAGAACAGGAGAACTGAGGCACAAACTGAGATTTGTACACCAATGTTAATAGCAGTATTATTCACAATTGCAAGAACATAGAAACAGCCCAAATGTCCAACTACAAACAAAAGGATTGAGAAATTATAGTACATTCACACAATGGAATACTATGCAGCATGCAGGAGCAGTAACTTTGTAAATTATTACCTAACTTGGGAGGGACTGGAGAGCATTATGCTGAGTGAACTAACTCAGTCCCACAAGGATAAGTGTTGTGTAAGACAGTTATTGTAGAATCAGTAAAAGGATCCATGAGGGGTGGAAGAGGCTGGAAGCAAAGGGGAAAGGGGGATTAATCATGGGGTTGTACAATTTGATGGGTGGGGAGGGTGAGGGAAATGAAAAGAATTTGTTCGAATTTGTGTTAGAATTTTGTAAATAAACTAACGAAAAGGAGGAAGAAATGAGCTTTTACATTTAAACCTGAATTTTTAGGTTCTATTGACGAATCAGACCTCTGGACCTGGGCTTTCATTACTCAAAGGAAATAATCGGGGAAACTGAGGAATAATTGGCCCCTATAACTGGGGCACATGCTCTGCAGTTGCACATAGTACTCACCTCCCCGTTGTCTCACTCCATGTGCCCTGCTGGCCCTTCCGGTTGGCAGTGATTGCCACAGAAGGCCATAAGTGACCTAATTTGACTCTCACAATCACTCTTTTTAAAATAAATACATTTTTTATTTTGTATTTAAAATAGAGATGTGCTAAGAGTAGAATCATAGTTGCAGGTAAACTCAGAGGTTTATATGAAGAAGAGATAATTCTAGATGGAAAGAGCAAAAAAGACTTCCAGGAAGCAGTATTATATAATCTGTGAAGGATGAATAAGTTTCCTTATGCACAGAAGGGAGAATGAGATGATTCCAGAGCATGGGTTAGCTCTGCCTGCAGGAAATCAGGCTTGATCTTCTTGCTGTGTTTTGATCAAGTTATTTACCAACTATCCCCTTCTTAGACACTTGGCTGCACTGATTCCCTCCCTTCCCTAAAGTGTCCTAAATAACCGGGGACCTGGGAAACATACGCACCTGACTTTAAAAAATAAATAATTCAATTTCCAGTTTATGATAGTCAATAGTATATGAAAAAAGTGTGATCAGCAGATTTCATTTCAAGATTATAAATGTGGTAAATAGAAGATGAATTTGCCGGAACAACACCCATCCCTATCAGCCTCTGTCTCTGGCTGGAGACACCAATGCAAATCGTTTAAGACAAATTTCTCATCCCTGAGGGGAATATTTGCATGATGCGTAGTACACAGTGTGCTGCAAAAATAACAGCACAGCCTCACACAGGTTCGTCATGAACAGAGTGATGGCAGATAATTCTATTTATGCTTCTCCAAACTGAAAATAAAATTAGAAAGACCTGATTTTTTTAAGGCCTAAGACCTGTTCCATTATTTTGCTACATTTCTTTCAATTGCATAACTATTCTCTAAGAAAGCATAAGAATAATATTAGTACTAAGTATGTAAACAAACACTTAAATGGTTAGCCCTAAGAGAGGTGAGACTCATATATATATACACACCATTTTGGTCACCATGTCCCGAAGTATTTGCAGAGGTGAACAGGGGCAGGGGTGGGAAATACAAAACAACTAATTTATTCTTCAGGCTTTTAAAAAAGTTACATTTTTTCTGAGCTGGTAAAGCAATACAAAATTTAAGTGATGCATCTTAAGTGGGGAGCAAAATTAAAAATGGAAGATGTTGGGAAGGGGTGGACTCCAAGAAGGACCCATCACAAACCTTACAGCTGTGGTCTTTAGAGACTCATTAGCATAACTTGCATTCTATACAGTTATCATCAGGAGACTGGCTAGAATATTTTTCCCTTGGAAAAGTGCAAAAGAATGCCCAATTAATGGATGCTTTCCTTGCAATTCTTTGTAATTTTCTGAGACTACAAAAATGAGCAAGTAGAAGTCAGAAGTTTCCTACAACTGGGAATGAGAGGTGACCTGTGGTGTGTTCTAAGGATTCAAGCTTAGAACAGAGATGGCCTCAACTCTTCTGTCTGCTAGCCTCTATTCTGCTTTCCCCCTTTAGCCTCGTGTTTTGGACGCTGCCATGTTTACTTCTGTCTTTTCTCTTGAGCTCCACCTCAGCTTCATCTCTTGCTGGCTGTATTTTCAGGTGTCAACATGTATTCTAACTGTAAATATTTAGTGGACTTAAACAATAAAGCCCAGAAATCCAATTGATATTATTCTTAAAAATAGGTGTCATTTCATCTAGTCAGTTTAAGTGCTATATAAACCTAACCAAAACCAAACAAACCCCATTGCTGTGAAGTGGATTCTGACTCATGGTGATGATACCCGAAGGTGTTACCAAGGTAGCCAGTCTCTACTGGAGAGACCTGCCTTCTATCTCCTTTGGAGTGGCTTTGTCATGGTGTGCCTTCAAGTTGGTACCAACTCATAGCTTACCCTGCCGTGGTTTCCAAAGGTAATAAATTTCACAGGAGGGGACTGCCCATCTTTCTTCCTGGAGTGTCTGGTGGATTTGAACTGAGTGCCTTTTGGTTGGCAGCATAGCCTCTTACCACTTACCAGGGAGCTCCTTACCAGGAAGCCATCAGAGCTCCTTCTTGGAGGGGCTAGTGGGTTAGGCCAACCTTTTGGTTAGCAGGGCTATACAAAATGCACTATAATATCAGAACTTCTATGTAAATCTAAAACCTCTCAAAACTAGCTCCCCTGCTTCCAGGATTTCTCTAAATCTAGAGTGAGCTTCATTTTTTATGATTTCTTTTAAAATTCTAATTTCCTTTTAAGTTAATAAATAATTAAAACAGTGGAAATTCTCTTTCTCCATGTAGCCAGTTCTAATCCCTCATAATGAATTTCCAGAGTTAATTCACACCCATGTGACCAGTTCTAATCCCATGTAAGACATTTGCTGTTTCTTCACCCAAACACAAATACAAGTCCTCTTTACACATGATGGAAGTGTGCGGCACTTAACAACAACAACATGTGTTCTGATCATCTATTCCTGTATAACAAACATCTCCAAATACAGTGGCTTAAGAGATTGTTTTAACCAGAATTTGATTCGCTCGCTGAGCTCCACTAGGCAGTTCTTTGTTGGACTTCTCAGTTCTGGTTGTGGTTAGGTACTGACCAGTACAGGAGTCATCTGAAAACTCATCTGGACTAGATGACCAAAAACCTCATCTCTTCATGGAGCTCTGGTAGCCTATGGTAAGAAGCTGTGCTGCAAGCCCGAAGGCACATGGCTCAAATCTACCAGCTCCTTTGCAGGAGAAAGAAGGGCAATCTCCTCCCATGCAATTTACTACCTCTGAAAACCCACTGGAGTGTCAGCTATGGGCCGGCTCTGACTTGACGTTATACAACAACAAAATCTTCACAGGAAGTAGTAAGAATATATTACAGAATTGCTCGTGGAACAAGAGATGGTGGTCACTTTCTAAAAATGAAATTTTTACCACCACCTAAAGTAGCTTTTCACTCCTTCAGTGCCTGAGGAGCCTTCTTTTGCAGGGTCGAATACCTTACCTAAAGTTGCTGTGCTGTCACACACAGTTCGTGGCAAGTTGAATGGCTAGCCCAAAGACTACACTTTTCCAAGGGTTCAAATTCTCCTGGAGAGGAAGAGTGATAGTCTCTTCTTGCAGTTCACAGTCGAACACTTGAGCTGGAAAATATTCAGGTTTGAGTATCTAAGCCATCGATACCATTTCCACTATCTCTGACAAAATTAGATCCTCACCATTTTGTAAGTTGCCAATTATCCAAGCCACCTTCCTAGTCTCCAGTTTCATCCTGCACTCCCAGCCATAATACTTGTTTATGTCCTTAAAAATGTTAGCCCTGATGATCCATTCTCCTATGTGAAAATAGGCATTGGCACCCCACTTTCAAGAAAGGTACAGCCTACTGGCCAGCAGTCTTATTTGACCTGGCTTGTTTGTTGCCTTAAAGAAGATTTATATTTTAAAAATATTGCAACATTGACAGAGCTTTTATAAAGCCTCACATTTAGCTCCTTTAAAAAAAAAAGGCACTTACATATGGGAAAATTCAATTGTTCAACTAATGTGTTCTGAACCGGAAAAAAATCCTGCCCCTGTGCAGTCTATATTTTAGTTGTGAAAAGAGAGACAAAATAAAGAAAATGTTTGGAAAAAGAACTATGAGATATCATCTCGCCCCAATAAGAACAGCAAAATTTAACAGAACAGCAAACATCAAATGCTGGTGAAGTTGTGGAGAAAGATGGGCAATCTCCTCCTGTGTGATCAACTGCCTCTGAAATCCCACTGGAGGGTCAGCTATGAGTCAGTTCCAATTTGACTGTACATGGCAACAACAGCACAAGAAACCACGTGGGAGCAGATTTACTCTGTCATATATGACTATTATGGGTCAAAATCCACTTAATGGCACACAATTATATAACATTAAACGGAGTGTGGAGGGAGAGACAGGGGTAGGCTGAGGCTTCCGGCAGTGACTAATTACCAACTGATGTTGCAGTATTTCAACATTGTAAAAGCTGATACAGGCTGACAGGATACGCAATGGGAGCTCAGCCTTGTCTAAATCTGTTGTTAGGTGTCTTTGAGTTGATTAAGAATCATAGAGAGCCTATGAACAACAGATCAGAACCCTGACCTGTCCTGTACCATCTTCACCACCTCTGGCACTCTGCTTCATCTCACTGAAGGTCTTCTCTTTCTCTGATCTTTTCTTTATCTTTCTCAGCATAAAGTATTTTTCCAGGAACTGGCTCTTCCTGGAAATATGCCTGAGGTATGTGAGACAAAGCTTCACCATCCTTTCCTCTAAAGAGAGCCCTGGGCTACACTTCCTTCAAAACAGAGTTGCTTTTCTTTTGGCAGTCCGTGGGATATTCAGTACTCTTTACTAAAATCACAATTCAAAAACATCAATTCCTATCTGGTCTTTCATTTTCTAACTTTCAGATGCATGAGAAGCAATTGAAAAAGGCCATGGTTTGAAGCATGTGCACTTCAGTCTTTAAACTGACAGCATTGCTCTGTAGCACTTTGGTGAGGTCCTTGACAGATTTTCTTAAGATAACACATCTTTTGTTGTCTTGACTGCTGCTACCATGGCTGTTGGTTGTAGATTGAAGTAACATGAAAATATTGACAATTTCAATCTTTCTCCATCTACCTTGATGTTTGCCTATTGACCTAGTGGTAAAGATTTTTGTTTTCTTGATGTTGAGATGTTGGATACACATAATTGGTTAAAAAAACAAAAACCAAACAAATCAAACCCAATGCCATGGATTCCATTCCTACTCATAGTGATCCTATAAGACAGAGTGTAACTTTTCCATGGGGTTTCCAAGATTGTAAATCTTACAGGAGCCTCACCTTTCTTCCTTAGAGAGGCTGGTGGATTTGAACTTGCAGGCCAGCTACTAGCCCAACATTTAGTCAACTGTACCACCAGGGACCCTAATATATGTGATGTTGTTGTTGTGTGCCATTGAGCTAGAACTTACTCATAGTTGATCCTCTGATGAGTTTTCAGAAGCAATTCATGAAACGGAAGAGATTTGAAAATGAGAATATAAATTAAAGCTTACTGCAGATTCATTTTGAGTAACACACCAGCTTTGAGGGGTGATAGAATGAAGGCCTTCTGCATCCATCCTCGCATTTTCTCCCACTTCTTCACTATTCCTCTCTCCTTCTATGGCATTCTTAGTGCCCAATAGGTTCTGTGCACCATCGGCCTCATGTTTTTCTCACGTTGCCCCCCCTTTACTTGAAGTCCTCTCTTTCTGACTGACTGACTCTTCTCCACTCAGCATTCCCTCAGAGCTAAGCACAGTTCAAACTTCCCTCCCTTCATTATCTTTTCTTTGCCCTGCCCAGCCTGGAAGCATTTCTCGCTCCTGTGGCCCAGAATGCTCATTATCCACACTCACTTGGCAATTATCAAGAGTACAAGGCAGTATGTTTATCTGCTGCTGGGCCAGGTTTTAAGTTCCTTAGGGCCACTATTCTTCCTTTTTCTTTCCTTGGTCACATTTCCATACACATTCTCTAAGCATCTCTCATGTGAAGGACCCAGAGCCCCGACCTTTTATAACCCTGTTTTCCTAACATGGACAAGCTTATTCAATTCTTAGTGAGCTTTGGTGGCCTAGTAGCTTTAGGGAGCTGAGCTGTAATCTCAAAGACATAGAGTTCAAATGCACCCGCTGCTTTCTGGGGAAGGATGGGCAATCTCCTCCCGTGCAATTTACTGCCTCTGAAAAACCGCTGGATGGTCAGCAATAGGTTGATTGCCACCTAACTGCACACAACAAGAATAATATTACATTCTTGTAAGTCTTAGGCACTGACTAGGGCCCTAGTGTCCTACCCTATGGATTAAGAATCCTGTCAGACTTTTGGTCATGGGTCGAACTGTGACGTGAAGACTCACAGACCCTTGGTTTTGAAGGACCTGCTAGGATAGTCTCATGGCCAGGCTCCAAGAGCCCTACCTCTGGGAATGGTGTAAACAATGATTCATACTATTGGAGGCCTTTATGTTTTAGGTAGCATGTTCGTCTCACACTAGGCTTTCAGTGAGGGTCAGGTTCCAACACGTTAACAGAGCTTCACCTTAGGTCACCAGACTTGCACCTCACATAACCAACAAAAGCGATCTCCCCTGTCATCTAATGACTGTGCCAGAAAGGGGAGATAGAGCGGGCAATCTCATCTCAAAGGACGTAGACCCTGAGAAGTGGACCTGTTTTGAAGCTCCTTGGCAACAAAGCTTTTGTTATGCATCATTGTTGTTGTTGTGTACCGTCTAGTGGGAACTGACCTATAACTGACCCTCCAGCGGGTTTTCAGAGGCAGTAAGTAAACCTCACGGAGGAAATTGCCTTTCTCCACAGAGCAGCTGGTGGATTCAAACCTCACATTTTGAGCTCATTTGGTCTAAGTCGTGGTCAGCTAAGGGGAGTGAAGTAGGGAGCCTTTAGGGGCGTGGGGGCCATGCGGTAGAGTGGGGTTGGAGGAGAACTGGGCGGCCCCCACACCTGTGGATGTGCGGTTGCCCTCTCGCCCGGACCCCGGGAGAGGGCAGGTCTGAGGGTAGGGGAGGAGGTGGAGGTGAACCGCTGGAGGGGCGGGGTCTGGGCGGGGC
>NW_006399757.1:23759044-23764416 GCF_000299155.1 Elephantulus edwardii | reverse complement strand
TCAAGGACCTGCCGGCGCTGCTGCGGAGCGGGCTCACGTTGCGGAGGAAGCGGAGCGCCGCCGGGGGCCGGGTGAGTGCCCTGCCCGCTCTGGAGGGAGCGCACGTGGACCTTGCGCGGCCGCCCCGCCGGCCGCCCCGAACCCTGCCCGACCCCCGCGAGGGCGCCGAAAGTTGGGGGCGCGCTGAAAGGCGCACTCAGCCCCCGGAGTCGCCGAGAAAGGGGCCCGGGACGCGGGGTTTTCCCCTCCCCCAGCTGCACCTGACTTCAGCCCCGGGCACCTGAATTGAGGTGGCCGGACCGTGGGTTTCGCACGGCCGTTTGCCTCTTCCCGGAGGGGAAGCTGCAGGTGTCCGGTGCCTAACAGCCAGATCAGCCCCGACAGAAAGCCTCAGGCCGCACGAGTGGGACCCCAGCTTGCAGGGGACATGGGACCTGTGCGCTTCCCAGGGGCGCCCCGTTGCAGGAGCTGAGCACTCGGGCTGGTTCCGGCCGCCACCCCAGCCCAAGGGCGAGGACACCCAGGAGTTGGAAGTACCTGAGTGAACTCTGACCTCCCGGGTTCGCACACCTCCTGCCTTTACTCGGTGACGCCCCCTTGAGCTGAAGGGTGCACACCCCCGGGAACCTTAAACACTGACTTCCTGATGGTGTGTTTGGATATGATTTCCTGGTGAAGGAGTGTCCCTCGTGGGGCTCTAAGTGCATTTAACGACCTGAGCAGGTCAGACATGTTTTGTATGTTAAGCGGGAATGGCCTGCTGCCTCACTAACTACGAGGATCCTTCACAAGCCACTCCTGGGTGGCAGGATCTGCCAGAGCCTCAGGTCAGGGCCTCACTTACTCACCAGCACGTTAGGAAATCAGTTTTGGTGGGTTCTATACTGTTGTGTTGGTTTGTCTGAGGTTTTGTTGTGTTTTTTTTTTTTTTTTTAAACTTGTCTATCATTAAGAGTCTTTACTGGAAAGCTACAACGTTGTCAACTTCATAGCTGTAATTTTGAGAAGAAAATCTGGCTTGTCAGCCTTAAAAGACCTCACCGGAAAGGCTTTTACTCTCTTGGAAAAATAGGGATTTGTAGAACCTTAAACGTTAGGGAGGAACACTTGTTTCAATGTGGTTTACAGGGAGCCCTGGTGATAGTCTAGCTTATGCTGTTAACTGGAAGGTCGAGGTTCGAACCTATAACCCACTGGGGTGAAGGGAGGATATGAGGCAGTCTGCTCACCTAAAGATCTACAGCCTTGGAATCCTCATGGGGCAGCTCTGTTCTGCCCTACAGGGCTGGTGTGAGCGCCACTCAGGTGGAGTAGTATACTTTGGGTAGGGAGAATTGATGAATCGTTAGCCTTTTTAGACTGTGCCTAAGGAAGCATTGTGGCACAGTGGTTAAGCACTGGCGCGCTAAGCAGAGGTGGGTGCTGGGAATACTCCAGCAAAGATGCTGCGTTCTGCTTATGTAAAGACTGAAAGCCTTTACAAATCCTTTGGGGCATTTCTGCTCTGTTGTGTAGGGTTGCTGTGAGTCAGAATCTACTAGACAGTAATGAATTTGGCTTAGACTTTGTCCTTCCAGCCCATGTAACAATGATGTGTGTGGCTCACCTCAGAAGGATGTTTTGAAGACTGCTGCTCTTAGTTGCTGTTGAGTCGATTCTGATTCATGGTGACCCCAAACATGCAGAGTCAGACTGCTTCGTGGGCACCTCTGAGTGATTTGGAACCATCAACTTTTCAAGCTACCAGTCAGCTGTTTTAGCATTTGCTAATATTACTCGAGGACTCCATTCTAGAGATTAGCTGGAGTAATTGGATGTTCTTAAATTCAGAGCCCACAAGTAACCTCTATGTGCATGGCGTACCGCGTTGCCTGCAAAAAAGGTGGGGGGAATGTGTCCCACAGATGCAGTGGCTAGGTAAACACAAGCCCCAGAGTTAGAAACTCTGAGAGAATGGAGGGGAAAGTAGGTCAAATCGTGTTCTTATTATCCTTGACAGTTACTTTTTCATGGCACAGAATCCTGAAGACATGAGGGCAGCTCGGCAGTCTGTGACTAGAATTGCTGAGGATTTCTGTATAAATAGATCTGTAGTGTTCATCTGCATAGAGGCTTATGTTTCTTGCTGCCTGAGATTCCGTTTGTGCTTTGCCAGTATACGTATTTACTCTTATCTTCTTTCTTCTGGTTGTGGTTACCTTAAATAATGTCTACCTTGTTAACCCTTCTGTGAGGCTACCACTGTTTTACTTACTTATCTTTGGCACACTTCAAATAAGTGCATGCCTTCTCCCCCCCCCCCTCAAATTGGGGGATGGATGGTCCATTTTCAAATTCTCTAAGTATTGGAAACCCTTAATTTTCAACCTTCCCCCCCTTGTTTGATGTAACCTTTTTTTTTTTAATATTTTGGAGCTTTTTAAAATCAAAGGGATTGAAAGAAGGAAGAGAGCAAACCAGATAATGTGTATCTGGCAGGCTGGTGATTTGAGAGTCTCTGGAATCATCTGGCTAGCTCACTCGGTTGGGGTTCTGATGCCAATGCTAACAAATCATGCTGAGACCTTCAGCTTTGTGTCAGAAGGGCTGTACCCCAGACTACAGCCAAGTGATCATAGAGAAGGTAGCACAGACTCATTACTATGGTTGATAGATAAGCATCTCAGTGCATTAATTTTTGTCTTGGGAATGTTTTTCTATTTCTTAGGAGAATATGAGAGAATAGTATTAAAAACAACATCCAAGCTTCAACAGTTATCAACATTTTTGCCAAGCTTGTTCACTTATTTCTTTCTGCTCCACTTATTAAATTTTTTAGTGGGAATTGGAGTATGTAAAAGCAACATCCTAAACATTATGCAATCTCATTCATAAATATTTAAGTTTATATTGCTGATAAAGACTTTTTAATAATATATAATTTCTATGCCTTTATTGCTCTTAGAATATTAACAGTAATGCTTTACTGTAATGGTCATGCTGAAATTTTCTCAAATAAATCTTTTTACATAGGATTTAGTGGAATTAGGCTGTGAGATTTTTAAGCATAACATCCTACTTCCCTCCTTTTTCCATGCCACTGATTTGCTGAAGAGTGGCTACCCCAAGGTATAGACAAGTGCCCCACTTTCTGGGTTGATTCCTCATTTGTGTTGTCTCCTGACTTGTTTCTTTATTCCCTGTATTTCCTGTAATTTGGTAGTTAGATCTAGAGGCTTGATTCTATTGGTTTCCAAGGCCAGTATCCACGTAGGTGGTGCTGTAAATGATCTGTTGCATCACATCGTGAGACACGTCTAGAAGTCTTTCTTTTTGAGATGTTAAGATCTATTACTGAGTAGATAGTATCAGTTTACCTTTTGGTCTTTCACACAGGAGACCTGGTGGTGCAGAGGTTCAAATATTTGATTGTTATCTAGAAGTTCTTGGTTTGAACCCATGAGTAAATCCATAGGAGAAAGATGTGGCCATTTGCTTCCATAAGATTTATAGGTCTGGATATTTAGTGAGGGCAGTTCTGCTTGTCCTGTAGGATCCCTGGGAGTCAGAGTGTAATTGATAGCAGTAGGTTGCATTTTTGGTTTCTAGTTGGACCTTCAGTGTTTGCTGCAGAAGGTTAAGGACTGCAGCCTTCAATCCTTCAATATGGATTGAAGCTCAATATCAAGAAAACAAAGATTCTCACCACTGGACTGATTGGCAGCATCATGATAGATGGTGAAGAGATTGAGATTGTAAAAAGCTTTAGTTTGTTTGGCTCCACAACCAACACTCTTGGCACTAGCAGCCAGGAAATTAAAAGACGTATTATACTGGGAAAGTCAGGGACCTCTCCAAAGTACTGAAGAGCAGTGATGTCAGTCTATAGAGACTAAGGTACGCCTGATACAGGCCATGGCCTTTGCAATCACTTGCTATGCATCAGAGAGCTATGCAATGACTAGGGATAATAGAAGGAGATTTGATGCCTTTGAGCTGTGGTGTTGGAGAAGAGTATTGAATATACCATGGCCTATTAAGAAAACAAACAGATTCATGGAGAGGATTGAACTAGGCTGTTCCTTGGAGGCAAGGATTCCGAAGCTTTGTCTGACATACTTTGGACATGTTACAAGAAGGGACCAGTCCTTGGAGAGAGACGTGCTTTGGAGGGTGGAGGCAGTGTAGGAGAGGAAGACCCCGGGTGAGATGGATTTGGTTCGTGACTATGGTAATAGCAGTAGGTGTGTCAGAGACAATACAATTGGCACAGCATAGAGCAGGGTTTAGGGCTGTTTTACATAGGGCCCCTGTGCATTGCAGGTGACTCAATGGCACATAGCAACAACAACAATTGTAAACTGGGTCCATTTGTTACAGCTTATAGAATGGTGAAAAGCTAAATCCATACTGGATATATTAATTGGAATTCTATCTGTAAAAAACGTTCTCATATTAAATGTTTGAGTTCTTGAAAGTCAGATTATGCAGAGGAGACAGGAAAAAACTTCAGGTCTTCTTCAGGTCTTTGTTTTCATCCTTTGCAGTGAACATTCTTGATTTATCTTGATTTAAGATGCTTGATTTTTATCTTGATTTAAGATGCTTGATTTATCCTTCTCTTTTTTACTGTACCCAGGACCTCTGGTGGCATGGTCTGTAGAGAATTGCTTTGCTAAACCAAAGGCCTTGTGTCTCCTATGGTTTGATAGGATCTTAGGAGAAAGATAAGTAGTCGTCTTCCATTGTCATTTACAACCTCAGTGAAAGGTCACTGTGTGTTGGCAGTGAATTTTGAATTTTGAGTCTCTGGTAGTTTTCTTCCTTTCTGGGATGACATGTTTTAAACTTGTCAGGTTTATTTCATGCTCCAAGCTTGAAATCAACCACCTTTTCCAATGAATACTGGTTTTTCCTTACCAAAAAACCAAACAAAAAAAAAAAAACACACACACAAAAAACCCCAAAAACAAAAAAAACCAAACCCAAAACAAAAATACAGTTTCTTCAATTTTCATTTCTCTTCCTGGCTTTGTCATTTTTACCTTATTCTTAAGCCTCCCATCTTAATTTTTAGAAAATCATCTCACCAGGATGATTTCCCAGACTGACATTTTCTCCTTAATCAACTAGCTGGTAACTACATCCCCACTTTCTATATATACGTTTTTGAGCTTGACGGCTGTGATGAGATCTCCTTGAAATGAAGTGGGTAATGGCACTGGGCTAAGGGTGGGATCAACACTTTAACTAACGTTTACCCCCACAATAAGGGATTTATCTTTAACTGCCCCACAAATTGCTTTCTGTCAGATACTCCTCTAAATCTGAACATTCAGATTAAGACAGACTAGGAAGAAGGATTGGCCACCCACTTCTGAAATAGCAGGCCT
>NW_006399757.1:23750935-23756114 GCF_000299155.1 Elephantulus edwardii | reverse complement strand
GTGGTTCTCGCCTGTGGATTAAACATCAGAAGGAGGCCTCTTCTCCCCTGGCTTCATTTCTTTAACCATCCTTTGCTCAGGCAGTGGCCATCTCACAGACACTATACAACTGAGAGAAGCTGGTGACTCTCTGAATGAGCTTCTCACTTTGATTTACAGTCTCTTTATCCAGATGATTGCTTCCAAAGAGGAACAAGATAACCCTTTCCCTTTGTCCAAGCTGGAGAGCTTCAGGTGTGACCTAATACCCTTCTTCCTCTGCCAGAAATTGGCCTTTGTTAATTGAAAGAAAGGCGCTCTCCAAGTTATACCAGTGTGCCTGACTTCTGATAATTCTATAGATATATTTTACATGCACTTCATGTAACTTTTTTCGGTGTATTAAGAAATTAGCATTGATTAAATTGAAATGAAAGGCAACAGCTGACACTTTAGCATTGCAGTATGTGTCTTGCAGGTTCTGAGCACTTTTATATATATGTATACTATTACCTCATAGAATCCTCACAGCATGTCTGTGAATTAGAGATTATTCTTCATAGTTTATGAACGTGGAAACTGTAACATATGTATAGTTAGTACATAGGTAGTATATGTCGTTTGCCCAAGATGACAGATCTCGTGAGAGTGTGGGAGAAGGGAACTTTGAAGCCTGGCAATCTGGTTTTAGGATCCAGGCTCCAAATGACTGTGTCTAGTATTTTCCAAACACCTTGAGGGCAAAGGTTCTATTTGCTCTAAAGTGCTGTAGCCTTCTTGTGCCTACTGATATTATGTTATCATTCTGAGAATGGTCAATAAATAAATGAAAGTCTAGGAATACCAGACTTTCCCCCCTTCTTACACATCTACCGGGGTAGGGGGTTCGGGGGTGGGAATGGAGGCATATTGTGGCCACAGATGAATGGCCACTAATATTTAGTAATATTAAATTGCCATTCAGTGTGTCATAAGCCAAAAAAGGCTAGTCTCACCTTAATAAGATCAATTCAAAATCCCCATTTATTCACTAACCTGTTTCCCCTCCCACTCTTTCAGTAACCTGTCAGAATGTAAAGACCTTTTAAGAAAGATGTTCATCTTATAGGGATGGTGACTCACATCAGATACAAGGGACACATGGTCATCCTGTTTGAGAAATATTAACTTCATTGCCACTGATTATGGCAAATAACCCACTTGAACTTTGGTAGTATAAAATTCCACTAGTGATTCCAACAATATTAAACTTTATGAGTGTCAACATCAAGGATATTTATTTGAGGAGAAGGAAGGGGCAGGGGAAACTCTAAAGTTACCTATTCCCTTTTTTTTTTTTTAAATGTAAATTTTAGCAAAGTGGCTCAGTGGCAAGTCGATACTTTGTATCTTGTACAGTGTTTGATTCCCTAACTGACTCAGTGCCATTGCTCAATCCTTGAAGGAGCTTCACTCTGAGCCTGGGTTTCTACTTCTGTAATAAGATACACTGTGGGTCAGGTTTTTCTGAGAATTGAGACAGTGTTATACACAATGAAACATTTATTTTTCCTTCTCAGAATGCTTATTCTAGGCAGATGTACTACTCTGGAGAACCTATTTATGGAAATCTAGACATGGGAAAAAATTAGATTTAGATGTAGTATCAGATTAACTTTTTAAAATATAGAAGTGTCCAGACATAGTGAATATTTTAGGTAGTCTCTAAATACTGATTCTGAGAGAAGTTATTTCACTCTTAAATTGACTTGGCAATAATTGGTAACCACTTTAGCTAAAAATAGATGGAAAAACTAGGAAATAAGTCCCCATCAATGATTTTGAATATTTGTGATTTTTACCCCTTCTTCAATATTGCATAAGAACTCTTATTAGGAATACTGATGCACATTCTGGAGGTAGTTTGCGAGATATTATATGCCTACATTTGAAGGCAAAATAGTTACAATCACTCAATTTTTGTTGTAGTAAATTATGACGTATAAATTATAATAAATGTGGAAAAGGGAAAGTCTACAGATAACCAAGAGAACTCTGGTGGCTTAGTGGGGAGGTGTTGCACTGCCAGCCCAAAAGCAGGTGTTTACCCAAAGGCCTGGGAAGGGAGATAGGCAGTCTCCTCCACGTGATTTCCTGCCTATGAAAATCCACCTGAGGGACAGCTATGAGTTGGTTCTGACTGGATGATACATTGTAAATATTGTCACATCTTTATCAGATTGAAACTTCAGGAGACAAAAAAACCACCACCACCAAAACCTATTCAAATTTATTACTAAATTAACTGCATATTTTTCAGATAATAATGGTTCTGAACTTACATATTTACTTCCAGTGGCAATATGGCAATATGCACAGTCAAATACACACACACACACACACACACACACACACATACAATTTCTGTACTAATAGTTCAGTAACATTGGTTACAGACATAATATTTTATTTCTACTTGAGTTGTTTAATATGTTTATTTATTTAAACTGTCTCCCCTACTAAAGTTCTCATTTGTGTTTGAGATTAAATGTCAGTTTATACTTATGTAGTTAATTCTTTGTTCAAAGACAGGTATTTTATTAATTGGGCTAAGCTGGTGTTTATTTAGTGGTAGCTTCATGGGATAGCTCTGTTTAAGATTTAGAGGTTATATCCAGTCTCAACAGATCCAGTAAGTCTGAATTTGATGTAATGTTCCATGCTTTTCCTTTTCATGTTTATATCTATCTTTTGGTTTCTTGATTTAAATGGTAGTGATAATGGTGGAAGAACACCATCCACTTTGTTTTTCTTGGTCTCATGGCAATTGAAACTCAGTAGACTTTTTAGGGAGAAGGTATTAAAACCATTATTGCTTGTGGAGAAAATACTGCTCAGAGAGCTTAAGTAACTTTCCCATGATCACCCAGCTAGAAAGTGGCAGGAAGTAGAATGGAGCCTAGGACAATTTGATGCTCAAATAGAGGACCTTTCTTTAATACCCTGTCAGGTGTATTGAAACAATGGAGCCACAAAACCTTTTGACACCTTTCCAGTGTCTTCAGTTGGTTTTTATCATCACTTTTCAATTACAAGGAATATTTGGCTGTCACTTGAGCTGCTGCCCATCATCTCCTAGTAATAGGAGCCCTTGTACAAGAAATAGGAAGGTTTGGGATCACTCACCTCTGAAGCGTTTATTTTCTTAAGAGCTTTTAATATTCTCTGGCTCCATAATGCGAATCGACTTGGAGACATACAAAGCAAAGGCTTGCCTAATACCTGGGTGGAAGAGCTGGAAGAAGAGAGAGAATTGTGTTGTCATACCTAGGAGTTATTGTAAGTCTTTAATTGTGATTTGCCTCATTTGAAGAAGTAAAAACTCTGTACTTTGTCATTGTTTATTTATAATTTACTAAAATTATAGAGAATGCACATTTGGTTTTCAAGGAAATCAATCTTTTGCCCATTTGTAATGTGGTCAGTGGATGACTTTTCATTCCTCCCTCCCTTTTCTTTGGACCCCACTCTCTTCTAAGAATTAAAATGAAGCATTCCAAAGAAAGTATAGGCAGACCCAATTTGCATCTCATTTCTTGGACTTGTGGAGGTTCTGAAGTCGGGACTACTCCAGACCTTTGAATAGAAAGCATATTTCTAACCTGCCTGTTGGAGAATAAAACCTTTGTGTTATATTTTATTTTTTGTCCAAAAAGGTAATTTAGGGCCAATCACTAATTCATTCTTCAGCAAATCTATGTCAGTTTGCTGAAATGGAATTTGTTTGCCTCTGAATAAAACAAATGTTTCAGTGAGATGTGTTGGAGGTGAGGATGACAAGTATGTTTATTTAAACAACTGTCCTATAAAATCATATTGAAGTTATTTTAAGAACTTAAAGCATATTAAAGGGCTCTGGTGGCCTAGTGGCAAGAAGCTGTGCTATATAATCTCAAAGGCAGGTGATTCAAGGCCACTGACTGCTCTGTGGGAGAAGGATGGGCAGTCTCCTCCTGTGCTGTTAACTGTCTCTGAAAACCCGCTGGAGGGTGAACTATGGGTCAGTCCCGACTCTATGATACACAATAACAACAACAACAACAACAAAGCATATAACTCATTTAATTCCCTTAACTTTATGTAGTAGATCCTCTCATTGTCTTCTTTCCTTCTTCTCCTTCCTTCCTTCTCCTTCCTTCCTTCTTTCCCTCCCTCCCTCCTTCCTTCCTTCTGACTCAGAAAGGTTAAGTACATTTCCTAGGATCGCACAGTAAGTAGAGGAGAAAAATGTCTACCTAAAAAGAAAAAATGGAAACCCAGAGTTTACATTTGTAATTGTTCTGCTGTACACATTCTCTGCCTAAAATGACAGCCATATTTCCCTGACTAGAGTCCCTTTTCTGTTTCAACCCTTTTGGGAGCAAATACATTTTAGAGTTGATGTACTCATTTAATAAATGCTTAATTGTTTTTATTGTAAAGCTCTTCTATTGATAATATGTCTTAAAATTATTGATAATGTTTTAAACTTCAGGAAACTTGTCTCAGAACTCAGAAAAGTAAAATCATGTTTCAGTGTTTAAATGTAGGTGGGTAGTTTATCAATAGAAAGATCAGAGTTTTGGAAAGGTGAATGCAAACAAAACCCCTAGTTATGTCATTAGTGTGAATTAAGAAATTTAAACAGTTGGTATGAACACTAATAAATAATGCTTGGATGATTTAAATATCTGGGGGAATTTATAATTTTTTTTCTGCTAGAAGCGTAAATAGCCTTAGAGCAAAATTAGAAGTGGAGAAATAAAGTCTCTTATGTGAAATAAAGTATATTTACTATAAATAAAGATTATTTACTACTGGCTTTCTCACAGGGTGGTTTTTTTTTTAATTTAAAAAGTTATATTTAAAAGGTAAACTTCCCATGTAACATTATTCTTCTCTAAAACAGAGAGCATCAACAGGAGACAATTGATTTATCTTTGAGTCCCCATAATTTGGTGACCAGGGCAGATTTTACCTTCTGTGACTCAGTTAATCTTTTTTATATTTCATCTGTTTTTTCCCCTTGGGATGTTGGCTTCTCCTTTATAGCATGCTTTTTTCTTCTTAACCACTAATTGTATTATCTGCAGAAAAACATAACTCAGAATTTCCAACAAGGCAAAGCACATCTTTTCTGCTGAAGCTGGAGTGCTCAGAACAGGGCTTCTGTGTTGGAGCT
>NW_006399757.1:23717562-23750835 GCF_000299155.1 Elephantulus edwardii | reverse complement strand
CCCGCACCCAGCAACCCAAACTCCAGCCCCACGTGCGGTTTTGCTGTTCATTGACTTGACCCTGTCAGATCATTTACTTGCAGCTGCCTTAGGTGAACATGCAAATACCTGTGCTTGGCTAACTCTTACGCCTTTGTTGCAGACTGTAAATTTGTTTTACTCTCACCTGTTACTATTGAGGGAAGTGAACAGCTTATCACTTCTGCTTGGTCTAACACCCCCGTGTTGACTATAATGAACAAACACTGCAAATGGCTCATCCGTCATGTATGGAGTGAGTTTATATATAGGTATGAAATCTTTTCTAAAGTCAACTATGTAGAGAGGGGGCTGTAGGATGGTAACTTTTAGAGCTTGGAAGGAGTATGGTGCCTGTTTTAACCCACTGTACTGGAATGTGGAGCGTGTAGCTGGGTGTTCCAGCTCTCACTCATTGCAAGCCTATGACAACAAACACAACAGTCCTAATCCTGCATCTCCATAGTCGCTACTGTGCTGCCTGAACTCTGTGTTGCAGCTCCTGTGTTAATCCATTGGGTTGCAGATCTTCCTATTTTTGTTTGACCCTCTGCTTTATCAAACATAATGCCATCCTCCAGGAACTGACAGTGTAGTACAGAATACATTTTCTATGCATTAATCGCTGTGTGACCTGGGGTGAGTCCAATAGTTTTTCTGAGCCTCTTTTTTGAAAACAAAATGCCAGATTTCTGTCTGGGAAATGGTGATGGAATTAGTTTTCATGAATTCTTTTTTTTTTTTACACCAAGGTCAAGTCAGTGATCTCTCCCTTCAGATGCTTTCTCCACTTTTACAGCAATGTCAAGAGTATGTTGTTTTTGTTGGTTGCTCTTGAGTTTATTTGACTCATAGTAACCGCATGTATGCAGAGTAGAACACTTCATTAGGTTTTCAGGATGTGACTTTATGGAAAGATTGCCATTGTGTTTTTTCTGAGGCACCTGTGGGTGCCGTCAACCTGCCAGCCTTTCAGTTAGTGGTTAATTAAGCACTTGCAACTATGCCACTCAGGACAATCTAGGTCCATCTTACTCCCTCTGCCTCCAAACCCATTGCCTTTGATAGTGACTGTGGCACAAATTAGAACTATCCCACAGGCTTCCCACACTGTAAATCTTTAGACACAGCTTTCTTACATGGAGCCGCTGGTAGGTTTAACTGGTGGCATTCTGGTTAGCACAGGACAACACTTAACCACTGTGCCTGTGGGCTTCTAAGGTCCATATTCGACACATGGAAAGGTGGGTCCTTTATAATCATCATATTTAAGTAGGGAGGGAAGGGAAGGATAATGTGTTAGCCAAGGTTGCATTTGAAAATGAAAGAGGAGTCTATTACATCAATAATTTATCGTATCAAGAGTAAGTAGAACATATCTATAAATCTGTTTCTAGAAGGTGAAATAATTTGTTGGCTGTAAACAGAATTCTGGGAGAGGTATTGCAAGAGAACCTGGTAGCTGCCCTTTGTGTCTGTAGGAACTCTTACCAGGCAATCTTTTTTTTTCTTTTTTTAAATAAGAGGTTTGTTGCTGTATCTTCTTATCAGTGAAAACTAGTTCTGATTAAATTAGCTTGTTTATTTTTCCTCTACTGTTTCAAGTTGATCACAAATCTTCAAATAACAGCTGTTTAAACCTTCAGATTTCCCATGGCTTGTGGCACATAACTCTCTAAAACAAAACAAAAACATCTACCTAGTTGTTTCTGGTGTACTTTTTAGTATGAAGTTAACTCATCGACATCAAATGAGAACCAACTCATAGCTGACGCTCCAGGAGGGTTTTGAGAGGCTGTAAATAAATCTCACAGAAGGAGATTTAAACCACTAGGGAATGGCAGCCTTTGGGTTAGTAATGCAGTTGCCTATGGACTATGCCACTGGTCCGTGACAAGAAGCTTGAGCTGTCAAAAGCCAGTAAATTTAGTTCATCAGTAGTTGGGTGTTTATGCCTCTAGCGTTACATAGTGCTTTACATTTACAGAGTGCTTTTGCATACATTCTTATTTTAGTGTCCATAATTCTGAAATGAGGTGTTCCTTACCTTTTATAGACTCTGAGGCAAGTAAGTGAGCTTGTCTGTATGCAGTAACTTTACCATCTGTGCCCATTTCACGAGTGAAATACATAGGCTGTTCTTAGGACCGAGCTGTTGCATGGCAATGGCTCAGGGAGTGTGAATAGCTACCATTAACGTAACTACCGTCAACATAATCTTCATTATTATTGCCTCAGCTTTGGGCTCTGAGGGACTTGAAGGTTAATGCCTTTGGAGAACTGGAAGAGATCTCATTGATTATGTTAGTGGAAGTTAAGTAAAGATACGGAGGTTAAAAAACTTGGCATCTTCAGTGAACATCATATAAGGAAGTACAAAGAAAGAGTAAGGGCTCTTAGGCAGGACTTCATTTGGAGTATGGGCAGTGAGGAGAGAATCTGTGGATTCTGGTCAGCATAGGGCTGTGAGGCAGGACTGTAGAGTAGGGTGTCTCTAACTTCAGCCCTTACCAGCATTCCTGCTAAAATAAAGGGCTTCTTAAAAAGGATTCTGAGGCCCTTATTTTAGAGAATAGTAACCCATAGATGAGACCAAAGAACCTTCTGTCCATTCTCCAGGTGATGTGACTGCTGGCCTACAGACAACAGGTCTCAGGAGCCTACAAGGAGCCCTGAGCTGGGCTCCTAACAGAAGTCAAGGCTCAAACCCACCAGCTGCTCCATGGGAGAAATAGATGGGAATCCGCTTCCATAATAGTTACAACTTTGCAGACTCAAATGGACAGTTCTGCTACATCTTACAGAGTGCCTGTGAGTATGAATTGACCTGGTGAGCATGAGAAAGGGTGTGAGTAAGTCCCTGGGAGGTGCAAATGGTTAGTGCACTCAGCTGCTACCAGAAGAGTTGGAAGTTAGATTTCACTCACTCATGCCTCAGAAGAAAGGCCTGGCTATCCCCTTCCCCCAAATTAGTTATTGGAAACCTTGTGGAACCAAGTTCTACTCTGCTAGATATGGGTCCACTGTGAATTGGAGTTGGCTCAAGGATAACTGGTTAAAGGACCTGGGACATTTGGTGATCTTTATTATTAGAAAAGAGCTACCTGCAGAGTCTAGCAGGGTTGTATTTTCCAGCTTCATGGTAGAAAGCCAAACCAAGCTGAGAGAACTTGACTAAATTAATACTACTGTTGATACCCCAGTAGGGACCTCTGGTGGCCTGGTGGCAAAAAGCTGCACTGCAATAGAAAGGCACACTTGAAGGCCACCAGCCACTCTATGGGTGAAGGATGAGCAGTCGCCTCTCATGCAATCAGCTGCCTCTGAAAACCCACCAGAGGGTAAGCTATGGGTCACTTCCTACTCTACGGCACACAACAAAACACCACTACCACAGCAGTATTGGTGTTTGTATATTGTTGTTGTTGTGTGTCATCAAATTGTTTGTGACTCATAGCAACCCAATGTACAATAGCCCTGAAAATGGCTCTAACCAGTGCCAGCGTTATAGTCTCTGACATACCTACCCTCATTACCCTAGTGACTGAATCAAACCATCTCATTGGATCTTTTTCTCTTGCACTGTCCCTCCACCCTTCCAAGCATGATGTCCCTCTCCAAGGACTGGTTGCTCTTTGCAATGTGTCCAGACTATGTCAGATGAAGCTTTAGAATCCTTGCCTCCAAGGAGTAGCCTGGCTTTAGGATGAATCTGTTTGTTCACCTGACAGTCCATGGTATATTCAATACTTTTCTCCAGCACCACAACTCAAAGGCATAAATACTCTTTCTATAATGCCTAGCCCTTGTTCAGCTTTCTGATGCTTAGCAAGTAATTGCAAAGATGGATCAGGCACACCTTAGACTCCAGACTGACATCATTCCTCTTCAGTACTCTGGAGAGGTCCCTGACAGCAGACTTTACCAATGCAAGTTGTCTTTTGTTTTCCTGACTGCTGGCACCAAGAGTGTTGATTGTGGAGCCAAGCAAGCTGAAACTGTTAACAATCTCAATCTCTTCACCATCTATCATGATACTACATGATACCCAGTGGTGAGAATTCTTCTTTTCTTGATATTGAGCTTTAATCCATATTGAAGGCTGCAGTCCTTGACCTTCTTTAGCAAGCACTTCAGGTCCTTCTCAGTTTCAGCAAGCAGGTTTGTGTCATCTGCATAATGTAAGTTGTTGAGCAGTCTTCCTCCAATTCTGATGCCACACTCCTCCTCATAGAGCCCAAGTTCCCAGATGATCTATTCTGCATATAGATTGAAAAGATATGGGTATAGGACATATCCATGGCATACACCCTGCCTGATTTTGAACCATGCAATGTTTCCTTACTTTGTTCTAATGACTGCCCCCTGGTCCAAGTATAGGTTTTGCATAAGCACAATAAATTATTTTTGGATTCCCATTCTTCTCAGAGTCAGCCACAGTTTGTTGTGATCCTCATAGTCAAATGCCTTTGCATAGTCAATGAAACACAGACATTTCTATGGTACTTTCTGCTTTCAGGTAAGATTCATCCAACATTAGCTGTAATATCCCTAGTACCACAGCCTCATCTAAACCCAGCCTGCACACCTGGCAGTTCTCTGTTGATGTGCTGTTCTAGTTGTTTTTGGATAATTTTCAGCAGACTCTTGCTTGCATGTGATATTAATGATATTATTCAATAATTTCCGCACTCTGTCGGGTCACCTTTCTTTGGAATGGGAACAAATATGGATTGCTTCTAGTCAGTCAGCCAACTAGTCATCCTCCAGATTTCTTGTCACAACTTGGTGAGCGCATCCAGAGCAGCATTTGCTTGTTGATATATGTCAATTGGTATGCCATCAATCCCTGGGGCCTGTGATTGGCAATAAAGCAAACTATCATGAGCATTTAGTGTAAGTGCTGGTTATTCTGTTTTCTACTTCACCCACTCCACTCCCCGTTCGGGCCTTGTCTGTGTCTTGGAATCGCCCTCTGTGGACCCTCCCTGGAGAGCTCCCTTCCTCCACTCCCTCTTTGCGTCAGGGTGATCCTCAGTGTCTGCAACCATCTTCAGCTGCAGCTCCCACTCCATGGGGAAGGCTTGTTCTTCCTTCATGCCTGCAAGTGTCTGGTCTCCAGGAACACTTTGTCTTTTCCTTGTTCTTCAGGCTGAGGACTTTAAAGCCTTGTTATTACTATTCCCTGCATTCTGCACCTTTTATTGTTGGGTTTCCAATCCTCATCCATAAGGATTTTCTTAAGAGAACAGCTGACTGACATGGAACCCAAGGAAGAACATTGCTAAAATGAGTATCAGTGGGAGATGTGCGAAGGACTTCATGGATAGAGTGGATAATGGCAGGAAATAAGGAAGTTGGCCCAGTCCCTGGAATTCTGGTGGAAGTTGGAGAGAAGGATGCAAACATCTAAAGAAGTGATGCTGGTCTTAAACCTGGAAGGTTGAGAGGTCCTTAGACCTCTGGCCAGAAGCTATTTCTATGCTAGAGGTGGCCTGATTGCCATTCCTGCTTCGTGCTTGTCCATGAACTTTAATGGCTGAGGTTTAGAGTGACAGTCTGTTGTAGGAGGAATTTGCATTCCCTCTCTACAGTTCCCTGGTGATTCTTTCCCCTGCCATTTTCCTCAGATGCCCTTAGCATTGTCAGCCCATTCACATAAGTTATGAAACCTTTATGTGGTACTTTGATCTTGCTACATTTTGTCACAGTGTATTGAACATGTTCAGAAATGCCTGCCAAAACTACAGGCACAAAGTAACAAATAGTTGAATGGAATAATTACACCTTTCATTCCTTTGCCCATGGGTTCCAGTGACAGGCTTGTCAAAATGATAAAAACATTCTTCATGGATTTGGTGCTCAGCCAAATCATCTTCTACAGTAATTTCACCATGAACCAGGACCACAACACACACTCAAACCAATTCTTTATGTTCCTCCATTCTTTTATATTGAAATGTCATGCCCAGGTTGAAACTATTTCACAGCTTTTAAAAAATGATTTTGTGGTAGTTAGGGTTGGATAACAATACTTTAATAACCTGTGTTAATAAATGAAAACCTTAACAACAACAGCAACAATATAAAGACAAAAGACGTTCTTAAATATCACCGTTTGTACTCATTTCGTTCTTTAGGAAGAAGGTAAATTTTCTAAAAGGAAATTTTTTCTGTTTTTTTTTCTCTTTCTGGATTTTTCTATGAAAGCATGATCATGCACTTCATGTCACTCCATATGGAACAAATTTAAAGCACTTGGGTCATTTTATAGCACCCCTCCCTTTTTTCTGGTTCTTTAGTCCACAGGGTGTGGGGGGAGAGTACCCAGAGAAACCTAGCACTGGTAGCTCAGAGGAGTCCACACTGGCCGAGAAGATGGAGCCTTCCTTCAGGAAGACATCCCAGAATTGGAGATACTTGAGCTCATGGTCAGTTAGAGGAGTCAGCGTCAGCAAGGGGATGAGGAATAGGGTTCTGAGACCCTGGTGAGAGAGTCCATGCCATTCAGGGAACAGTGTGGAAGAGTGGGTGTAGATAGCCCCAGATCTTTTTATTTAAGACTCTGGTGTTACAGTTGCTCTTCCTCATCCATCATGAGTTTACCTCTAGGCTCAAGTGAAAGTGCTCCCTTTCCTCCTAGCTGCCTTTTCCCTTTTCTGTTAGGAGACACAGGTTCATCTTCTGTCCCTAGTAGTATCTTCTCTAGTTTGAATCAAGAAACTTCTGGTTTTTCTTTCTCTTGGTCTTTGCACACCATCTCCTTATTCACCTCTCTTGGAATGAGCTGTCCCTCTTCAGTAAGGGTTTGATCTCCTTTGGCTTTGCCAGTCTCCCTGTTTTCTTGTTCCTTCACTGGTGGATTTAACTAGTAGGGAGATGTACACCTTTTCAATAACAGTACAACATAGTATGGACTTTGCGACCATGAAGAACAATGAGTCCACAAAACATAACATGGATGAAGGCATATTAGTAAGTGAAATATATCAAGCGCATAAGAACAAATGTTATGTAATTGCTCTTTTATAAGGAGAAAAGAACAGGTGGTAGGGGTTATAGTCAGTGGAGGTTACCAGGGGGAGAAGAAGAAGAAGGAAGTATTCTCTAGATCATAAATACTTGGTCTTGATGATGAGGAGAGTGGCACTGAATGTGGATTTAGTGAGCACAACATGACGAAGGTAAATGATGTCGCTGAGAAGTGCTCATGAGCAAAGAAGCCTATATCAAAGAATTTGCCCAACAGTTGACTTCCATATCCATGGTTCCACATCTGCATCCAGCTATGGCTTGAAAATATTGAGGTGATCAAAAAGTTGAATATAGAAACTCCGTATGACCCAGCTATTGCTCTGTTAGGAACATGCCCCAAAGAAATTATAACTGATACACAAACAGAAATTTGTACACCATTCATAGCAGTGTTATTCACCATCACAAGAACATGAAAACAGCCCAAATGTCCAACCACAATTGAGTGGATTGAGAAATTGTGGTACATTCACACAATGGAATACTATGTAGCACTCAGGAGCAATGACTTAAAGAAATATACAGCATAATTTGGGAGAGGCTGGAGAGCATTATGATGAGTGAAGGAACTCAGTCTAATAAGGACAAATACTGCATAAGGCCATTATTATACAAATAGAAGGATAACTAGTAAAACTAGTAAAAGCATGTATGGGAACCCAAGGGGGGAAAGGGTGGGAGCAGAGGGGCGAGGATGGGCAGGGCAAAACCACAGGGCTGCACAGTTTGGTGGGTGGAGGGAGAGGGTGAAGGAAATGGGAAAGATCCAGAGGGGACCTGAAAAGACAGGGTAATGGTGGGCATAGTCCAATGGTGATTGATTTTATAAAACATAATCTGTGGGAATCATTGTATGAAACAATGTGAATGAAGATTAGTGTGAAGCACAGTGTATATGAACTTTGTAAACAAACCAATATAAAAAAAGAAAATATTCAGGTGAGGTGTTAGTCAGAGCGAAGGTTCTAGAAGACTGATCGGAGGTGCCCCTCGCCATGGTGATTCTTCTTCAGCAGCAGTTCTCACGACAGCGCCAGAATGAGGCCTGTTTGCATTCAACGGTGGAGAATGTTCCCTTCTCTCTAGGCTGCCGGAAATCGGGCAGAAGCGTCTGAGTCCGCAATGGAGGAAACTCTATAAACTTCCTTTGGAGAGAAAAAAGAAAAGGAGCCACTTCCTAATCTCTTTATTGGTGGCTTAAACTTTGCAACAAGAGAGGAAAGCTTGAGGAACTACTACGAGCAAAGGGGGTCACTTAGAGACTGTGTGGTAATGAGGGATCCTGTAAGCAAAAGATCCAGAGGATTTGGTTGTGTAACCTTTTCTTTGACAGCTGAGGTTGGTACTGCTGTGGCTGCACGACCCTTTTCCATTGATGGGCAAGTGGTCGAGCCAGAACTCACTGTGGCACGAGAGGAAGCTGGCAAACCAGGGGCTCATGTAACTGTGAAGAAGCTGTTTGATGCTGGAATTAAAGAAGACACTGAGGAACATCACCTTGGAGATTACTGTGAAGAATATTGAAAAATTGATACCACTGAAATAATTACTGATAGGCAACCTAAAAAGAAAAGAGGCTTTGGCTTTATTACTTTTGATGGCCATGATCCTGTGGATAAAATTGTATTGCAGAAATACCACACTACCAATGGTCATAATGCAGAAGTAAGAAAGACTTTGTCTGGACAAGAAATGAAGGTGGTCAAAAGTTCTAGGAGTGAAAGAGGAGGCGACTTTGGTTTTGGGGATTCACGTGGTGAAGGAGGAAACTTTGGACCCAGACCAGGAGGTAACTTTAAAGGAGGATTTGATGGATATGGAAGTGGTTGTGGATTTGGGGAGGGCTGTAATGGGTGTAGAGGAGGCCCTGGAGGTGGTAGTTTGGGAGCTAGCCCTGGTTATGAAGGCGGAAGAAGATATGGTGGTGGAGGACCTGCATATGGCAACCAGGGTGGGAACTCTGGAGGTGGTAATGACATCTGTGGAGGAGGAAATGACGGAAGTGGAAATGACAATGACTTTGGAAATGATAGTCAGCAACCTTCTAACTATGGGCCAATGGAGAGTGGGATTTTGGTGGTTGCAGGAACATGGGTGGACCATATGGAGGAGGAAACTGTGGTCCAGGAGGCAGTGGAGGAAGTGTGGGCTACAGAGGGTGGAGCTGATATAGAGTTTCTTCTTATTGCCATGGGCTTCACTGTGCAAATAGGAGAGGATGAGAGCCCAGAGATAACAGAACAGCTTCAGGTTATGGAAATACCAGTATTAAGGAAACTTACCTCAGTCATGAATAAATATGCAGTGATGTGGCAGAAGACACCAGAGCAGATGCAGAGAGCCATTTTGTGAATGAGTTGGATTATTTAATATATTACTTTACTGTGGAGGAAGGATTGTAAAGAAAAGAAAAATCAATAAAATGCCTTTGAGACAGTTTTTTAGCTTTTAAATTAGTTCTTCTAGTGGTCTTTGTAAGAGTGTAGAAGCATTCCTTCTTTGATAATGTTAAATTTGCAAGTTTCAGGTGATATGTGAAATCCTTTTTAAAGCTTTTTCTCAAAGTTTTGAAAAGCTATTAGACAGGATCATGGTGTAATAAGACATAATGTTTTCTTACAAAAAAAATTAAGTGCATGTATAAAGAAGTTGTTGTACATTTATGATTTAAAAATAATTCTAAAGAAAATATTCATGTGAATAAAAAAAGCAATTAAGTGGTCAGAGCAATCCATTCAATGCTGAGAGGGAGATTAGAAGTGCTGTTTATGCAGTAATTACAGTGTATTAGGTATTGTAAGCAATTTAGGCATGATTTCATGTATACAGAAGGATTTGCATAGGTTATATGCACATATGGAATTATTTTATATAAGAGATATTATATAAGGGAATCTGAGCATTTTTAGATTTTGGTGCATAGAAATAATTTTCACAAATACCAAAGGACAGCTATATAAAAGAAGACAAAAAATACGACAGATGAGTCAGGGCCATGTAAGGACTGGTATAGGCATATAGGTGTAGAGGTAGAACAGGTGTATACATATATAAGAAATGAGAGAATTCCTTATGTGTATGTATAAATACAGCTGCATGTAGGCAGGTACATATGGTCATTTAGACAAACTACAGATACTCCTCAGATGCAACCGTGTACCTTCCAGCATTCACCTTCTGGATTTGAAGGCTTAGGACCATAGTTTCATGGGACAACTCAACAATTGGCATGACATAGTTTATAAATTATGATACAGGTCCTAGTGAAGTCTAGGATTATAAAAGCTTGTGAGTGAGCATCTAAGATACAATTGTCTATGCTCATCAGAATCAAAAGAATTAACAAAGTCCCCAGAATCACAGAGGGGGGGAAAAAAAGAATGTGCAAGTTTGACATGATGGTGCCACTGTCTCTACTCCCCTGAGGCCAGGAAAACTAGATGGTGCCCAGCTAAGCCCACTGGCCTAGCAGACTGATCGATGTAGTAGATGATCCTGGTTACAGTGGGAGAAAAATATGAAATAAAACTCAGCATTCTTAAAAATGGCCAGACTAACTGGACCACCAGAGGCAGAGGACTCCCTAAGACTGTAGGGTTAAGAAGTTCTTTACTGCTGATCCCAAACTGTCCCCTAAGAGCAGCTTTTAACAGAGAAGTGGAGTAAAATACAACTAAAGGATATTACTAATTAGATTGGAGCAGTCCTGTAAAAACATTTGCATTATTTTAGAAAGTCAACATTTAAACTAAAACAAAGATGAGAAGGTAAAGGGAAGGGAAACTGTTGTTGGTTGCCTTTGCCTAGAGTACAGCTCAGAACGACCCTATGAACAACAGATCTGAACTCTGTTCTGTCCTGTGCCGTCCTCATCATGTCTGACAATGCCTCTGACGTTGCAGCAGTCACTCAGTTCATCTGGTTGAGGGTCTTCCTCTCTTTCGCTGACCCTTCCAAGCATGTTGTCCCTCTCCAAGGAATAATCCCTCCTAAGAACACACTGACTATTGATGAGTGTTAACCTTTACAAAGCTACCTGCTTTTCATAGAGATTTCTGCCTTGGGATTTATTTTAAAAGATGTTGCTCCGGCCAGAAGTAAGATTATTAAATTCAAAACCAGTTTTATTTCTTAATGATTGTAATAAAAGAAGACATGTTTATTGAAACAATTAGCTTTAGGAAACAAGGCTAAACAGAAGGTGAAGTAGAGTGGACAAATGGTTGTTTTTTAATTGTTCTCTCACTGTAGGCTGTTTCTGGTAATGTGGCATCTATCAGTCATGTCACAGACATGACTGTAATTACAACTCACATTTAACTTTCCTAGAGCTTTTTATTTTTCCTAAAAGTCTGTTTTATGTACATGTTATCTGATGAGCCAGCTGGCAATATATCCTGTTAAAATTTTAAACAAAAGGTCATGCTTCTGTCATTTTAAACCTGCCAACTGCTCCTTGAGAGAAAGAAGAACAGTTCCATTATGATTTATAGCCTTGGAAACCCAATGGGGTTTGCTCTTGAATCTGAGCCAATCTGATAGCTGTGAGTGATCTGACGGACCATATGCCAGTCAGGATAGTCTTGGTTTTGCTGCAATAACAAAAACACCACAAGTTTTAGCAGCTCAGCACAAGAGGGTTATTTCTTGCTCAATGAGCAACTGTTTTGTTTCTGGGAATTCTCAGGGAATGCTGCCTTCAATGTCTTATGACATTTCCATGGAACCACAGCATGTGAGGAATGGAGACCTGCACACCAGCTTTTAAATACCTTCTGCCTGAAAAGGCTTTTGCTCATGTCATGGGTTAAAGAAGATCTTATTATTTCACTAATTTCAAAGCTCTGGGGAGTATTATCTTCCCAGGAGCCTCAAAGGAGAAAAGAAGCCCACATATTTAAAATAGCTACCACAGCCATTAATAGAGCTGAGAATACAGAAGTGAGTAAAGGCATAACCCCAGTCTTCAAGGAACTCAAAGTCCAGTGGGAGAGATAAATATGTTAATAGTATTGTAATTAGTTTTACAAGATTGTACAAAATGCATGATGTAACTACTGTAGTAGAACAGAAAATTCCTTGGGAGTACAGAGGGAGAAATTCTACTTCCCTATGCTTAAAAAGGGATAAGGAAAATGTCAGAGTGGCTGGAGTTAGCCTGTGTGCCAGATTAAGATTACATAGTCCCTTGGTGAGGATGGTATTTGATTTTACTTTTATGTACTTGCATAATGTCTAAACTAATAATTTGAGATACAGCTTTAAGATATATCTCTACCTGCTCTTTGAAACCTTAAAAAAAAAGAAAAAAGTAAAAGCAATCTGTCAGAGATAGAACAGATCTGCTTGTTCAAATGAAATGCAACACATGAGTATCCCTTTAGTGCAGACTTGCTAAAAATACTTTTACTGAGCAATTATGCCACTGACAGTTCTTTGATCTGAAAAATTAAACTTGCTGTTACCGAGTGAAAAGAACAAAGCCAAGTGTAAAGTAATAATCAAGGTTACTTACTAGAGAACAAAGGTTGTATATACCATACTTCGATTTGCCAAGAGATTCTGATATATATTACATTAGATATAAGTATGAAATGTGTATTGACATTGCAGAGGATTTTTTTAATAGACAAAACAGTTTCAGATCAGATATATGAGATATATGTCTATACCCAAGCATACATACAAAGAGAAACAGAGTCTCTCAGTAGAGTTGTGCTGCTACCCTAAATACCAAGTGTCTCTGGAGGTTCAAATCTACCAGCAGATCCTTGGAGAAAGATGGGCAATCACCTCCTGTTACAGTTTACAGCCTCAGGAACCCAGAAGAGGATATGAGCTGCAAGTGACTCTATGGCAGTGAGTTTGAGAGATTTTTATGTTCATAGCATTTCTATATATCTTATTTATTTACACATGTACATCATATTTATTTATATATCCTTACTAGGGAGCTCTGGTGGTCTAGTGGTAAGAAGCTGCACTGCAATCCTAAAGACATGCTATTTCAGTCCACCAGCTGTTCTGTGGGAGAAACAGAGGATGTACTCTAATTCCTGGCCCTTCTAAATGCTAGGAATCCCTGTCAACCTGTGAGACTGGCTTTTTAAAAACAAAGCAGGATGGGAAAACAAACTGGCCTTTATGGACTGCAGGCACCTTATTGGCATGTAGTTATTTTTGTTGTGTACTGTGCAATTTGAACCAACTCATAGCTGAGCCTCCTGCAGGTTTTAAAAGACAATAAATTGCGTGGAAGGAGATTGCCCATTTTCTCCCATGGAGCATATGGTGGATTTGAATATGTGCCTTTGGGTTGGCAGAGCAACTGTTAGATAACAGAGCAAACTGTTACATCACCAGAACTCCTGATGGGTGTTACTAGACTTTGTATTTCAAGCATTGGTAAAATTTTTAGAAAAAAAAATAATTATCACTAATTCACATAGTCCCACCTCATCACTTTGTGGAAATTTTTTTTTTTTTAAACTGTATAAAAAGAAACTCATTGTCCTGAAGTTTGTAATGATGTGGCAGGTGCCCTGTCAAGGAGAGCAATACTGAATACTGTTCATGGAGCTCATAGACAGGAGCACACAAGTGTCTGGTCCCTGGTGTGTATTTCAGTAAATTCAATAAGTGTGTGACTACTCTGTGTAGATATTGAATGTTGTTGTTATTGTTGTTAAGTGTCGTCAAGTTGTAGGTGACTCATAGTGACCCTATGAACGAAAGTCCTCAACACTTGTGTGACTTTCATCCTTTCTCCAGGTTCATAGGGTTTTGAATATTGTTGTTGTTGTTGTTGTTGTTTGGTGCTGTCGAGTCATAGACAGGACTCATAGCGACCCTATGAATGAACAGCCTGAGCACTGTCCGAATATAGAGTTTCTGGAGGCAAGCCATTTCGGAAGTGGATGCCGCTCCTGCTTCCAGGCTTGATTTAGTCGGGAAGCTCCAGCCAACACTGTCCACCATGCATACCCATTACCACGATTGGCATACACATCACTGTCACAGTCTTCAGCATCACAGCAACCATGCGTTACCTCTGTACAAGCAATGCACAGACCAGTGCTATACAACCTAGAAGAATGTTTGACAGGACAACGATTTGAACCTGCGGCCCGAGGGCCCTTTGGGCTTTAGGCCGCCTCCTGGCTCAAACCTTAGCTCCAGGCTGGCTCGCCTCACTCCCGGGGACAGAGCAAACCTGCACGTCAAACACATGCCTGGAAAAGCAGTCAACTCCAAAAGCTTGCCATGATTCCTGTGCTCACACCACCATGCTTCTCCTTCTGGCAAGGAGAACTTCCGAGACCCTGGGAGGAGCCAACCAGGAACAACAGGGTTTTGAATAGGATTTCTAAATTCTAGATGCTTTTTAAAATTTTATTTATTTGTTTACTTTTTGTGTGTGTATGTGATATGCTAGAGCTCAAGATCTGGCTTTTCAGATCATGAACTTTCATGGAACACCTTTTCCCTGATAAGAGGAATGAGTTTTTACATGATAGAGTCCAGTGCCTCTCAGCTTTTTTTTTCTGCCACAAAACTCACGAAACAGCTATATATGGGCCGGTTATGGGCAATAAATACCCCATGAAAAAATGTGCTGGACCACTGATTGAAAGGTTGATGGTTCAAACCTACCCAGAGGTGCTTCAGAAATAAGGTCTGATGATCTGCTTAAACAAACAAAAAAAAACCCATTGAACAATTCTGTCCTACCCATAAGGGGACACCACATGCTAGAATCAGGCAACTAGACGTACAAACAGATTGTTTTGAAAAACAAATTTATTTAATTAAAAAATATACCAATACATTTCATTATTGCTTTTACAAGCAGAGTAGTTCTTGCAGCATATAACAACTAGAGAAATAACGTGACTTGATGCTTCAGTTGAACACAACTGATTTAGTCAGTCTGCCCTTTAAAGAGTCAGAAAGATGAGACTTGATTAGGAGTTTTGGAAAAGGTACAACCACAGTGCTCCTTGGAGACAAAGATGACTAAGTTTGGTCTCACACACTGCAGATATATTGTTAGGAGAGACTATGCTTTGAAAAGGGGCATTGTGCTTGGAAAGGTAAAGGGTCTCTGTTCCATGTGAATGAATGGAAGGCCCCCTAATGAGATGGATTGACACAGTGACTGTGGCAAGGACTCAGATGTGTCAGGGCTGACAAGGATAGGACAGGACTCAGATCTTTTGTTCATAGGGTCACTATAAGTTGTACTTGACTCGATGACATCTAGTAAGAACATGCGAACTACTAGGCAATCCTGAAGGTGCACGGTTCAAATCCACCAGATGTTCCGCTGGAGAAGGAAGGGCAATTTCTTTCTGTGCTAGTCAGATCTGACTCGAGGGTGCACCAGAAGAAAAAAAAAGAACACCCCCCCAAAAAAAAAGATTAAAAAAAAAAGAACTACTAGACCGAGATAGTATTTGAAGATAAGACTTAACTAGTTGGTTGGTTAAGTCTAGTTTAAGTAGTTAAGCTGTCATAGAGAAGAGAGTGGAGCATGTGAAGGCAGAAGGAAGCGTGACATGTACGAGAAGAGTGAGAGTCGGTTTTAGTAGTTGGCTCAGTAAATCTAGGGAATGAGATACCTTGAGTTTTGTCCTTCTTTCACTGCTCTTTTCAACAATGTAGAACATCAGTGGTATAACCGTGTATAAAGGTGTTACTTTCTCACTCTCTCATTGCCATTTGGTAGGAACCATTTCATAAATGACCTTCCAACCAGTGTTGGAAGACTGTAAATTACACAGGAGCTTGCCTGTCTGTCTTTGGAGGAGCAGATTGGTTTGTTTCACCTTTTAACCTGCCTTTGGGTTGACAGGACAACACTCTGCCTCCACCAGATCACCAGAATCCCCTAGAGATATTAGACTTTGAATTTCATGTCTTAGCAAAAGTTTGACCAAAAATTTCTTGGTAAACAAACAAGCATATGATTTCAAACTTAAAAAAAAATCAGTAAAAGCAAAACGACCCCAAACAACTCAGTACCCTTTGCCATTTTGTGATAAATGACATTTTAGCTCCGATGTAAGAAAAGCCCAGACCCAGAATAAAGGGTTGTTGTTATGTGCTGTTGAGTCGCTTGCAACTCATAGAGATCCTATGTACAACAGCCCTAATCTCTGCTCTGTCCTATGCCAGTTGCACTGTCTCTGACACTGCCATCCCGATTACCCCAGTCACTGAATCATTCCACCTCATAGAGGGCCTTCCCCTCCTGCGCTGTCCCTCCACCCTCCCAAGCATGATGTCCTTCTCCAAGGACCAGTCTCTCCTTACAACATGTCCAAAGTATGTTAGACAGAGCCTCAGAATCCTTGCCTCCAAGAAGCCACCTGGTTTAACCCTTTCCAGGATGAATCTGTTTGTTTTCGTAGAAGTCCATGGTACCCTCAATACTCCTCTCCAGCACCACAGCTCAAAGGCATCAATTCTCCTATCCTCTTTAGTCATTGTCCAACTCTCGAAGCATAACAAGTGATTGCAAAGACCATGGCCTGTATCAGACACACCTTAGTCTCCAGAGAGACACCATTGCTCTTCAGTACTTTGGAGAGGTCCCTAACAGCAGACTTTCCCATGGCAATGTGCCTTTTAATTTCCTGGCTACTGGTGCCAAGAGTGTTGACTGTGGAGCCAAGCAAACTAAAGCTGTGAACAATCTCAGTCTCTTCACCATCCATCCTGATGCTGCCAGTTTGTCCAGTGGTGAGAATCTTGTCTTCTTAACATTGAGCCTCAATCCATATTGGAGGCTGCAGTCCTTGACCCTCTGCAGCAAGTGCTTCAGGTCCTCCTCAGTTTCAGCAAGCAGGGTTGTGTCATCTGCATAACGTAGATTGTTGATAGATCGTCCACCAATCTTGACCCCACATTTCTCCTCATAGAGCCCAGCCTCCCGGATAATCTGTTCTGCATACAGGTTGAAAAGGTGTGGAGATAAAATGCATCCCTGACATATGCCCTTCCCAATTTTGAACCATGCAATGTTCCCTTGCTCTCTTCTGACAACTGCCTCCTAGTCCAAGTATAGGTTTCAGATTAGAACGATCAAGTGTTCTGGTATTCCCATTCTTCTCAGAGTCAGCCACAGTTTGTTATGATCCACACGGTCAAACGCCTTTGCATAATCAATGGAACACAGATATACATTCCTCTGGTATTCCCTGCTTGCAGCAAAGATCCATCTAACATTAGCTACAATATCCCTAGTACCACGACCCCTTCTAAATCCAGTCTGGACTTCTGGCAGTTCTCTGCTGATGTGCTGTTCCAGTCGTTTTTACTTTATCATAATTAAATTGTAAAATAAAACAGTATCACATTGTCCTTATTCTTAGTGTGCTTCATATTGGCATTTGGAAACTACTTTTTGCAGTAGGAATCTGAGTTGTGGGGGCTGGACAGGGGAAGAATGCTTGTGGGCACAACTGAGCAAGTATAAGGGTTCAGTTACCCACAACAGAACTCTTCCTGAGAAAGATCAGCCCAGGTGGGAGATGTGCAGATTGGAGAAAGGGGATCTGGGAGACAGAAAGCTCTTTGTGGGGGGTTGTAGTCTTTGACCTTGATGACCTGATCTAAAAGGAAAGCATTGGGAATGGATGTAAGAGTTGGGAAGGCAGGAGTGCTGGAGCTTTGCTTCATTAAACAGTGAAAAGTCATCTAGAACTTGGAATTATTTCCTAAAGTTGAGAGGAATGTAACTCTAGAATTATAACCAAAAAGGGTCTTTTTTCTCTAATGAAGATCTCTTATATTCCTCCAACTCTTTTTGAAATTATGAGAAAGATGGTCAGTGGGTTTGTAAGACTTGTCTCTCTGTGTAAGCTTATATGAGACAGACCAAAAGGAAATGCTGCTTTTCTTTTTTTTGCTTTCAGAAAAAAACTCCATTTTTAAAATTTCTTCTTTTCAGCATTTGATGAAATCTGTAGTTTCAATCCTGGGGAAATACATGTATACACAGTTCTGTATGAGCAGCAGTCTGAAATTTTTATAATACTCCAGTAGTCTGAGTACTGGCCTGAAACATTTCATTTGGAAATTTCCATTAAATTTCCATGATTATTAATGGAAAAAATCCTTATGATACACTTTCCTCAAAACCACTAAATGTCATTATTGTTAGAAGCTGTCAAATTGACTCCAACTGTCAGCTACCCTATATGCAACAGATCAAAACCATGCCCCAGATCTAAACAAATTGTGTCCTCATAATTTACACTTTACTTACACCCATTGTTACAGTCGCTGTATGAATCCCTGTCTTTAAAGGTCATCTTTACATCTCTGAGGAGATGCATTAGAAGTGGGTTGACTTGCTGCTCCTGGTGACTATAGGTGTGTTGGGACAGAACTGTGTCCTGCTCCATACAGTTTTCAGTGGCTGCTCATTTACAAGTGGATTACCAGGCCTTTCTTCTGAGGCACTCGAGGTAGACTGGAACCACCAACCTTTCCATTAGCAGCTGCATATTAGTCATCTGCACTAAAGTGGGAGGGGTGTCTCTCCTCCTTGTTTATTTTTCTGAGTTTCAGGATTTTGGTCAGAGAAGAACAGCGTGCTAGTTTGCAATAATTTTAGTGTGTCTTAGTTTATTGTGGGGACCACATTAAAAAAAACAAGACCCAAAAAGCAAACCAAAGCATCCATTTTAATGCACAGTGACTTCACAGAATTTCCAAGGCTGTAAATCTTTATAGAAACAGACTACTACGCCTTTTTACCGTGATGTGGCTGGTGGCTTTGAAGATCAGGCCTTTTGGTTAACAGGAAGGTGCTTAAGTAAGTCATCAGTACCACTGTGATGGACCCCAGGCAGCTAGAAATTGATGCCCCACCCCCTGTTGTCCTCAGGTGGCACCTGCTGGACACCTGGTCTTTACTGTAGATAAGCGTGGAGCTAGCTGACCTTAAACCCAGCCTTGGGTTGAGTGGAAGAGGAGAAGGGAGAAGATAGCCCATGTGGGAAGGGAAGCAGCTGGCTGGAGCTGAAGGAGAGCGTTTGTTCCCTTTACCGACCCGTCTCTGTTCCAGTTCTTAGATTTCTGTGTGACGTGCAGGTAATTGTTGCCTAAAGATACTCACAGTTGCTTTGCAAATAGACTCATCTTGCTGGCTGCAAAGTCTGTCTGCCTGTTTGCAAATGAGAGGCATTAACAGACATTTATAATTTTTTTACTTTTATAACTTTCATCATATTTTTTTTTCTTTTTGATTTCCACTATGTACAGTGAAGGCTTGACTCATTTAACATGACCTGCATGGGATCCTGCTCCCAGGACTTACCTTCCTCTTCCCAAAATACACATGTGTGTTCATGTTAACTGCCAAATAAATACCCCCAGACTTTCCTCCCATGCCCACAGCTAGCTTTATCCCACCACAAATTGGCTTGCTTTTTAAAGCACTTAGTTTCAGTTCTTCATGGAGTCTTCATAAATGTTAGTCTTGGAATATTATTAACAGTAAAGGACTCATAGAGTCCCCCTGTCTGTACTTTTGGTGTTACATTTTCTCTGCCACTCTTCATCAAGATTTCCTCTGCCATTATTCTTAGTCAGTATGTTAAAAATTGATCTTAGTAATTTTCTCCCATCTTGTGTCTTTTTAAATGGTACCGTGTTTCATAACTATTAACATCCACTTAACTTACTTAACTTCCTCACTGTTACTTTAACAGCCGAAATGGAAACTCTTGTAGAAGATAAATCATGTTTATACCTCTGTGAAGGAGAGAGAGAGAGAGAGAGAGAGAGAGAGAGTGTGTGTGTGTGTGTGAGAGAGAGAGAGAGAGAGAGGAAGCCTTTCTTCCCTACTTAAAATTGTGGCATTAATATTTAAAAATAAAATACAAGAGAAAGTTTCTACAACACATACTCTTTTCCTTCGATTTAGTTCAGAGAAAATTATGTCTATTCATGATTTCTGAGCTCCTGTTTTTTTTCTACAAGGTAAAATTGTTAAGATTGCAGATTTTTCTAGCAAAATAGATCATAGTCTATTTATACAATAACGTTTACTTTTTTAATAAAAGCACAAAAAAAACCTACCTCAAATGCCAAAGTATACCCTGTGTTTATTCTGGTTTGAGTTGTAAAGTCAGTTAGTTGATTCGTCTCTCTCTCTCTATATGTTTTACATGGTTCTTAGATGCTGTCAAATCAAATTGGGACTCATGAACCTTATGCATAACAAATAAAACATTGTGTAGTCTTCGATCATCCTAAAAAAGATTTTTAGATATAAAAATGAATATATATAGATATATTAAAAAAAAAATCTCAACCCGTTGCTATGGAGTCATTTACAACTCTTACAGTCACCAGATGGGACAGGGCACAGTAGAACACCCTGAGAGGGGTTCTGAAGCTGTAAATCTTTATAGAAGCAGATTTCCACCTTATTTTCTGTGGAGCAACTAGATAACGGCTGGCCTTGTGATTAGCCGCTCAGTGCTTAACACACTGTACCACCAGGTTCCTGTTTACATATATATATATATTTGTTTGCTGTTTGAGTGCAGCACGATTTTAAATACTTAGAGGAGAAGAGTATTGAGAATACCATGGACTGCTAGGAAAACAAACAGATTTGTCCTGGAAAGGGTTAAACCAGGTGGCTCCTTGGAGCAAGGATTCTGAGGCTCCATCTAACATACTTTGGACATGTTGTGAGGAGAGACCGGTCCTTGGAGAAGAACATCATGCTTGGGAGGGTGGAGGGACAGCGCAGGAGGGGAAGGCCCACTATGAGGTGGATTGATTCAGTGACTGGGATAATCGGGATGGGAGTGTCAGAGACAGTGCGATTGGCACAGGACAGAGCAGAGTTTAGGGCTGTTGTACATAGGGTTGCTATGAGTCGCAAGCGACTCAACGGCACATAACAACAACAACAAGTACTTAGATATTGAATATTTGAGGATTCAAATAGCTAAACAATTCTTTTCACTGACAATTTGACATAAGAAATCTAGAATCAATGGAATATTCGCATTTAATGTGACTATAAATTATAATGGACTAAGATTTTATTTCATTTGGCAGACAATAGAAGGGGTGACTAAAAGCATTTTGTTTTACTTAGACACACATATATGTATAAATGTGTCTTTTTATTTTTTTATAATTTTTATTTATTTGTTTATTCTTTTAATGTGTGTACCATCAAATTGGATCTGACTGGTACAGGAGGCGATTATTCCTCCTTCTTCAGCAGAACATCTGGTGGATTTGAACCGTGCACCTCTGGGATTGCAGTGCAGTTTCCTGCCACTAGGCCACCAGGGCTCACCTAGATGTGTCTTAAATCACTGTATGTATTTCTTACTGTCCGTTGAATTCAGAAGAGACTGAATGCCAACAACTTAAGACAGCAACCACAGCCCTTGCAATTTTGTCTGCACACCTTGCAGTCAATTGCTCCCTCAGGCATAGGCGGGCGTGAGAAAGCCAGAGAAAAAGTGGTTAAAAATTCATGTGTCACTTGATGGTTAATAGGACTGTGATTGTGTCCAAGTGTTTGTTGTCCAACTTGAGACACACAGACCTTAAGTGAGGGTTCTCTGAAAGGAATTGCCTGCCATGAGTCATGAAATTAATTTCTAATTGGAAGCTTTAAAAAATAAATTTCCCTGTGTGTGTCAGAATAAGAAATGGGGATAGGCTTTTGAAAACCTTTTGTTAGCATCCAGTCTTTAGCGGAAATGGGGGTGAAGGCAGAGGGACTAAAGCTTTGAGAGGAAGGAGGAAAGTTTCGTTCTCTGCAGGTGGGACAGCTTTTATTTTTGCCTTCATATTTAAAGTTTTCTTTATACTGATGAATTTTGTGCTACATGTAAGTACATTTATGAAAAAGCAAATATGGGCATACAATTGTGTTGATTAACTCCCAAAGCTTCATTTAAGTCATGATTACATTTCCAACATTGGCATTTAAAAACCTCCTTGAAATTAAGACTAGCTTTGACAAGGCATTTAAATCTCTGCATGGCATCAGAGCTTCGCAGGCAATGTCATAACTCCTCTGGAAGGGAATCTTTAACTGAGAATCCTATTTCTTTGGCTATTTCCTTATTTAATTATTTTGTTATTTAGTGCAAATGATTAAACATCTCACTGCTCACCAGATGACTAAAGGTTCAAATCCATCTAGACCTACTTCTGAGAAAAGACCTTAAAGACCTATTTGCAAACAGACAAACAAACAAACGAACAAACCTACAATCAAACCACCCATAGAAAACCCTGTAGAGTACAGTAAGAATGGATTAATTTTGAAGATTATAACTTGTAAGGATATTAAGAGTTCAGAGAATCTGAAATATGCTTTTAAAGCCAGAAGAACTTTATTCTTTAACTGTATGCTTTCCTTCAAGAATTTCAATAGTACCTTAATATTCTGAGTTCTTTCCTTAATTACAAGGGTTTTGGGGTGAGATTTCCCCCCCCCCTTCATTCATGCTTTTGGGGAAAAAAAATTAGAAATCCTTGTTTAGCAGCTCACTGTCTTTATGTGTGGTTTAAAATGGGGAACTTGGTGTGTCGTGGTTGAATACTCGCCACACCTTTTCAGTCTGCTGAGCAAATCATTCATGAAGCTGAGCTCTTATGAAAAATGTGGCATCAGAATCAGAGGAAGACTCATGAACAACCTGAGAAGGCAGATGACACACCTTGCTTGCTTAAAGCATGGGGGACCTGAAGCGCATGTTCCAGAAGATCAAAGACTGCAGCCTTCAATATGGACTGCATCTTAACATCAAGAAGACAAGGCTCCTTAGCGCCGGGCCAGTGGGCCACATCATGATAGATGGGGACAGGATTGAAACTGTTGATGATTTTGTCTTGCTAGAAACCAGAATCAACACCCTTGATACCAGCAAGTACAACTTATAGTGACTCTATGAACAGCAGATCTGAACCAAATGCTGTCCTGTGCCGACCTCACAATCTCTGACACACTCGAGCCCATTGCTGCGGTCACTGTGTCAATCCTCCTTGTTGAAGGACTTCCTCTTCTTCATCAACCTTCCACCTTTCCAAGTATGTTGTCCTTTTCTAAGGAATAACCCCTCCTAGCAACCTGCCCAAAGTGTACTAGACAAAGCTTCACCTTTCTTACATCCAAGGAGTGCTCTGTGGTTGTGCATAGACCTAAGTAAATTCAAATACTGGTATTCCAAAACCATTAATATGACTTATAATCCAGAAAAATGACCACGATGCGATTAAATGTATAAAATATTTATATCATCTTTCTAAAGTGCAGTTAGGCACATTTAGGCAATGTATAACTGTATATATGTCTCTAATCCCAGAAAGTTATAATAGAACTCAGGAATCCTAATTACAGGATGGGTTGTAGTAAACACAACAGCTTCCTAGACGCAACATATGTACGTTATGCCTCTTCTATAATGTGGTTGTTGCATTGCCAGGCACTTAATGGTATAATACATATATAACCTTTAAATACCCACTCTTGATGGTAATGCCCATTACTGGCTTCTGCATATACTAGACTGTATTTTCTATCTAAAAAACTTACCATACAACAATACATGCTTCAACTGAAAGGCAACAACATCCAATCTGGAATATCATGTTTCTCTTCTGAGATTTTTTTTTCTCTGTTAAATTTTCTTTTGAAAATATTACTTAGAAGTGCATGATGGCTCTCAACTACAGAAAAACTAGTGATTGAATCAGCAAGAGACAAAGTAGAAACATCAGTTTGGAAACAAAAGGTTATTAAACAACACAGAAGTAGACATCCAGTGAATGCTGTGGCTTCCTGTTCAGGCATTTCACACTCTCCAGTCATGATGATCCTTAAAGACAAAGGAGGTGAGACGGTTCTCCAAGCTGTTAAAGGATCAGCTCTGTGGAAATCTGCAAGGTAATGAAAACATGAGAGGGACTTCTCTCCAGCAGGGTAAAACTGCTAATCCTGTGGAGTGAGGACAAAACACAAAAAAGCGAATCCTTCTCAGCATAGGATGGTCATGCTAAGACAGGAAGCTTTTTCAAGATGCTCAAAGAGGAGGACTAAGACTATGATACGGTGTTTGCAGGCACAGTAAAATCATATAATGTCCTATTTCACAGAATGTCTCTTGAACATCACACTCCTGAGTGCTAACTCTGAACACTAACATTATTAGAATGGAAGCTGAGCACAGCCTAGCTTGTGGTTTTAGAAGTGAAGGGCTGCCCTGTCTTTTTTCATTATGCTGTTTGAGCTTGCCCCCTGCAGGGTTGCTGTGGGTCAGAAGTGACTTGATGGCAGTGCAATTTGGTAGTTTTCCCTTTTCTGGTCATCCCTGCTCCCCCCCCCCTTTTTTTCCCTCTTCTAACAGAGAGCTCTTTAAATTTCTACTTGCCTCAAGATCTCCTCCCTGCTCATGTATCTTGTGGACAGGCGAAAAGAAAAACTAAATGGATTTCATTGAGGAGAAAGGGGAAAATAGTTAAACCCATCCTTTCTAATATGATCTTTGATCTTATCTTCTTGTCCTTATAGGTTTATCTCATCCTTTCTTGACCTTTTCTCATTCTCTGTTGTCTATGAATGTGTTTATAGTAGAGCTAACTTAAGTTTGAAGACCTCGGGTGGAAATGGTTAAAAACTTAGCAGCTAACAGAGAATTTGGGGTTTGCACTATACACCCTCTCTGTAGGAGAAAGACTTGGCAATGTGCTTCCATGAAACAGAGATTTCTAAGTGCTGTCAAGTTGGAGCCAACCCACAGCCGACCTTCTAGCTGGTTCTGAGAGGCTGTAAAGAGCACAGAAGGGGATTGCCCATCTTTCTCCTGTGGAGCAGCTGGTGGTCTCAAAATGCTCACCTTCAAGTTGTCAGTGCAGCTCCTTACTGCTAGGCCACCAGAGCTTGGTTACAGCCCAGCAAACCCTGTAGGGTAGTTTTGTCACTGTCACAGCGAGTTGATAGAGGTTGGAATTGACAGAACCCAACAACAACTGAAGTTTGAAAGTCTTTTAGGCTGGAACTATATTTTTAGTATTTTATATAGTTACCATTTTTATCTGGCTGACTTTGCCTTTCCTTGTGAGCTTGGAGGTGGGGAATGGTAAGTAGAAACTTTATGCTGTGTTTAAATTAGCTGTTTTGTTATTATTGTTTCTGGTTATAAAAGTACTATTTCTAATATTGGAAATTGAAAGGCTTGGGAAAAGACAGAAATAAATCTACCAGTAGCGTGCCACATAAAAGCCAACATTGTTAGCATTTTATACATTCCTTCAGTTTATTTTCCAAGTATAGTTAACCTTTACTATTTAATTTTACTCACTGAACTCACTCTCCCCCATGGAGTGTGCTATAGGTCCCGCCACTGGATTTGCAAGGCTGTAAATGTTAACACAAGGAGACTGCCCTTCCTTCTCCTGCAGAGCTGCCAGTGGGTTCAAACCATGGGTGATGCATGTCCCTTTGAGTGGAAGCACCACACACGGTGGGTTCTGCCTCCTGAGCTCTTGCTACTTGAACATGGTGGTGATGTTGCATACCACTGAGTCAGAACTGACCCACAGCTGACCAGCCAGCAGGGTTCATAGGCTGTAAATTTTATGGGAGAAGCTTCACCACTATCTTTCTCCTGTAAGGCAGCTGGTGGATTTGAACCACATGCTTTTTGGTTGACAGCTCACCTTTTTACCACTGGGCCACCAGGAGTACCTTGTACCTGGACTAGGATGTAGGAGTTTGGGATTATGAGCCAAGGAAGGTCAGGAGAGAGGGAAAAAGAAGAGGAGGATAGTGTTTTGGGATAACTAAAGATGATTAAAACCCAGTTAAGTAGTAAAAGTGCCCTAACAAAAGGTTTAATTCATATAGATGGTTTTGGTTGATTCCTCTGCCATGTACTTTTGAAACACTGAGCATTTTATCTTCTATCTATCTATTTTGTTTTCTAGGCTATCGATCAATCGTAACACGCTTTGAGAAGGATTTCTTTTTGATAATTAAGCTATGATTGACTCTAACTTAGCTGATTAAATTAGGGGGGAAATTAACTTAGATGCCTAATTCAGTACAGGTAGAAACAGTGAAATTGAAAGTGTTTGGAATGAAATTTGATTAAAAGGGAAAATTGAGGGGGTTCTAAAATTGGATTCCCTTATAAGTACCTCTTAAAATAATTAATGCTGGGGGAGGAGCTGTGAACACAAAAAGCTTAAAGCTTCTTTTGAATCTCCCAAAGCAGAATACATGGAAACTGAAATCTGTCTGTGATTTTCTCCTCACCTGTTGTTGTTGTTAGGTGCTGTTGGGTCAACTGTGGCCCTAAGAACAACACATGTGGATGTTACCCTGTCCTGTGCCATCGTCACCATCTCCAATATGCTTGAGTCCATTGTTACAGTCACTTTGTCAGTCTGTCTTATTGACAGTCTTGCTCTTCTTCTCTGACCCTCCACCTTTCCTTGCATAGTGTCTTTTTCCAAAGACTTGGGATGATCCCAAGTTGCTTCATTGTGAGGATTTGTTAACTCTCATGTTTGACCGCTTCCTTATGTTTCCTGACTTTGAGAGTTAATGCTGGTTTTCACTCAACTTTGCCAGCCCAGGTAACATCATGTCTACGCTAGATTAATGTCAATAGTGACAAGTCTTTAGTAACCAGGAGAGGTTTGGAAGAATGAGTGCAGTATCTTTAGATTCTCAGGTGGTTTGCTTAAGCACTGGGGCAGATTTTCAACATACTGTTTTTGAGTTATGTAAGGAAATGTTTGGGGAAGGTAATGGCTGCTTAGGGAAGCAAGCAAAACCAAAATACTTTTTAAAAGTCCCAGCTCAGATTCCTTTGGAAAAATGTGAGGTTAAACGGTTGGTTTCTTTATTGTAGGACTTTATTTAAATAGTGTCGTTGTCGTTGTTGTTATCTTTAGGTGCCATCTAGTTGACTGTGACTCACAGTGACCTCCTGAATAAGACATTGGAACTTTGCCCAGTACTGTGTCATCTTTAGTTCTTGTAATGCATGTGTGACTTATACATCTTTAAGAAAGAATAGAGTAAAAGACATCTTCAGAATTCCTTTTAAGCATATACCCCTCTTTAGGAAGTTATTTGTTGACATCTTGAAGGACTTTTTAAATTTAGAAACATGTGCATCGAGGAAGAGGGTTTCAGATTTCGGTGGTTGAAGTTAGAAGTCCTCGTGTGATGCCTGAGTCAACTCACCATGACTGTGTCAGCCCATCTCAGCCAGGATCTTCTTCCTCTTTTCCACTGACCTTCCACCCTTCCAAGTATGTTATCCTTCTCCAAGGTCTGCTCAGTTTGGTTCAGGATAGAGCGAGGTTCAGAGCCATTGTGCATAGGGTCGCTATGCATTGTAGTCCACTTGATGGCACATAACAGCCACCACAGGGCAGTACACAATGATTCAGCAGCCTACCACCAACCAGAGCTTTCTGGTGGCCTGGTGGTAAGAAATTGTGCTGCTAATTCAAAGGCACATGGTTTGAATCCACCAACTGCTCTGTGGCAGAAGGATAGATAGTTTCATAACAACAACAACAACAACAACGACCCACTGGAGGGTCAGCTGTGAGTCACTTCCAACTTCACAGCACATGACAACTAACTAAAAGTTTGGTGATTGGAACTCATCTAAAAATACCTTATAAAATGAGGCAGGCAATCTTTCCCCCACAGATTAGATCTTGAAAACCCTGTGGAGCACTGTGCTCTGTCCAAGTACGGCGGCCATCTAATGCACGTGATGCCATCAAGTGGGGATGAGTGCCACTCCTGACCCCCTCATGTGTGGAGTGGAGGGCAGCTGCGTGGCATTTTTAAGGCTGTGGTGTTTCAGAAGCAGACTGAGGGGCTTGTTTTCTGAGGTGCCTCTAGCTGGCTTCAGTGGCCACCCTTGAAGCTTCTTGCTGAGTGTTTAGCCATTTGTGCCACCCAGGGACTCCAGTGTAGGGTAGTGATTTTTTTGGTCACACTTTCATGTGCATACATTACTTTGGGGATCTTGTTAAATTACTTTGTCCGAATGAATGTATCTTGGGTGGAACCTAAGAATCTGCTTTTTCTTGTAAGAATTGAGATAACGCAAATGCCCCTAATTACCATCATCATGAGACTGTGGCTCAGGAATATATGGATAAGGAGCCTCATTGCCAAACTAAAGGCAAGTGGTTTGAGTCCACCAGCTGCTCCACACAGAGCTGTCTCCTCCTGTGTGACTTACAGCCCTTGAGCTGTAAATTGATGCTAATTCATGGCAATGAGAGAGAGAATGGTGGTTTTAGTAGCATTCCCCTGGCACCCTGGTGAGGAAAGTAAGCAGTCAGGATTTTCAAGGGAAATGGAAAAGAATTAGACTTCCCCTTAAAGTCTGAATGTCTGAGCCCTGTGGCAGAGGGTTTTGTGCTCTGTTTCTCATTCTGACTGTGAGGTCACTGGTCTGGATTCTGAAATTGTAATGGGCTTTTGTGGAAGAGAATAGGAAGATGGGGGGAGTGAACAGCATGAAAAAACACTTGATGATTATTTTTTTTTTTAGAGTAAAGGACTTCTAAACAGGTTAGTACAGCTCTGGTGCCTCAGTGGTAAGGTGTTGGGTTGCTGTGAGCTCAAATCCACCAGCTGCTCCTTGAAGGAAAGATGGACAGTCTCCACCCATGTGATTTACTGCCTCTGGAAACCCACTAGAGGGTCAGCTAGGAGTTGGTCTTGACTGGACAGTACATAACGACAGAAATAAACAATAGCCAAGTTAGAAAAAATAATGTAGTTGTAAGGCTAGAAAGTGAATCTGTGGAGACAGGAGACTCTAGACAAGCTACAAAAGGTTAGAAAGTTCAAGATCCTAAAACAAGAAGTTGGCTCCCCCCAAACCCCACAGTACTGATTGGGCTCTGCCCACTATAGAGACAGAACCTCAGGAGGAAATGAGCCTCTTAGGAACTCTGCATTTTGGGGAATCTGATTTTGACAAATTAATTGATAATAAAATGTCATATGTGAAAATAGGAGATGGAATTGGTGATTTCATAGCAATATTGTGAAGAATACATCAGAGTGAGGGGTTGAAGAAATTGGGAAGGACCCATTGGGGACCTGAAAAGGTCAGTAAGGATGGGCATGGATCAATAGTGATTGATTTTATAAAACACAATATAGGGGAATGCTATTGTGAAAGAATACGAATAGAGGAATGTGTGAAACACTATATATATATATATATATATATATATATATATATACACACACACACACACGTATATGTATATATCTCACAATGTATACTAATTTTGTATGCAAACCAATATGATGTTGTTGTTGTTGTTGTTGTTTTTAAAATAGAAAATTTTTTAAAAATACATTAGAAAAGAGGAAAACCATGAAAGAAGCCAGTGTGGCTGTATGAGCTTTCTGTGTACCTTAGATTTAAAGAAATATGTAAAAACATGTGTGTGATAGGGAACTGGGACATGCGGTCCAGGATAAATAAAATCTCGCAAGCCTGTAAGACTCAAGTGCCTGATCGTTCAGGACTTGTGAAATAAATGATGAGCAGCAAAGCTAACAATTTTATCTGTGAGCAAAGAAAGAAAAGAAAGGCCTGCTCCCGTGGCAGATGGTAACATGTTGGCCAATGAAAGACACTATTATCTCCGTCAAGAGAAAGATTTTTAAAGCTGAAACTGCACAAGATAGCAAGAAATAGTGTTCATAACAGCTTTAAATTACTTCAGGGGAGCTAGAAATATACTGAAAGCTTGTACGTGGGATTACAGTGATGCTCTTAGGAGAATTTGAAAAGTTACAGAGATTTAATGCATCATTACAAGTGTCATAAATTTTATAAAAAAATAAAATGAATGTTATAAAGTGCTCTGGAAGTACGTAACAGACATTCCAGCAGAGGAGCTATGAGCATATGAATACTTTTTAGCATAAATGATGTGAGGATATAAAGTTTTGAAGAAGCAGTGTTACAGGCAGGGGCACCATTATATGCAAGAGTCAGAAGCAACATGTGTGTTACTGGATGTAAGCATTTTGCTGTATGTGATCCTTCATATCAGTTTTATATAGTCTAGATTTGTCTGGGTGTGCCAGAGTGGAAACGCTTAGTGTGAGTTGAAGTAGACTCAATTACAATTGAGTTGGTGTTTTTTTTTGTTGTTGTTGTGTTGTTTTGTTTTCCTTTAAAAGGAAAAGTAACAATTATAGTGCAACTAGGAGTCCTGATGGGTGGCTTAGTGATCAAGAGTTGTGCTCTCAACCCAAACGCATATAGTTTGAACCCACCAGCTGCTCCGAGGGAGAAAGATGGGCAATATCTTCCCATGCAATTTACAGACCTCCTGGAGAGTGAGCCATGAGTTGCTTCTGACTAAATGGCACATTACAACTGCTCCTTTGCTTCCCTTTTTTTTTTTAAAAATCTTGCGGGTCAAAAATTGGTGTGGCCTATTTCTTTTAATGTACCATTAAGTAAAAATGAAAATGTGGCTTGAACACATTTTAGGGAAATGTTTTAGGGAAAATCTTAAATTTCCACAGAAGGTAACTTTGGTTTAATAGAAATGAAAATTATCTTCATTAATATCTGACAAAGCAAGGGGATATTTTTATGAGGAGATGTATAGTGTTCCTCCTGGCCTATAAAATTTTTATCATCTTTTGACTAAGCCATTATCTGCTTTTTTGTAGATACTCACAAAATAAGCAAGCAGATAATAAATGTTTTTGGTTTTGTGTGGCATGTGGTTTCTCTTCCCACTTTTCACCTCTGCTTTTGTAGTATCAAGCAGCAGGAGACAATAGGTAAACAAGTAGAAGTGATTGTGTTCTAATAAAACTTTCTTTTAAAAATGAGGTTGAGATGCAACCACTGTGGAAGGTGTTTTGGCACTTTCTCAAAGAGTTGGACATAGAAATACCTTTTGACCCAGAAATGCCGTTACTAGGAATATACGCTAAAGAAACTAGAATCACCGTTCAAACAGATATATGCACACCATGTTTATTGCTGCATTATTTACAATAGCAAAGAGATGGAAGCAATCCAAGTGCCCATCAAGAAGCGAATAGATAGAAAAACTATGGTATATTCATACAATGGAGTACTATGCAGCACTGAAAAACCATGAACTTGTAAAACATTATACAAACATGGATCAGCCTGCAGGACATTATGCTGAATGAAAAATCTTAGTCACAAAAGGACAAATACTGTATAGCACCACTGTTATAAAGCCAGTCTGACATGAGGTTGGGAGGAGACTCAGATAAGAGTGGATAGATAATGACTACTGCATTGAAAAGTTGAAGGAAAGAACTGTTTAAAAGGAATATATGATTAGGCATTATATGTACAACAGCTCAGAGTAAGAGGTATATTGCAAAGAGGACTAGATGAGGGGTAGGAGTTAATTGTACAACAATGAATGAATATTAAAAAAGTGAATTAGGGGAGAGGGGAAAAAAGAAAAGGGGCATAAAAACGCAATGCAATGAATGAAAATCTAATTTTTCTGTAAACTTTTGTTAAAATAGAAATGAAAAATTTTAATTAAAAAAAGGAAGCTGGATCTGACTCATGCCTCATAATTTTGTATAACTTTGGTTTAGAATCCCACTTCCCTCAAAAACATGTGGAATAAACTAGTGACCTCAGGAGGGTCTTTCCAGTCCTACATGTTCGAAATTTTATGTGCCTTAATTCAATAACTGAAAATAAAATGTAGAATTAGAAGACTTTACGTTGTCAATTTCTTTGTTTTGGAACTTCAACAAGTTGTTGAAACGGCCTAAATGTATGCAAGCTGACAAAAAGTATCTAAGGGGTGAATTTATTTCCAGATGTAAAAATTGCAAGATTAAATTTACTTTGCACATTTTCTTGCCAGGGTGTAATATAGTGCAGAAGTCAACTTTTATCATATTGAGAACTAAACACACAGCAACATTAACCAAAATGTGTTCTTGCTATAAGGAAATAATTGGTATTCTAGTGGATTCTTTAGGGTAGTGCCCCTCTGGCCATTCTAGGGAAGCGAAACTAGTGAAGCATTGCTATAAAAAGCCAAAGATTTATTTCATGGTGATGACTTGCATGCTTGTAGATGCTGACAGGTCCCAGGTCTTTGGGTCCAAAATCAAGATAAAAAATGGTCAGGTGAGAAAGCAGTCTGCTGGCTGCAGAGGCTGACAGAGGCAGCATTGACAGGTAAGGGAGCAGACCTCTGACTTTGGAGGCTGATGAATCCGACATCAGCAACAGTGTAGCAAGCTGCTGCATCTAGTCCAGAGAACTGCAAGTTACTGGCCAGATTCAGGTTCCAGACAGAGCAAAAAGCTAGTGAGCTTTCAAGAGTTCATTATGTTCAGTGTAGGCCTCACCCCTGAGAAGATTGTCCCTACATCAGGTCAGGGCTATATTTAGACTAGGGGTGCTACAGACCACCTAATTCTTTCATATGTAATCAGGGCCCGTAGTATCAAATCATATTGTAGGAATTTTTTTTTAAAGACATCATTATGTAATTGCCACATCAGTATGTAGATACCAAGCCATACAATTGTGGACATAACATCTTAACCATCATATGCATATGGTATGCATCGTATGGTAATTTTTTATATAACATATTGTTGTTTTGTTATGTGCCGTCGAGTCATTTGCGACTCATAGCGACCCTATGCACAACAGCCCTAAACTCTGCTCTGTCCTGTGCCAATCGCACCGTCTCCGATATACCCATCCCGATTACCCCAGTCACTGAATCAACTCACCTCATAGAGGGCCTTCTTCTCCTGCACTGTCCCTCCACCCTACCAAGCATGATGTCCCTCTCCAAGGACCGGTCTCTCCTTAGAACATGTCCAAAGTATGTTAGACGGAACCTCAGAATCCTTGCCTCCAAGGAGCCACCTGGTTTAACCCTTTCCAGTATGAATCTGTTTTCCTAGCAGTCCATGGTACCCACAATACTCTTCTCCAGAACCAAAGCTCAAGGGCATCAGTGCTCCTTCTATCCTCCTTAGTTACTGTCCAACTCTCTGATGCATAACAAGTGATATAGCAAAGACCATGGCCTGTATCAGATGCACCTTAGTCTCCAGAGAGACATCATTGCTCTTCAGTACTTTGGAGAGGTCCCTAATAGCAGACTTTTCCATCG
>NW_006399757.1:23711602-23715347 GCF_000299155.1 Elephantulus edwardii | reverse complement strand
AGTCCACAGGAACCAAAATTTCAGAACCATCTCAAAAACAGGTTTGAGGCCTTGAACACTAATGAACAAAGACCACATGAGTTGTGGGAAGATATCAAGGGTATAACATTTACCTCCCTAAAAAAAAATATATATATATATATTGCTGCACTTAAGAAAATGCGTCTTGAGAGGAGGGGTATGCTGAGCCTACATGGAAGGCCCATGTCATTTGTATAAATGCCCTGTGAGTGTATTTAATTTCCCTTTTCACTCAAGATACTTTGATAGTTTGCAGACATCCTGCTTCTCATATTTTTGTTCCTTTGTATTAATATTCATTGATGATTCTTGTCTGCAATGACTATTGCTTAATTATTTGCCTAATGGTAGTTTTCTATTTTCCTCTTTCTGCTTACATTTTATGAATTGAAATTATTCTTTATTTATTAATTTCTCTGTTCATTTAGTCAATATTTATTTATATTCTTGGAGCTCTGGTGGCCTAGTGGTAAGGAGCTGCACTGCCAACCCCACCAGCTGCTCTACAAGAGAGAGACAGTCATTCTCCTCCAGTGCCAGATCCTGCCTCTGAACGGAGGCAGCTATGACCCTCTGGAGGGTCAGCTATGGGTGGGCTTGATTTGATGGTACATAACAACATGGACTCATACATCTTCATTCTTTGGGTTGTAATCCAATAAAGAGCACTGGTGATGCAACAGTTCAGGGCTCAACTGTTAACAAAAAGGTTAGTGGTCTGAATCCCTCAGTGTGCTTTGGAACAAAATATCTGCTAATCTGCTCTCGTGAAGGTGACAGAGAAGACCTGGTGAGGCAGTTGTTCTCTGTCCTGTAGAGTTGCTGTGGGTAGGAATTGACTCCAAACTACACAGCAATGACAAGATTCATTGTTTTCCTTTTCATTGACTTTTCAAAATGCCCCAGATTTAGCCAGTGGGAGCTTCTTCAAGTTGACTGCAGTGGGAATATTCCCTCTTTGAGTCTAGAGATGACTGCTTGGTTTGATGGTGGTACGAGTAGAGAATTCAGTGAAATGAATTTAGTTGTCTGAAAATTGAATTTTCAGCTGAAAATGGAGAGATAAATAAGCTTGCGAGTTCAACCATTGTTTCTAAATTGTTTGATAATTTAATTCCTAAATTGTGAAGACGTTCCTCAGCTTGCGTTAACCAGGGAAGCTCACTCTGGTAATCAAAACACTCTTGTGTTTGTAAGCAGAGTAAAAATCAAATTGATGAAACTTTGGTGGATTGTCACTATTGTGCCTAGTGGGTGTGTATTTTCTCCTTAGGCAAGCACGATTGTGAAATATTTGTTAAGTCTTCCTACAGTCTACCTTAATTTTATATTTTAGCTTCTAAATACGCCAAACTTGTTTAAACTAGAATAGATCCCTCTAATAATGGGAAGTAAAGACTATGTTTAATTCCATGGATGCTATTAAAAGGATATACTATTTCAGAAGTATTTAGGTACAATAATGACATAAAGGCCTTTTGGCTTAGGGCTATGTCTGGGATGGGGTACATAGAAAACGCATTGCACGAACAGGTGGGATTTACTAGAACAGTGGCTCTTTGTTCAACACAAGCTTGACTTGGGGGTTCAGCCACAGATCCAAATGCTGTTGGTCTGATGATTTGTATTTTTACTTCCTTCAGCACTCAGCAGAACTTGGGAGGAAGGTGATGTTTGAAGAGTGCTACAGGCCTCCTAGCTCAAGTGGGTGATGAGTGTCTCGTATTACCACTCTCATCCACTTATTCTGACACAATTTTACTTGACCCTGGCTACACTTTTGAGACACGTGGGGAGTTTGGGAGAGGGTGCCCAGGCCTGAGATTTTAATTTAGCTGGTCTGGATTGGAACCTAAAATTAAACTTGATGCTATTGAGATCATTCCAAGGAAAGCTGCCCTGTAGTATTTCCAAGGCTGTAAATCTTTATAGAAGCAGCCTGCCACATCTTTCTCCTGTGGAACAAGCAGTGAGTTTGACCTTTTGTTTATCAAGGGAACCTCTGTGCCACCAGGATTTGCTTAGACATCTAATTTTCTCCCTTGAAGTTTCCCCAGTGGTTCTAATGTCCAGCCACTGTTGAGAACTCTTGAACAAGATACCAGATACTTTTTGTGACTTCATGAGATAGATAGATGTACTTATTTGTCATGTTACTCTTAATTCATCACATTTTATGTTATAAAATAAAAATATGAAACAATGAGTAGGAGTAGGCTTAGATTCTGGACTCGCAATTATCTTAGGTTCTGTAAGTTCAGTTTTTGTCATCCATAAAATAAGAGTAATCATGGTATCCACCTCCTAGTTTTGCAAATGATTAAGTGATTCAATGCATGCAGAATACTTAATACAATCTCTTGCTCATAGTACAACGTCAGTTATTACCTCTTCTTAAACAATATGCTGCATATTTCAGTGGCTCCTGGATGATAGCAAACAATACCAGAAGAATGTCTGTTTGTTCTTATTAACTATGCAAAGGCATTTGTCTATGTGGATCATAACAAGTTATGGCTAACATTGAGAAGAATGGAAAGCCCAGAACACTTAATTGTTCTCATGTGGAACCTGTACCTAGTCCAAGAGGCTGTTTTGGGAACAGAACAAGGGAACACTATATGGAATGAAGAAAGGTGTACATCAGGGTTGTATCCCCTCTCCATATCTATTCAGTCTGTATGCTGAGCAAATTATTCAAGGAGCTGGACTGTGTGAAGAAGAAGGTGGCATCAGAATCGGGAAATTCATCAGTAACCTACATTATGCAGATTACACAACTTTGCACTGCACTTGGAAAGTCTGCCCTAAGGGACCTCTCCAAATCGTTGAGGAGCAATGATGTAAGTTTGGGGACTGAGATGCGCCTGATCCAGACCATGGTCTTTTCAGTCACTTGCTATGCATTTGAGAGCTGGCAATGAATAGGATAACAGAAGAATTGATGGCTTTGAAGTTGGAGAAGAGTACTGAATATCCATGGACTTAAAAAAAAAAAAAAAGCCAAGCAAATATGTCTTGGAAAAAGTACAACCAAAGTGCTCCTTGGAGGCAAAGATGACAAAAGTTCATCTCATATATTTGAGAGAAAGACACTCAGCCAGAGGTATTGTCATAGTGACTGTGGCAATGGTCTCGAGTCAGAGGTGGCAAGGAGGAATGGCACAGATACATCAGGTCTGTTTATTGAGTCACTATGGGTTGTATTCAACATTCAACTCACTGGCACTTAAAACAAGTAGCATGTTTCAATAGAGTGATGGCCTGAGAGTCAATTATCTTGCAGTCCTGACCACATTATTCTAGTCTTGGAACCTTAACAAAATGCTTCATTTTTATAGTAGAAATAAAAACTAGCAAATAACTCCCAAAAATTCCAGTTGTTATCAAATCAATTTCAGGTCATGGTGACCCAATGTGCTGCAGAGTAGAATTGTGCTCTATAAGGGTTTTTGTTTGTTTGTTGTTGGGTTTTTTTGTGGCATTTAAAAAAAATAATTTTAGTGAGCATTTACAGAGATTTTGGATTTCCATTCATTCATTGCTGCACTTCTCCCCACTCAATTGTTCCCCCCCACCCCCACAGTTCGCTCCTCTCTTTCAAAAGTAAAAGAAACACTCCCTCCCTGGGACACAATCCCCTCATACCCCTCCCGCTGCCCCAAGTACATTCCACTATGCAATCTTAATTGTGAACTCCTGTGATAACCATAATACCGTATCA
>NW_006399757.1:23690361-23710475 GCF_000299155.1 Elephantulus edwardii | reverse complement strand
TGATTTCATTTCCTTGTCAAAAATCAGTTGACCATATGTAGATGGGCTGATTGTGGCATTGTTTTTTAATGCTGTATTTGTGTTAAAGTTTACAAATCTCATTTGTTCTTTGGATAATTATTCATAGGCATTAATTACCATTAATTGATACGATCAATAAGGTTTTCCAAGCTGTCACCTTCTAGAAGCTGGTTAGCAGACCTTTCTTCCAAGGCCCTGGAGGGGAATTGGAACCACCAACCTTTTGGTTAGTAATCATCAAGTGCTTAACAATTTGTGATACCCACACACACTGCTGTGGAATTGATTCCAACTCGGAGTGTCCCTTTAGGACAGAGTCAAGCTTCCCCATAGGTTTTCTGAGGTCTGTATCTTATAGCAGACTGCTGTGTCTTTCTTCCTCAGGTAACTGGTATATGCCAACCCCAGACCTCACAGTAAACAGCCTAGTATTTAATTCACTGTGATGTTAAGCCTCTTTTTTAAGCCACGTAGGGATTTCAAAGTAGGAATAGGTAGATGCAGTCACTAATATAGGAAATACTTAAAGCAGGCACTCAGTAAGCCATCTGTCAGCCTTCCTTTCCATTTTCTTAACACATCACAAGGAGGTAGATAAATAGTTTGAGAATATCATCAATTTTGGTGTGACCGCATATGCTGAAAATTAATATTCCAAATGGTCCAATGGCTGGGATTGATGTTGTTGCAAGGTACTTCCTTTTGAGCTGTATGGAAACAGTTATGGACTTAACTTCCAAACAGACCTTTCAGAAGGAGGGTAGTGGTGGCCTGCCCTGCCTCCCTGTCTCACAGTTGACCGATACAGCCAGTGTTCATTGTGCTTCCCTTGTCATGACTCTGTGGTTCTGAGACCTGCACACTGGCAGGGATTTTGTGCACTTAGCTTTGACCAAGCTTAGCCTGAAATGTTGTTTGCTTGAGATGTTTGCCTCTAGTTGTTGGGTGTCATAAAATGGATTCTAACTCCTAGTAATCCAAAGAGACAGAATAGAACTGCCCCACTGGGTTTTCTTGGCTGTAGTCCTTATGGTAGTAGATCACCAGGTCTTCACCCATGGAGTCACTAAATGAGTTCAAACGGATGCATTTTTCATTAGCAGCCCACCACTTAACTGTTGTACCACCAAGATCCAAAATTTATTCAGAATCTTAACTAACTCACAGATTTAGAATCCCACTGGGCAGTCTTTATTATCTTATTCTAAAATATCTTAAGATTAGCAAATGGTAAGGTTTTAACTAGGATTCTAAGACATTCAAATTTATGACTTGCCACTTTCTATTTTCATAATCTGTTTAATCACCCAGAATAAGAGAAGAGACCATAACTAAAGGTGACTGAAAATTATGTCATGAAATGAATCTTCACATTATCAGTAAAAGTGGTAGGCAGTTCTGGTTGGTTCTTGTTTGTAATAGGGAGGGTCATAATTTCCAGTGAATTATTTAGTCTTTATCATTTAATTCCTTTCACTCTCCTGGGAACTAAATGTGCAGTAAGGATTGTATTGAAACATTTCCTTCACAGGCTGATGAGAAATCTGTTTGTCATATACTTAAGTAGAATATTTTCAACAATTCTGAAATTAGTTTCATATTTGGTTTGGACCTAGCTGTGTGGATTTGTGTGGTTTAAATTTAGTGAATACCTAACTCAAAAAGAATAGGAGTTGCTAAATAATTGTCCTGTTGAGTTGTACACTTGATAGATAAATGATAGCTAGCTGTTGTTTGGTGCTGTCAAGTCATCGACAACTCATAGTGACCCTGTGAATGAAAGGCCTGAGCACTGTTCATAGAGTTTCTGGAGGCAAGCCATTTTTTAAGTGGATGCCACTGCTGCTTCCAGGCTTGTTTTAATCAGGAAGCTCCACCAAACACTGTCCACCATGGATAACCATTATCACATTTGGCACATCAGGGTCACAGTGTTTAGCATCACAGCAACCACGAGTTACTTCTGTACTACGATGCACAGACCAGTGCTATACCGCCTAAAAGAATGTTTGACAGAAAAACAATTTGAACCATCCCCGAGGGCCGCAGAGCAAAATCACCCACCTTGGATTTGGTAGCATAACTTTCTGTCCACTAGGCCAACGTAGCTCTCTCTATGTTGTTGTTGACTGCCGTCGAATTGAGCGTGACTCATAGTGACACTATGAACAGAAGACCTACTGCCTTTCCATAACTGTCGTCATTTCACCAAGTTCATAGAGTTTCCAGAGACATGTGGTTTAGGAAGTGGATGCCACTCCTGCTTCCAAACATGTTTTACAACTGGGACCTCCACCAAACACTGTCCACATTGGGAAACCATTCTGGTATTTGATACCCCAATGGTACAAGGTTCAGCATCACAGCAACCCAGGTTACTTCATACTGCACATTGACAAAGAGTGATGTACAAAGTGGAGGAGTGTTTTCCAGCACTAGTTTCATTAGCAATGGTTAAGTGTCAAGAAGTTAAATACGACTGAGAATAAGTTTTACACAAAAGACTTAAACTCTCTTCTATGACTAACATCATTCTTGTACATAACTCTGTTCTAGAACTACAATCATTTCTGTACATTTAAAGAGTCTAGAGAGTTTGTAGAGTTTCCAGAGGCACCTAGTTTTAGGAAGTGGATGCCACTCCTGATTCCCAGCATATATCAATCTGGAAGCTCATCCAAAAAAACTGTACATAATGGATAACCATTATGGTATTTGACAAGACTATGAAACAGTGTGCAGCATCACAGCAACAGGAGGTGTTCAGTTCAGCAAATAGAAGATGAATGATTGAATGAAACACAATGTAAATAAACAATTGTGTGACACACAATGTGCATGAAGGAAGAAACAAATCCTTACATGTAGTTTGACTCTTAGAAATAGAGAGATAAAAAAATCATCAGTTTATCTAGGCATATTTGTGGAAGGCAAATTGACAAAAAAATGCAATTTCAGAGAGGAAAACTTTTGCTTAAGGAGCAGTATTTATGTGACAGGTGGTGAAAACACTTCAAAATATATGGTAGTGATGATTTCACAGCCTCAAGACCATGATCAATGTCCTAGTCTAATCAACTAGCACTAGTGGATTGTATATGTTTTTAAAAAGTTGAAATAGCAAATATGTGTTTACAGTAATTAGAAAAACAAAACAAGTAAGTATAAGAAAAAAAACCAAGAGGTGATACCCTGTACCTAATCTAGAATTACAGGGAAAATTAGAATCAAGAAAGAGAATTCACGAGTTTAGAGTGTCCCATAGTAAATATCGTCTGGAAAGTTGGTTTATAAATTGGATACGGTGCGTTGTTCATGTGTATGTTTCTGGAAACTTCTATGATGTCTGATAAGGTGCTCATTTAGGAAGTGGATAGAATTAAATTGCCACAGGAATAATTAAATAAAGCCATGGAATGCAGAGGGGAGAAAAAAAATTCAAGGATACAAAGGTGAAAACTTCTAAGTAATTATCTATTCAGGAAATAATTTTAACATGGAGTGGCACAATTTCAGCGATGGCCTGCCTTGTTTTTGTCAGCAAGTATTAGGAGAAAAAGTTCTTGAGGTGAATTAGAACAGTGATTCACAAACTCCTGTGAGCTGGCTCATAATGTTCGTCTGATAAAATGAAATATAATCCTCCAATTCCTAGTGAAAATTAAATGGTAGAATATTCCTCCATATTCTTTTTCTCCTTAAGTTTTTGGTATTTGCTATTTCTAGCCTATACTGAGAGCTACCATAACATGGTCTCTATCAAAGTACAGTTATATTCATCACCTCAAGATAAATAAATCCATGCTTTGTGGTGTTCCACAAAGAGCACATGGCTTCCTGGAGCTCTGTTGACAAGTTTGAGAAACACTGACCTTGAACGTTAAGGAAACAAAGCTCTCCTGGTATCCATTCAGAGAGGGCTTCACAGAGCTTCCGACAACAGATCTAGGTATTGTATCCTGGAAAAGACAGTTCTTCTTGTGTTGCTATTGTTGATTCCCTGTTGGCTAGTAGCTTATCTAACATGGTTACCTATTCACTGTAGAAGAATCTCACTGCTTTATTTACTCAGCCGCATCCATGGGGAAAGTTTCTGTTAAGTGGGATTGTGTGAGTGTAACATGAGTTACAGCCAGATTTAGGTTGGCAGCAGAAAGAAAAGTGAGTGGTCTGCTTGCTTTGTGAGAATGCCCTGCGTAGGTTCTACCTAAAAGCCTTCTTTTAAATCTGATCATGTAAAGTATTTGCTTTTTAGAGTTGATCAGGCAGTTGTTTGAATAATAAAGATTCTGTTCTGGCTGGCCATAATGATTTTGTAAACTTTCTCTGTTCAGAAGCAGGGAATTCTCATGATGATCTTTATATACCAAATCTGGTGTATAAAGAAGTTTGGGTAGGTATTTCAGTAAATGAATATAATACTTAAGCTCACAAGAAAATATCAGATAAAGGAGTATTGGTGAGTGATTACTAGATTGACGGAGATCTGATGGTTGTTTTTAATACATTGGAAATAGAAATATCTTGTCTACCTTTTTCCAACTTCTTATTTTTGAAGCAAGTTTCAGATATTTGGTAGAGTGTATCAATCCGTGCTTCTGGATACATGTTTATTTCATTTTAATAGAAGATAAGTAGTGTGGGAGTCACGTGGAGAAGAGGGCAAGGTGGGAATTTTCCTGTAGATAGAAAGTTTGTGAAAAGATCCTGATGCTGGAAAATGGTGACTGTCAGGATGTGTTTCGTAAATTTAAAAATTATTCTAAGCAGTGGAGGCAGGAAGGGAGCTCTGGTGGCCTAGTGGCAAGAAGCTGCACTGCAATCCTAGAGGTGTGCAGTTCAGATCCACCAGATGCTCTGCTGGAGAAGGAGGGACAATATCCTCCTATACCAGTCAGATCTGAGTTGATGGTACACACACACACACACACACACGCACACAAGTTTTTTTAAAAAGTGGAGGCAGCAAGCTAATAACAATGGGCTTTCAAGAGACAACTAACTTTGGAATAGAGTATAGAGTTTTAAACATAGGTTGCAAGTGTTAGTTCTCTGTTTTTCCCTTTCTGCTGTGGGAAATGACGATAGTTTCCTGTTGTGCTTAAGCATATGTGGGTGATGGTGCTGCTTACTGTATTGTTAGGTAGGAAAAACTAGCTCCTATAATTCACACCATTCCACAAATACTTATTAAGTCGATATAGATACGTAAATAAACCAAGCCAAAACCCACTGCCATTGAGTTGAATCCAATTCAAAGGTTGCTATGCTACGTAGATATCTATAAATACTTGAATAGAAAGTTAATGTCTTTATGTGAGGTTATTTCCTAGATGCTGTGACAGCCGAACAGTGTAAGCAGCCAGCATCGCCTTCGTGGGGTTTATAGATTGTTGGGAGAATGTGTACAAAGAGAGACAACCCGCAACACAAAGCAAAGACAAATAGGTCTGAAGGAGGAACCCCAGCTGGCTGGTGTAGGCTGGAAGAGCTTCACCCAGGAGGTGACTGCACACAGCTCCTGAGGTGTCAGGATGGGATTCAGGAAAAAGGAAGATGGAGGACTGTCTAACGTGGAGTGTGGAGCGAGCAGAGGCAGAGATTTGACAGGCAGATGTTGCTGAACTAAAGATGCCCTCTAGGGAGCTGGAAAGAACATGGTAGAAACCTATTGGACCCAAGTTGTGAGGAGACTAGACTGGGGGATTTGTATTGATTCATATAAGCAATTTAAAAACCCTACTGTGAGCAGATAGGCGATATCATAAGATTAGTGTAATTGAGGTTGGCAGGATGGTCTGCAGGGAACAGGACTGGAGTGCAGGGAAAATGACGAAGAATGTAAAACAGCAGCTCGCGTGTGGAGTGATGAGGACCTGAGCTGGAATGACCGTATTGTGAGGAGAAGAGGGGGAAATGGAGTAAAAATCTCTACAAAAATAAAATACCAAGGACAAAACCACACAGATCACTTTTCCTTTATTTCTTTATATATTTTTTTATTTTGTGTGTGTGTACCATCAAATCAGATCTGACTGGTACAGGAGGAGATTGTCCCTCCTTCCCCGGCAGAGCATCTGGTGGCTTTGGAGCACTCACCTCTGGGATTGCAGTGCAGTCTGTTGTGCTTTTTTTGCCTCTCATATTCTGTAGATTGAGATCCATTCAAATGGTATACACTCTCCCATTGTACAGAGTGTGACCAGATGCTTGTATTTAGTAAGAATAAAGACGTCAATCCCGTGTCGCCTCTGGCTTGAGATTTGAGTTCCTTTTTCTCACGTGGTCCTACCACTGTTGTATATTATGCAGATTTTTTTGTCACAAAGATTTCTATTTGGTCTTAACTTCTCTTCTTTTCTTTCCTTCAAAATAGACTCTCTCAAGAAGAATTTCCAATCCATACCTCGAACATACTTCTTCCCAGGTATGAGTCTCTTCTCTCATAACGGATGTTCTGTACCAAGAATCACACCCTTTGCTGTAGGATTAAAACAAACTAACAAACAAGCAAACAAACAAACACCCCCGCCTATTGCAGTTGCATTGGAACAAACTAATAGCTGACTCTCCAACAGGTTTTCAGAGGCTGTAAATTGTGCAGGAGGAGAATGTCCATCTTTCTCCCTCAGAGCAACTGGTGGGTTCAGACCACTCAGCTTTGGGTTAGCAGTTCAACTGTGTACACACTAGGATTGCTGTTATAGTTATGTAGTTATAGCTATTCCTTTGATCCTAGCCACATTGAATTTTGGAGCACGATGCCTCCTTCAGCTCAGGGATGGCATAGCCAGGTATTTGTGATGCTCAGAGAGATAATGGAATTATCTACTATTGACAAGAAAAGATGGGGATATCTGCACTGTGTTGGGTCAAGGAATCATCAGCAAAGACTTTTTAAAAAACCAAAGCAGGCACCTCCTGGTTTTATATTTAAATACATGTGCGTGTGCGCGCACGCACACACACACACACACACAAACACACACACACGTAACATGGTAGTTAAGCACTTGGCTGTTAAACCAAAGGTTGGCAGTTTGAACCCACCAACTGCTCCCAACAATAACTATGTGGCATTCTTCTTCCTCCATAAAGATTTAGAGCCTTGTAGACTCCATGGGGCAGTTCTCCCCTGCCCTGTATAGTCCTTTAGAGTCAGAATTGACTTGACAATTATGGGTTTTGGTTGGAGTGAGCGTTGGAAGAGCAGGACTTTTTTTACTTGTAGGTGTGAATATTTTTTTTTTAAAAGCAGTAATTCTTTATAGATCTACATACAATTAGGTATACATTATCAAAATAAGAGGATAACCTATAGGCACGATTGCTTACAAAGTCAGTCTTTCAAATTGTCCCCTGGCATACACTTAAATGTCCAGTGCAAGCAGCAATTACATGTTTGGACTGCTGGTATAGGTCTTCTGTATTTAAATATGTCTGGCACATTTTCAAAGGCTTGCTTACACTCCTCCATAGTCTCTCAGAGTCTAAAGTAACTCATTTAAATCTTCTGAGCCCTTATCTTTCTTGTTTGGTTTGTAATACGGCAAACATTGATCAATATTAAGTAAGCTTGTATTGCTTTTACTTTCAAGTCCGCTAAGGAAAATGAAAGACGGTGGGGAAGGAAAATGACCTAAGCATTCATTTTAACCCAACTACTTGTAAAAACTACACAATTATTTTTTTAAAGTATAAATTAATGAAATTTTGGAATAAAGTGAGAATGAGAAGACAACAAAAAAAAAAAAAAAAGGAAGAGCAGGACTTTTTCTGCCCTCTTCATTGTGTCCCTAGCGTCCTGAAACGGGCCTGATTCCTGTCCATTGAATGCTTATGGTAATACTTTCTGTCACCTGAATTGTTGAAGATCTTTTTTCCTCCCCATGCTTTTAACATGTTAAAAATAAGTTATTTCCTGGCCTTTTTACTTTCTGATCAGATTCTGTTTAGGAAATCATCATGGGAAAATTAAAGAAGTGTTAAAGAGGCATAAGATCCTTCCCAGATTGTAATCAATGTATCATCAATCCATCTGCTTTGAGAGAACAAATAAATATTTTATAGTTTCTGAAATCTTGTACCAATAAGCACACAACATATATATATATATACATATATATATATATATGTTATTAATCCATATTAATTTTTATATGCCCTTTTCATGAAGGCAGCTTATTTTTACTTTTAGTTTGTTTAACAGCAATGTGTAGTAAAGTAAGATGGTAATTTTAAGTAGGAGTTCATATGTAATGTAAGACTTGGTGCTCTCTCGAGCTAAGTAATACCCTCCTTCATGCTTCAAGAATCAGAGACTTATGTGGGAGAATTTGAAGATGGAAAAAAATAAGCTGAGGGAAATTTTTATCTGATACATGGAATCATGAAGTAATGGGGAAAAAAAGCAGGGTATTTGGAATTAACTGTGAACTTTACGGTTCAGTAAGGCTTAAATGTAATGTTGACAACGGCCTGTTACCAGATTTTTTCAAGTTGTTTGCTAGGGGAATTTTTTTTTTTAGGATTTCCCCCCTCCCCTGTGAGTATGTTATTAATAAGGCAGATTTAATATATAATGTAAGTATTTTTTAAATGGTGAGCATTTTACCCTGAAAATCTCACAGTAAAAGTCTGTATATTTTTACTAAATAAAGTATCTTAGCATTTGGAAAATAGCTGTTGTAGTTTAACAGCATAAGTAGATTAATGAAACAACTATAAAAGGTAGTTGTAGATCTATACCTGCATCAACTAAATTACTAATGTAGGGCTTTGGTCATGATTATTTACACATAGCATGTGTTTGCTCACAAATGATCACATTGCAATTCTAAATTTATAGTAAGTGTTTGTCTTTTCCATGTAGATTTATGGAGAGAATTCGTCTTGTGCAGGAAGAGCATTGCGGAATATTATTATTGTTCAGGCAGCTGACTTGATAAAGGACCGGGTGAATCTCAAGGGCTTTTACAGGTAACAGTCTTCTAACATCTCATCAAAAATTCTCTTTGAGAAAACACTAAAACAAAATATGAACAAACATGTATTACTGTTGTAGCCTTGATCAAAAAGAGATGTGTTGTGCCAGTCGCAGTAACAATAGTTAGTTACTTGTATTACTGCTGTAACCTTGCTCAAAGAGATCAGGGGCTGTACTAGTAGGAGTAGCAGCAGTTAGCAATAGCAGGAGGAGACCCTGTGGTACAGTGGTTAAGCACTCAGTTACTGAATGACTGGTTTGAGTCTGCTTCCTGGCTCATTGTGTTGAGGGTGCCTGGGGAGGAGACCTAGTGACCTGTTCCCGTAAAAGGTCTGTAAATCCAATTGGCAGTTTTACTCTGTCATACAGGGTTGCTATAAGTTAGCATGGCACACAGCAACAACAGTAACTAGTTTGTTTTAAGTTTCTATTTGGATACAAGTGATAACATTTTAAAAAAACAGGTTTTCATACAATTATTCATTATGTTATGTCTTATAATATGAATCACAATTATCAATGCCGTTTATCGCCTGGTCTCATGAAATCCTCACTGTAACAGATGGTAATTTTGCATTAACCTTGTTGTTATTATGTGCTTTCAAGTTGCCTTCAACTCATAGCGACTCTGCACAATAGCCCTGAAGCCTGCCCTATCCTGAGCCAGTCTTACTGTCTTCCACACCGGTTCCTGTTATCCCAGTTACTGTCCATCCATCTCATCCTGGGTCTTCCTCTCCTGCACTGTCCCTCCACCCTTCCAAGCATACTGTAGGTTTAAGTTGGAGTCAGGAATTAGGGTTTGGAATCCCCAGCCATAAGTGTGATTGGGTTCCTGAGCGTGTCCTTGCACTGATTCCTCAGAAGCTGATATTTTATGATATTTTTATTCTGTGTATGTTGCTCTGGGACTTCAATAAATTAGGATCCCTCTTCAAGGACCTTACTAATGTTTTGTAAGGACTCCTGGGAAGTCCACAGGCAGAGGGAATATGTATTGCTCTCACTCTTCAGTGAGGAGGGAGGCACCTTCCTGTGTGAAGTAAGAATGAGATGGAGGGGCAGGTGTCCAAGAATGCCACTCTCTGCCTTGGCTGGTGACTAATGGACAAAGGGATTTGAGTGTATCAGGAAGTTCTGGTGGCCCAGTGGTAAGGAGCAATGGTATAATCCCAAAGGTACATGGTTCATATCCACCGGCTGCTCTGCTGGAGGATGGACAATCTCTTCCTGTGCTGACCGGCTGGAGGTTCCAGCTGTGAGTTGGTTCTGATTTAATAGTAAACAACAGCAATAAACAAGTGCTCAAACAGCAGAGTGATTACTTATAAAATATGGAGCACGTGTTTTCATTTCAAGCAACAGTTCTCAGACAAAACAAAGTCATGGAAGCAATGACAACAGCTGAAGTACAAATGTGAGTATATGTGGTATCCTTACCTACTGCCGCCATCTAGTTGATTTTGACTCTTAGTTATCCCCCCTCCTGACACACACACATACACACACACTCTCACACACACACATTGGGTTTCCACGGCTGTAAACCTTTTCAGATAGGGAGTACTAGTGGCCTTGCCATAAGGAGATGTGTTGCCAATCCAAAGGCATGTGGTTTGAATCTACCAGCTGCTCTGTGGAAGAGTGATGGGCATTTTCTTCCCATGCAATTTACTGCCTCTAAAAGTCCAATGGAGAGTCAGCTAGTAGTTTGCATTGGCTCAATGGTACATAACAACAACAAATCTTTTCAGAAGGGATGGCCCATCTTTCTGCCACAGAACAGTTGGGGCACTCAAACTGCTAGGTTTTCAGTTGGCTGCACAACATGCCTTTCATTGTATCACCAGAACCCCATAGGATTCATAAATCCAAAGCAAAGTCACTATTGTTAAATTGATTCTGACTAGAAAGAAAGTCTCTATGAGAGGAAATGAGCAACAAGTTCTTTAAAGCATAGAGGAGAAAATTGGAAAAGTTAAAACTAGGTTAATGACAAGGGACAACTAGAATGGAAACAGAGAATGCTGATACAATGTAAAGAATGAGTCTAATATTATCAAAAAATATGTATACAAATTGTTATGGAGGAGCCTCTTCCAACAAAAATACAAAAAAGGGGAGTTTTTTTAAAAGGGGTCATGAGACCCAGTATAGATTGACAGCTTTTTAGTTTACCAAGTGAAGACATTAAGACCACAGCATAGTCTTCTAAGATAAATATACACAAGGAAGGGATATCATATTTTTAGTATCATCACTGGGGTTTTTTTTTGTTTTTTATTTTCCCCAAGAAATGACATTAACACTATAAAGGATAAGGGAGAGTGTTCAGGATAAAAGGCACCCAAAAGTAGAAAGCAGTATTAAAACTAATTTCTTCCAGTTAAGATAACTTTAGCAGTATGCTAAACCCACTACAGTATTCTTATTTTTTTTTCTCTATTTACCTCAAATGGGGAAAATACTCATCCTGACTTGACTTTGAAAGATAGTATTTTCCAATTTATTTCAATAAGAACCCTCCCTTTTTATTAAAGCATAAGAAATTTATATACAACAAAATGTACAGGTTCTAAGTATACAGTGCAGTTAATTTCTTCAAATATTTCACACCTATGTAACTACTAACACTGACATTAAAATATGAAGGACTTGCACCTCCATTGTCAAATTCCTTCATATCCTAACCAGGCAGCCAGTCATCATCTCCTGTAACTGGCTTCTTTTTAACATAGAAAACTGGACAGAACTGGTATAGTTAATAACATTAAACATTAATTAAACATGAAGGGTCTACTACAGTGAGTTTATACTTTAAGATCTTAAAATTAATTAATCATATTAGCACCAGAGGACTGTTTTATCTGTGTTTAATCACTAAACAAAGGCATTTGACTATGTGGATCATAACAAATTGTGGTTAACCTTCAGAAGGATGGGAATCCTAGAACACTTAATTGTGATCATGGAAAATCTATACTCAGACCAGAAAGTAGTCCTTAGAACAGGGCAAGGAAACACAGCATGGTTCAAAATCAGGAAAGGAGTGTATCAGGGATGTGCCTTGTCTTTTCAGTCTTTATGTAGAACAGATCATTTGGGAGGCTAGGCTTTATGAGGAAGAATGTGGCATTAAGATTGGAGGAAGACTCATCAACAACGTGTGTTATAGAGATGACACAACCTTGCTTGCTGAAACTGAGGAGGACCTTAAGCACTTGCTGCAGATCAAGAACTGTATTCTTCAATATGGATTGAAGGTCAACATCAAGAAGACAAAGATTCTCATCACTGGGCTAATTGGCAGCACCATGATAGATGGAGGAGATTGAGGTTGTTAACAATTACAGTTTGCTTGGCTACACAATTAACACTTTTAGCACCAGCAGTCAGGAAATTAAAAGACAAATTGCACTGGAAAAGTCTGCTGTCACAGACTTCTCTGGAGTACTGAGAAGCAGCAATGTCAGTCTCGAGACTAAGGTGTGCCCGATTCAAGCCATGGTCTTTGCAATTATTTGCGATGTGTCAGAGAGCTAGACAGTGACTAAGGATGACAGAAGAAAAATCAATACCTTTGAGTTATGGTGCTGGAGAAGAGTATTGAACATACCATGGGCCACCAAGAAAACAAATAGATCTGTCTTGGAGATGGTGAAAACAAGTTTCTCCTTGGAGTCTAGGACTTTGAAGCTTCGTCTCATATACTTTGGGCACATGGCCAGGAGAGACTAGCCCTTGGAGAAGAACATCATGCTTGGAAGGGTGGAGGGACAGCACAAGAGAGGAAGACCCTGGGGGAGATGGATTGATAACAGAAACTGGGGAAGTGGGAGTAGGTGTGTTGGAGTCAGTGAGACTAGCTCAGGACAGAGCAGGCTTCAGAGCTGTTAAAACCTAGGATTGCTGTGAGTCACAGGTGACTTGATGTTGTTAACAACAGCACTAGCATTTACATAGGTTTTGGGGAAAACACTATAGGTTAATTTCTGAATACAAATGGTGCATTTCTATTTATGGATTTGTGAACCTCTTAAAAATGACCCATGACCCATCTTGCTGCCCTTAGCAGAAATTCATAGCATAAAGGGTGAGATGTATTCATTTCTAACCTGGACTGTTTAGATGCGACAAGAAGGGAGTCCAGCTGCTGTTGATGGTGGGACTGCTTTACATAGAGCCTCATTTTGTTTTAAATAGATGATTGTCTCAACTTTAGACATGTTGTGTGATGGTTTTCTTCTTTTTAAAAATGGAAATTTTATGACTTTAGGTCTAGTTGTGAACATGCTCGTAGAGATTCATTTTAGCTGCAAGACAAGGCCATGGGTATAATTTATCACTGTTCTGAGCTCCATTTCTTTAATCGATCATCAGGGATATAGATTAAAACATATTTGGGAAGTTGTGCATTAATCAGATTGATGGATAAAGAGCCATCTGTAAAAATCATCTTGTGAGCCCTGGGGAGAGAGCATCTAACCACTGCTAAGATGAACACTTCACAGCAGCTGCAGTGCAATGATAGTTCCAGTGAGGTCAGACATGTCCTTATGTTCCACATTTTCTTCTTCTTTGCTGTTGTTATTATGTGCCAATTAGTTGCCTGTGACTTATGGCAGCCCTATGCACAATAGCTCTGGACCTTGCCCTTTCCTGAGCCAGTCTCACTGACTCCAACACACCTGCCACCTTTACCCCAATCCATCTCACCTGGGGTCTTCTTCTTCTTTGCTTGACCCTCCACCCTTCTAAGCATGTTGTCTTTCTCCAGGGACTGGTCCCTCCTGGCCACATGCACAGAGTATGTGAGACAGAACTCCAAAATCCTAGCCAAGGAAAAGCCTGGTTTCACCCTCTCTAGGATAAACCTTTTTCTTTTTTTGTCCTCTTGTCAGTCCATGGTGTATGTTCAGTCTCTTCTCTAGCACCACAATTCAAAGGTATTAATTTTTTTCCTGTCAACTCTAGTAATTGTCCATCTCTCTGATGCATAAGAAATAATTGTGAAGATCATAGCCTGAATCAGACACACCTTAGTTGCTAGACTGACACGGTTGCTCTTTAGCACTTTGGAGAGGTCTCTAGCGGAAGACTCCCCCAATGAAAATTGTGTTTAGATTTCTTGACTTCTGGTATCAAGAGTGTTGATTGAGGATGTGAACAAGCTGAAATTGTTTACAGCTTCAATCTCTTTTTCCGTCTATCATGGTACTGACAATTAGCCCAGTGGTGAAAATCTTTGTCTTCTTAATGTTGAGTTTGAATCCATATTGAAGACTGTAGTCCTTGACCTTCTGTAGCAAACACTTAAGTCTGCCTCAGTTTTGACGAATAAGGTTGTATCATCTGCATAACATAGGTTGGTTGGTTTTTGTTGTTGTTTTATTTTTCCTGTTTTTTTAACAGTTTCATTTAGCACTAATAAAGCATGCAGACAAGCTTTCTATTTATTTTCTTGGCTGCACAGCTTGGCGTTGGGATTTGTGACTCTCTGGCCAGCTGGACTGCTCTTTTCTGTGAAGGCTTTGTAGTTCTTGAAGGAAACATTGTGAGCCATCTCAGCATAGTAAAATTTGTTGCACATCATGCATAACATAGGTTGTTGATGAGTCTTCTTTCATTCCTGATGCTACATTCCTCCTCATAAAGCCCAGTCTCCTGAGTGATCTATTCCACATATAGATTGAAAAGGTATGGAGACAGAACTCACTCCATTCCTGATTTTGAACCATGCAGTGTTTCCTTGCTCTGTTCTGAAGACTGATTCCTGGCCTGAGTATAGATTTTGCATGATCACAATCATGCAAAGTGTTCTGGGATTCCCATTCTTCTCAAGATTACCCACAGTTTGCTTTGATCCACATAGTCTATTGCCTTTGCATAGTTAATGAAACACAGATACACATTCATTGCTTTCAGCCAAGATCCATCTGACATTGCTGATAATGTCTCTGATTCCATAACCTCTTCTAAACCCAGCCTATATTTCTGGTAATTCTCTGTTAATGAAGTTTTTGGTTAATCTTCAGCAGGATTCTACTTGTGTGTGAACCTTCTCCCCAAGGCTCTAACTGCTTCTCTACTTGATTTGAAAATTTGTTGCAATGACCACACAGAAGTCACAGAAAATACTCATGGTTATTTTCATTCAGAATAACTTCTCATCTGCTCCCAGGCAGTCCTTTCCCTGACCGTTGACCTCTTAGCCTTGTCCTCTGCCCATCTTGAGCTACTGTTACAAAGGTAGCTTAGTTCTCCCAATTGTGCACCATCCTCACTCTGCCAGTGATCCTAGCCCTAAAGGTGCTACCCTCTGACTTCATGGATTGCAGATCTAGCTCAACTCTTTTCACATCAGTCTTTGCTCCTTGGCTACCTCTCCTGCCAGCATTGCTACTATAGCTGCAATGCCAGAGTCATTGCTGTTAGATCTTTATTGCTATTTGGGCTGCTTTGTCTTAGTCTCACTCTGTCTGTCAGATGCCATAGCACTCCCTCTTTCAAGCTCTGGGGTCTGTAGAGTGTGCTGCACTCTCCAGTTCTTCTCTTTATGAGTAGTAAGATCCCTCTGTCCTTCCTCTGAACCTACTCAGTTTAAGTGTGGTAGGGTGGCAAAACTGACCAGTAGTCACATTATCGCTCCATATACCTTATTTGCATAGTCTTTGCCAGCCATGTGGTGAAGATCACAAAGCCAATGACTGAAAAAGCCATTTTTAATAATGTGCTATGGTACACCACCCACCCAAGCTATATTTAGTAGGGCTAGAGTTTAATGAGAATAGAAATGGAGAGAGGATATGCTTTTCTATTTTAGAGTCCTGAGGGTCAGTCTGAAACTTTGTTTTATAATCTAAAGACTGATTAACATCCTGAGGTTAAAGACAAAGTGTTACTGTGGTTACCTATAGTGGATAATTTCCATTTGTCCAGCAGCCAATTGACGTGTCATGTTTTTTTCGTACTATGCGAGAATTCATTTTCAAAACTTTACAGTGATTTCTGTTCTTTTTTTTTTCACTATAAAAATAATAACTGTTTCTGAGACTTTATTCCTTTGTACTAGTAAGTCTCTGAATACCACTACCCATATGTGTTTGACATTAAGGATCTGTTTGTGCTACCATGAATTAATTGTTAAAAATTAATTATAGAACAAGTCAGAAGGGAATCAAGAGAAGCCAGATTTTGAAATCCAAAATTTAATAAAATTTATGTTTTGTTAAGGTGGTCACATTGGCCTTGTAGCCAATCACCTTCATGTCACAATGTCCTTACCTAATATTGCAACTGTTAGATCTGCATGTATTGGGAACAGTTTCTGGATTCAGTACAAGACTGAAAGTACAGTGGGGTAAAATCTGCTCTCACTATTCACATTGCTCCCTTCCAATCATCTCTTTTCTTCCTTGCTGCTCTGTTTTGAGTCCTATGGATGTTGGCATTTTAACACATCAACAACTCAAGAGACTCAGGATTAAATGCAGAGATACCTCCCTTCATTTTGTTTGCTTTGGTGATATTAATGATATTGGTTATCCTTACCACTAATGTTGTTTTCCCTGGTACAGATGGTTCATTAAAAATGATTTGATACATACGTTGTTGTTGTTGTTGTTGTTGTTGTTATGTGCCATTGAGTTGCTTGCGACTGATAGTGATCCTATGTACACAGCCCTAAACTCTGCTCTGTCCTGTGCCAATCGCACCATCTCCGATACACCCACCCCAATTGCCCCAGTCACTGAATCAATCCATCTCATAGAGGACTTTCCCCTCCTGCACTGTCCCTGTACCCTACCAAGCATGATGTCCCTTTATATGACCAGTCCCTCCTTACAACACATCCAAAGTATGTTAGACAGAGCCTCAGAATCCTTGCCTCCAAGGAGTCACCCGGTTTGACCCTTTCTAGGATGAATCTGTTTGTTTTCCTAGCAGTCCATGGTACCCTCAATACTCTTCTCCAGCACCACAGCTCAAAGGCATCAGTTCTCCTTCTATGGAGATCATGTGCCACAGAAATAGTAGTATGTCTTGAGTTTAGGGTCCAATAATCAATAATGTGGTCATGACAATAGTCTGTTTTGGCCTATTGATCCAGAGCCTTGGCTCTGAAACAGAGTGTGCAATTCCCTATGAGGAAGCAGAGCTGGGGACTTAGGGCCTTGAGGTCTTTGGCATCACCTCAGAGGCTGTTAGAAACAAGGATCCTCAGTCTCCATCGCCCTCTTCATCAGAAGCTATGTTTTAACAAGATAACCAGGTGACTTCTGAGGACAATTTTAAAAACCTCAGGCTATGAAACTTCTTCCCCATTACCAATGACAAAGGCAATGTCATTGTCTGGCCATGTTGACAGTGTGACATTTTAGTTTGGTAAAAGTTCTGATGTGCCTTTGCACATTCCAGGTGAAGTCAGACACTCAGGACAGGGTGACAAGCAGTATTGTTGTGAGATTATGGATTAAGATGACAGAACTTGATAAAAAGCTCCTTATAGGCCCAGAGATGTTGTCTAATTGACAGAGGTGTTGAGGAATTAATTAGTTAATTAACACTTGGAGCCTTTAACATGAAAGGTGTCCTATAGAATTAGAACTTAGTATTGACTGGTTGGTGTAATTGCCTGCTTTGTTGTGATCTACTTTCTCATCTTGTTTCAAAAAGCGTCCATATATTTGACTGTTAATTCTTCTCATGTCTTAATGCTAACCTGCAACTGAACATGTCTGTAGTTGGCTTAATTGCTATAGAGTATCTTTCAAATAGTGATGTGTTAAAAAAAAGAAAGAGGTGCTTTATAAAAAACTAAAGTATTTGATCAGATATTTCCGTAGGAAAGCCTACTAATTTTCATCACCCTAGAAAAGATAGAATTTCATGTCATTTCTTCGACTTTTGGTGACTGTGCAATTCTAAGATATTTGGGAGTATGTCACCCATACAGGCAAAAGAGATAATGCTTTTCTCTTTTAGTAACACAAATAAATGTTGACATCGCTTCATCTCTGAATACCAAATGTAGAATATAGCCATTACTTGACATGTCGTCACCTCCTTTCCTTCTCTATGATTCTCTCTTTCTCAGGAAAATAGGACTCAATGAAATGTCAATTAGCAAAATAACATATTTCAGAAAGTTTTCTTTTTTCCTCTAAAGATAATAAAGAAGAAAATGTAGGATGGAGGTGCTCTTTTTAACTCACAATGGAGACATTCTTGGAATATATTTGTGTCTTTTGAAACAGCTTACAGAAATTAATTTCTGCCTGTAATTAGTGGAACCCGTCAAGTGGCACACATCTAGATTTGTGGGTTTATGATCTAGACAGCTTAGCTAGATTATTTAAATGATATTACAGCGATTAGCAGTCAAACTTATTTTTTTCTCTGAAACGTCATTTATTTCATTTCTATTCAAAGAGTAGCAAACAAAACTATAGTTAGCTGTTATCGGAAGGTTGTTTCATCTTCTTGGAATTATTTTGTTCTCAAAGGAGTTAGATAAAAATCTGTACATGAATGACCCAGAGTTTATCACTACCAACTTGAAGCACATGTTTTGCCAGGGCAGCACCTCTATCTTTAGTAGAAGCTACAAATGATGGCTAACATTGAGAAGAATGAGAATCCCAGAGCACTTAATTGTGCTCATGCAAAACCTATATCTAGACTAGGAGGCTGTTGTCCAAACAGAGCAAGGGAACACTACATAGTTTGGAATTAAGAAGGTGTGCTTCAGGTATATATACTCTCGCCACACCTATTCAGTCTGTATGCTGAGAACATTATTTGAGAAGCTGGCTCTGTGAAAAGTATAGTGGCATCAGGATTGGAGGAAGACTTATGAATAACCTACATTGAGCAGATGACACAACTTTGCTGAAAGTGAAGAAGACTTGAAGTGCTTGCTGCAGATGATCAATGACTACAGACTTCAATATGGATTGCATCTCAACATCAAGAAAACAAAGATTCTCACCTCTGGACCAATAGACAACATTGTGATAGATGTAGCAAAGATTGAAATTGTCAGTTACTTCATCTTACTGTAATACACAGTCAGGAGATCAGAAGAATATGTATTGCACTTGGAAAGTGTATTCAGGAATACACTCAAAATTACTGAGGGGCAATGATATGAGTTTGAAAACTAAGCTGTGCTTGATTCAGGCCGTAGTCTTTTAAATCACTTGTTATGCATCTGATAGCTGGACAGTGAATGAGGATGACAGAAGAAGAATTGATGCCTTTGTGTTGTTTTGTGGTGTTGGAGGTATCGATGGGATATCCCATAGATTGCCAAAAGAACAAAGATATGTCTTGGACAAAGTAAGTACAGCCAGAGTTCTACTTAGAGTCAAAGATGACGAACTTCATATCAGTCACTCTTAGGGTGATTGTTTAGAAAGCCAACAGATGCAAAGAATGTACTGAAGAGTCGTGTTTTGCAGTGACTGTCTTTGTTTTGGTTCAGGAGAAGCTGCGTTGGATCAGAGCTGGTCGACTGGCTCCTGGAACACTGCCCTTTTGTCCAGTGCAGATCTATGGCTGTGGGGGTCTGGCAGCTCCTACTGGATATGGGAATTATGTCATCAGGTGGGTTCTGTGTATGTTTTAAAGTCACGGGACCATTGTTTTATTAAGCAATCAGATGAAAATGTCTTTGACTTTCTGAAGGTTATCACAATCTGAATGGAAATTGTTTTTTCAGATGAATGTTTGCTTTCTCTCTTATTTTATGAGTAAAAATGACAGTCATTTTTTTATTTCGTTATTTCACAGACACCTTTTGTGAAAATAGCTTCCTAATTCATTGACTGATACATGTTAAGTCTTTCTTTAGACAGAGGTCTCTTCTTTATTAAAGATGCTGCTCACAAACTTTTTTTAATCAGTGATATCTTTAGTTGCTCTAAATGTGTGATTTATCTTGTTGTGCTTAGAGTAATCATCAGAAACTGATTTTATGAGCATAATGTGTGTGCCATTTTAATTCAGATTTCCTAATCATGAGCAGGTAAATAGAACCTATGGAAATGAGCTGTTTAAATAGAACAGAAGGTATGTGTTAACCAGAAACTAAAAGAGATAGTGG